>NC_084463.1:58311558-58659026 GCF_027409185.1 Cynocephalus volans | reverse complement strand
TCTTTCTTTCATCCCCCTACCCCCCCAGCTTCCAAAACATGGTTGACAACATTAATATTCCATCTTCTGCATTCTTACCCTTTTTGTTTATGCAGATTAACAATCTTTTTATTATTGTATTGAAATTTCCATGAATGTTCAAGGAAATGGGATAAAAAAGTTTTTCTTTCTTTCCTTTATCCCCCACCCCCGCCAGCTTCCAAATCATGGTTGACAACATTAACATTCTATCTCCTGCATTCTTACTCTTTTTGTTTATGCAGATTACCAATCTTTTTATTATTTTTTTGAACTTTCCATGAATGTTCAAGGAAATGGTATACAACAGTTTTTCTTTCATTCTTTTATCCCCCACCCCCCCAAGCTTCCAAATCATGGTTGACAACATTAATATTCTATCTTCTGCATTCTTACTCTTTTTCTCTATGCAGATTAAGAATCTCTTTATTATTTTATTGAAATTTCAATGAATGTTCATAGAAATTTGACACAAGAGTTTTTCTTTCTTTCTTTTATCCCCCACCCCCCAAGCTTCCAAATCATGGTTCACAACACTAATCCTCTATCTTCAGCATTCTTACACTTTTTCTTTATGCATATTAACAATCTTTTTATTATTTTATTGAAATTTCCATGAATGTTCAAGGAAATGGGATACAACAGTTTTTCTTTCTTTCTTTTATCCCCCACCTCCCCCAGCTTCCAAATCATGGTTGACAACATTAATATACTATCTTCTGCATTCTTACTGGTTTTCTTTATGCAGATTAACAAACTTTTTATTATTGTATTGAAATTTCCATGAATGTTCAAGGAAATGGGATACAACAGTTTTTCTTTCTTTCTTTTCTCCCCCACCCCTGCCAGCTTCCAAATCATGGTTGACAACATGAACATTCTATCTCCTGCATTCTTACTCTTTTTCTTTATGCAGATTAACAATCTTTTATTATTTTATTGAAATTTCCATGAATGTTCAAGGAAATGGTATACAACAGATTTTCTTTCTTTCTTTTATCCCCCACCAACCCCCACCTTCCAAATCATGGTTGACAACATTAATATTTAATCTTCTGTATACTTACACATTTTCTTTATGTAAATAACAATCTATTTATTATTTTATTGAAATTTCCATGAATGTCCAAGGAAATGGGACACAACATTTTTTCTTTCTTTCTTTTATCCCCCACGCCCCCAGCTTCCAAATCGTGGTTGACAACATTAATATTCAATCTTCGGCATTCTTACACTTTTTCTTTATGCAGATTACCAATCTTTTTATTATTTTATTGAAATTTCCATGAATGTTCAAGGAAATGGTATACAACAGTTTTTCTTTCATTCTTTTATCCCCCACCCCCCCAAGCTTCCAAATCATGGTTGACAACATTAATATTCTATCTTCTGCATTCTTACTCTTTTTCTCTATGCAGATTAAGAATCTCTTTATTATTTTATTGAAATTTCAATGAATGTTCATAGAAATTTGACACAAGAGTTTTTCTTTCTTTCTTTTATCCCCCACCCCCCAAGCTTCCAAATCATGGTTCACAACACTAATCCTCTATCTTCAGCATTCTTACACTTTTTCTTTATGCATATTAACAATCTTTTTATTATTTTATTGAAATTTCCATGAATGTTCAAGGAAATGGGATACAACAGTTTTTCTTTCTTTCTTTTATCCCCCACCTCCCCCAGCTTCCAAATCATGGTTGACAACATTAATATACTATCTTCTGCATTCTTACTGGTTTTCTTTATGCAGATTAACAAACTTTTTATTATTGTATTGAAATTTCCATGAATGTTCAAGGAAATGGGATACAACAGTTTTTCTTTCTTTCTTTTCTCCCCCACCCCTGCCAGCTTCCAAATCATGGTTGACAACATGAACATTCTATCTCCTGCATTCTTACTCTTTTTCTTTATGCAGATTAACAATCTTTTATTATTTTATTGAAATTTCCATGAATGTTCAAGGAAATGGTATACAACAGATTTTCTTTCTTTCTTTTATCCCCCACCAACCCCCACCTTCCAAATCATGGTTGACAACATTAATATTTAATCTTCTGTATACTTACACATTTTCTTTATGTAAATAACAATCTATTTATTATTTTATTGAAATTTCCATGAATGTCCAAGGAAATGGGACACAACATTTTTTCTTTCTTTCTTTTATCCCCCACGCCCCCAGCTTCCAAATCGTGGTTGACAACATTAATATTCAATCTTCGGCATTCTTACACTTTTTCTTTATGCAGATTACCAATCTTTTTATTATTTTATTGAAATTTCCATGAATGTTCAAGGAAATGGTATACAACAGTTTTTCTTTCTTTCTTTTATCCCCCACCACCCCCCAACTTCCAAATCATGGTTGACAACATTAATATTCAATCTTCGGCATTTTTACACTTTTTCTTTATGTAAATAACAATCTATTTATTATTTTATTGAAATTTCCATGAATGTTCAAGGAAATGGGATACAACAGTTTTTCTTTCTTTCTTTCATCCCCCAACCCCCCCAGCTTCCAAATCATGGTTGACAACATAATATTCTATCTTCTGCCTTCATACTCTTTTTCTTTATGCAGATTCACAATCTTGTCTTTATTTTATTGAAATTCCATGAATGTTCAAGGAAATGGGATACAACAATTTCTCTTTCTTTCTTTTATCCCCCACGCTCCAAGCTTCCAAATCATGGTTGACAATATTAATATTCTATCTTCTGCATTCTTATTCTTTTTCTTTATGCAGATTACCATTCTTTTTATTATTTTATTGAACTTTCCATGAATGTTCAAGGAAATGGTATACAACAGTTTTTCTTTCTTTCTTTTCTCCAGCACCTCCGCCATCTTCCAAATCATGGTTGGCAACATTAATATTCAATCTTCTGCATTCTTACACTTTTACTTTATGCAGATTAACAATCTTTTTCTTATTTTATTGAAAATTCCATGAATGTTCCAGTAAATGGGATACAACAGTTTTTCTTTCTTTCTTTTATCCTCCAGCGCCCCCAGCTTCTAAATCATGGTTGCCAACATTAATATACTATCTTCTGCATTCTTACTCTTTTTCTTTATGCAGATTAACAATCTTTTTATTATTTTATTGAAATTTCCATGAATGTTCAAGGAAATGGAATACAGCAGTTTTTCTTTCTTTCTTTCATCCCCCACCCCCCCCAGCTTCCAAATCATGGTTGACAACATAATATTCTATCTTCTGCCTTCATACTCTTTTTCTTTATGCATTTAACAATCTTGTCATTATTTTATTGAAATTTCATGAATGTTCAAGGAAATGGGATAAAACATTTTCTCTTTCTTTCTTGTATCCCCCACTCCCCATGCTTCCAAATCATGGTTAACAACATTAATATTCTATCTTCTGCATTCTTACTCTTTTTCTTTATGCAGATTACCAATCTTTTTATTATTTTATTGAACTTTCCATGAATGTTCATGGAAATGGGATACAACAGTTTTTCTTTCTTTCTTTTATCCCCCACCCCCGCCAGCTTCCAAATCATGGTTGACAACATGAACATTCTATCTCCTGCATTCTTACTCTTTTTCTTTATGCAGATTAACAATCTTTTAATATTTTTTTGAAATTTCCATGAATGTTCAAGGAAATGGGATACAACAGTTTTTCTTTCTTTCTTTCATCCCCCATCCCCCCAGCTTCCAAATCATGGTTGACAACATAATATTGTATCTTCTGCCATCATACTCGTTTTCTTTATGCATTTAACAATCTTGTCATTATTTTCTTGAAATTTCCATGAATGTTCAAGGAAATGGGATACAACATTTTCTCTTTCTTTCTTTTATCCCCCACTCCCCAAGCTTCCAAATCATGGTTGACAACATTAATATTCTATCTTCTACATTCTTACTCTTTTTCTTTATGCAGATTACCAATCGTTTTATTATTTTATTTAAATTTCCATGAATGTTCAAGGAAATGGTATACAACAGTTTTTCTTTCTTTCTTTTATCCCCCACCACCCCCACCTTCCAAATCATGGTTGACAACATTAATATTCAATCTTCTGTAATCTTACACTTTTTCTTTATGTAAATAACAATCTATTTATTATTTTATTGAAATTTCCATGAATGTCCAAGGAAACGGGATACAACATTTTTTCTTTCTTTCCTTTATCCCCCACGCCCCCAGCTTCCAAATCGTGGTTGACAACATTAATATTCAATCTTCGGCATTCTTACACTTTTTCTTTATGCAGATGAACAATCTTTTTATTATTTTAATGAAATTTCCATGAATGTTCAAGGAAATGGAATACAACAGTTTTTCTTTCTTTCTTTTATCCCACACCACCTCCCACCTTCCAAATCATGGTTGGCAACAGTAATATTCAATCTTCTGCATTCTTACACTTTTACTTTATGCAGATTAACAATCTTTTTATTATTTTATTAAAATTTCCATGAAAGTTCAAGGAAATGGGATACAACAGTTTTTCTTTCTTTCTTTTATCCCCCATACCCCCCAGCTTCCAAATCATGGTTGCCAACATTAATAATCTATCTTCTGCATTCTAACTCTTTCTTTACGCAGGTTAACAATCTTTCTGTTATTTAATTGAAATTTCCATGAATGTTCAAGGAAATGGGATACGACACTTTTTCTTTCTTTCTATCATCCCCCAACCCCCCAGCTTCCAAATCATGGTTGAAAACATTAATATTCTATCTTCTACATTCTTACTCTTTTTCTTTATGCAGATTAACTAACTTCTTATTATTTTATTGAAATTTTATGAATGTTCAAGGAATTGGGATACAACAATTTCTCTTTCTTTCTATCATCCCCCACCCCCCAAGCTTCCAAATCATGCTTGACAAGATTAATATTCTATCTTCTGCATTCTTACACTTTTTCTTTATGCAGATTAACAATCTATTTATTATTTTATTGAAATTTGAATGAATGTTCAAGGAAATGGGATACAACAGTTTTTCTTTCTTTCTTTTATCCCCCACCCCCCAAGCTTCCAAATCATGGTTCACAACACTAATCATCTATCTTCAGCATTCTTTCACTTTTTCTTTATGCATATTAACAATCTTTTTATTATTTTATTCAAATTTCCATGAATGTTCAAGGAAATGGGATACAACAGTTTTTCTTTCTTTCTTTTATCCCCCACCTCCCCCATCTTCCAAATCATGGTTGACAACATTAATATTCTATCTTCTGCATTCTTACTGTTTTTCATTATGCAGATTAACAAACTTTTTATTATTGTATTGAAATTTCCATGAATGTTCAAGGAAATGGGATACAACAGTTTTTCTTTCTTTCTTTTATCCCCCACCAACCCCCACCTTCGAAATCATGGTTGACAACATTAATATTTAATCTTCTGTATTCTTACACATTTTCTTTATGTAAATAACAATCAATTTATTATTATATTGAAATTTCCATGAATGTCCAAGGAAATGGGATACAACATTTTTTCTTTCTTTCTTTTATCCCCCACGCCCCCAGCTTCCAAATCGTGGTTGACAACATTAATATTCAATCTTCGGCATTCTTACACTTTTTCTTTATGCAGATTACCAATCTTTTTATTATTTTATTGAAATTTCCATGAATGTTCAAGGAAATGGTATACAACAGTTTTTCTTTCTTTCTTTTATCCCCCACCACCCTCCACCTTCCAAATCATGGTTGACATCATTAATATTCAATCTTCGGCATTCTTACACTTTTTCTTTATGTAAATAACAATCTATTTATTATTTTATTGAAATTTCCATGAATGTTCAAGGAAATTGGATACAACGGTTTTTCTTTCTTTCTTTTATCCCCCACTGGCCCGCAGCTTCTAAATCATGGTTGAGAACATTAATATTCTATCTTCTGCATTCTTACTCTTTTTCTTTATGCAGATTATCTATCTTTTTATTATTTTATTGAAATTTCCATGAATGGTCAAGGAAATGGGATACAACAGTTTTTCTTACTTTCTTTTATCCCCCACCCCCCCAGCTTCCAAATCATGGTTGACAATATTAATATTCTATCTTCTGCATTCTTACACTTTTACTTTATGCAGACTAACAATCTTTTTATTATTTTATTGAAATTTCCATCAATGTTCAAGGAAATGATACAACAGTTTTTCTTTCTTTCTTTCATCCCCCTACCCCCACAGCTTCCAAATCATGGTTGACAACATTAATATTCCATCTTCTGCATTCTTACACTTTTTCTCTATGCAGATTAACAATCTTTTTATTATTTCATTGAAATTTCCATGAGTGTTCAAGGAAATGGGATACAACAGTTTTTCTTTCTTTCTTTTATCCCCCACCCCCCCGGCTTCCAAATCATGGTTGACAACATTAATATTCCATCTTCTGCATTCTTACTCTTTTTCTTTAGGCAGATTAGCAATCTTTTTATTATTTTATTGAAATTTCCATGAATGTTCAAGGAAATGGGACGCAACAGTTTTTCTTTCTTTCTTTTATCACCCACCACCCTAGCGTCAAAATCATGGTTGACAACACTAATATTCTATCTTCTGCATTCTTACTCTTTTTCTTTATGCAGATTAACAATCTTTTTATTATTTTATTGAAATTTCCATGAATGTTCAAGGAAATGGTATAGAACTGTTTTTCTTTCTTTCTTTTATCCCCCACTCTCCCCCAGTTTACAAATCATGGTTGACTATATTAATATTCTATCTTCTGCATTCTTACCCTTTTTGTTTATGCAGATTAACAATCTTTTTATTATTTTATTGAAATTTCCATGAATGTTCAAGGAAATGGGATACAACAGTTTTTCTGTCTTTCTTTTATCCAGCACCCCCGCCATCTTCCAAATCATGGTTGACAACATTAATATTCAATCTTCTGCATTCTTACACTTTTACTTTATGCAGATTAACAATCTTTTTCTTATTTTATTGAAATTTCCATGAATGTTCAAGGAAATGGGATACAACAGTTTTTCTTTCTTTCTTTTATCCCCCACAACCCCCCAGCTTCCAAAACATGGTTGACAACATTAATATTCTATCTTCTGCATTCTTACTCTTTTTCTTTATGCAGATTAACAATCTTTTTATTATTGTATTGAAATTTCCATGAATGTTCAAGGAAATGGGATAAAAAAGTTTTTCTTTCTTTCTTTTATCCTCCAGCGCCCCCAGCTTCAAAATCATGGTTGACAACATTAATATTCTATCTTCTGCATTCTTACTCTTTTTCTTTATGCAGATTAACAATCTTTTTATTATTTTATTGAAATTTCCATGAATGTTCAAGGAAATGGGATACAACAGTTTTTCTTTCTTTCTTTTATCCAGCACCCCCGCCATCTTCCAAATCATGGTTGACAACATTAATATTCAATCTTCTGCATTCTTACACTTTTACTTTATGCAGATTAACAATCTTTTTCTTATTTTATTGAAATTTCCATGAATGTTCAAGGAAATGGGATACAACAGTTTTTCTTTCTTTCTTTTATCCCCCACAACCCCCCAGCTTCCAAAACATGGTTGACAACATTAATATTCTATCTTCTGCATTCTTACTCTTTTTCTTTATGCAGATTAACAATCTTTTTATTATTGTATTGAAATTTCCATGAATGTTCAAGGAAATGGGATAAAAAAGTTTTTCTTTCTTTCTTTTATCCTCCAGCACCCCCAGCTTCCAAATCATGGTTGACAACATTAATATTCTATCTTCTGCATTCTTACTCTCTTTCTTTATGCAGATTAACAATCTTTTTATTATTTTATTGAAATTTCCATGAATGTTCAAGGAAATGGGATACAACAGTTTTTCTTTCTTTCTTTTATCCAGCACCCCCGCCATCTTCCAAATCATGGTTGACAACATAAATATTTAATCTTCTGCATTCTTACACTTTTACTTTGTGCAGATTAACAATCTTTTTCTTATTTTATTGAAATTTCCATGAATGTTCAAGGAAATGGGATACAACAGTTTTTCTTTCTTTTTTTTATCCCCCACAACCCCCCAGCTTCCAAAACATGGTTGACAACATTAATATTCTATCTTCTGCATTCTTACTCTTTTTCTTTATGCAGATTAACAATCTTTTTCTTATTTTATTGAAATGTCCATGAATGTTCAAGGAAATGGGATACAACAGTTTTTCTTTCTTTCTTTTATCCCCCACCCCCGCCAGCTTCCAAATCATGGTTGAAAACATGAACATTCTATCTCCTGCATTCTTACTCTTTTTCTTTATGCAGATTAACAATCTTTTAATATTTTTTTGAAATTTCCATGAATGTTCAAGGAAATGGGATACAACAGTTTTTCTTTGTTTCTTTCATCCCCCATCCCCCCAGCTTCCAAATCATGGTTGACAACATAATATTGTATCTTCTGCCTTCATACTCGTTTTCTTTATGCATTTAACAATCTTGTCATTATTTTATTGAAATTTCATGAATGTTCAAGGAAATGGGATACAATATTTTCTCTTTCTTTCTTTTATCCCCCACTCCCCAAGCTTCCAAATCATGGTTGACAACATTAATATTCTATCTTCTACATTCTTACTCTTTTTCTTTATGCAGATTACCAATCGTTTTATTATTTTATTTAAATTTCCATGAATGTTCAAGGAAATGGTATACAACAGTTTTTCTTTCTTTCTTTTATCCCCCACCACCCCCCACCTTCCAAATCATGGTTGACAACATTAATATTCAATCTTCTGTAATCTTACACTTTTTCTTTATGTAAATAACAATCTAGTTATTATTTTATTGAAATTTCCATGAATGTCCAAGGAAATGGGATACAACATTTTTTCTTTCTTTCTTTTATCCCCCACGCCCCCAGCTTCCAAATCGTGGTTGACAACATTAATATTCAATCTTCTGCATTCTTACACTTTTACTTTATGCAGATTAACAATCTTTTTATTATTTTATTAAAATTTCCATGAATGTTCAAGGAAATTGGATACAACGGTTTTTCTTTCTTTCTTTTATCCCCCACTTGCCCGCAGCTTCTAATTCATGGTTGACAACATTAATATTCTATCTTCTGCATTCTTACACTCTTTCTTTATGCAGATTAACAATCTTTTTATTATTTTATTGAAATTTCCATGAATGTTCAAGGAAATGGGATACAACAGTTTTTCTTTCTTTCTTTTATCCAGCACCCCCGCCATCTTCCAAATCATGGTTGACAACATAAATATTTAATCTTCTGCATTCTTACACTTTTACTTTGTGCAGATTAACAATCTTTTTCTTATTTTATTGAAATTTCCATGAATGTTCAAGGAAATGGGATACAACAGTTTTTCTTTCTTTTTTTTATCCCCCACAACCCCCCAGCTTCCAAAACATGGTTGACAACATTAATATTCTATCTTCTGCATTCTTACTCTTTTTCTTTATGCAGATTAACAATCTTTTTATTATTGTATTGAAATTTCCATGAATGTTCAAGGAAATGGGACACAACAGTTTTTCTTTCTTTCTTTTATCCCCCACCCCCGCCAGCTTCCAAATCATGGTTGACAACATGAACATTCTATCTCCTGCATTCTTACTCTTTTTCTTTATGCAGATTAACAATCTTTTATTATTTTATTGAAATTTCCATGAATGTTCAAGGAAATGGTATACAACATTTTTTCTTTCTTTCTTTTATCCCCCACCACCCCCCACCTTCCAAATCATGGTTGACAACATTAATATTCAATCTTCGGCATTCTTACACTTTTTCTTTATGTAAATAACAATCTATTTATTATTTTATTGAAATTTCCATGAATGTTCAAGGAAATGGGATACAACAGTTTTTCTTTCTTTCTTTCATCCCCCACCCCCCCCAGCTTCCAAATCATGGTTGACAACATAATATTCTATCTTCTGCCTTCATACTCTTTTTCTTTATGCAGATTCACAATCTTGTCATTATTTTATTGAAATTCCATGAATGTTCAAGGAAATGGGATACAACAATTTCTTTTTCTTTCTTTTATCCCCCACGCTCCAAGCTTCCAAATCATGGTTGACAACATTAATATTCTATCTTCTGCATTCTTATTCTTTTTCTTTATGCAGATTACCATTCTTTTTATTATTTTATTGAACTTTCCATGAATGTTCAAGGAAATGGTATACAACTGTATTTCTTTCTTTCTTTTATCACCCACTCCCCCCAAGTTTACAAATCATTTTTGACAACATTAATATTCAATCTTCGGCATTCTTACACTTTTTCTTTATGCAGATGAACAATCTTTTTATTATTTTAATGAAATTTCCATGAATGTTCAAGGAAATGGAATACAACAGTTTTTCTTTCTTTCTTTTATCCCCCACCACCTCCCACCTTCCAAATCATGGTTGGCAACATTAATATTCAATCTTCTGCATTCTTACACTTTTCCTTTATGCAGATTAACAATCTTTTTATTATTTTATTAAAATTTCCATGAATGTTCAAGGAAATTGGATACAACGGTTTTTCTTTCTTTCTTTTATCCCCCACTGGCCCGCAGCTTCTAAATCATGGTTGACAACATTAATATTCTATCTTCTGCATTCTTACTCTTTTTCTTTATGCAGATTATCTATCTTTTTATTATTTTATTGAAATTTCCATGAATGGTCAAGGAAATGGGATACAACAGTTTTTCTTACTTTCTTTTATCCCCCAGCTTCCAAATCATGGTTGACAACATTAATATTCCATCTTCTGCATTCTTACTCTTTTTCTTTATGCAGATTAGCAATCTTTTTATTATTTTATTGAAATTTCCATGAATGTTCAAGGAAATGGGACGCAACAGTTTTTCTTTCTTTCTTTTATCACCCACCACCCCAGCGTCAAAATCATGGTTGACAACACTAATATTCTAACTTCTGCATTCTTTCTCTTTTTCTTTATGCAGATTACCAATCTTTTTATTATTTTATTGAACTTCCATGAATGTTCAAGGAAATGGTATAGAACTGTTTTTCTTTCTTTCTTTTATCCCCCACTCTCCCCCAGGTTACAAATCATGGTTGACAATATTAATATTCTATCTTCTGCATTCTTACCATTTTTGTTTATGCAGATTAACAATCTTTTTATTATTGTATTGAAATTTCCATGAATGTTCAAGGAAATGGGATAAAAAAGTTTTTCTTTCTTTCTTTTATCCTCCAGCGCCCCCAGCTTCCAAATCATGGTTGACAACATTAATATTCTATCTTCTGCATTCTTACTCTTTTTCTTTATGCAGATTAACAATCTTTTTATTATTTTATTGAAATTTCCATGAATGTTCAAGGAAATGGGATACAACAGTTTTTCTTTCTTTCTTTTATCCAGCACCCCCGCCATCTTCCAAATCATGGTTGACAACATTAATATTCAATCTTCTGCATTCTTACACTTTTACTTTATGCAGATTAACAATCTTTTTCTTATTTTATTGAAATTTCCATGAATGTTCAAGGAAATGGGATACAACAGTTTTTCTTTCTTTCTTTTATCCTCCAGCGCCCCCAGCTTCCAAATCATGGTTGACAACATTAATATTCTCTCTTCTGCATTCTTACTCTCTTTCTTTATGCAGATTAACAATCTTTTTATTATTTTATTGAAATTTCCATGAATGTTCAAGGAAATGGGATACAACAGTTTTTCTTTCTTTCTTTTATCCAGCACCCCCGCCATCTTCCAAATCATGGTTGACAACATTAATATTCAATCTTCTGCATTCCTACACTTTTTCTTTATGCAGATTAACAATCTTTTTCTTATTTTATTGAAATTTCCATGAATGTTCAAGGAAATGGGATACAACAGTTTTTCTTTCTTTCTTTCATCCCCCATCCCCCCAGCTTCCAAATCATCGTTGACAACATAATATTGTATCTTCTGCATACTTATTCTTTTTCTTTATGCAGATTACCATTCTTTTTATTATTTTATTGAACTTTCCATGAATGTTCAAGGAAATGGTATACAACTGTATTTCTTTCTTTCTTTTATCCCCCACTCCCCCCCAGTTTACAAATCATGGTTGACAACATTAATATTCAATCTTCGGCATTCTTACACTTTTTCTTAATGCAGATGAACAATCTTTTTATTATTTTAATGAAATTTCCATGAATGTTCAAGGAAATGGAATACAACAGTTTTTCTTTCCTTCTTTTATCCCCCACCACCTCCCACCTTCCAAATCATGGTTGGCAACAGTAATATTCAATCTTCTGCATTCTTACACTTTTACTTTATGCAGATTAACAATCTTTTTATTATTTTATTAAAATTTCCATGAATGTTCAAGGAAATTGGATACAACAGTTTTTCTTTATTTCTTTTATCCCTCACTTGCCCGCAGCTTCTAATTCATGGTTGACAACATTAATATTCTATCTTCTGCATTCTTACTCTTTTTCTTTATGCAGATTAACTATCTTTTTATTATTTTATTGAAATTTCAATGAATGGTCAAGGAAATGGGATACAACAGTTTTTCTTACATTCTTTTATCCCACACCTCCCCCCAGCTTCCAAATCATGGTTGACAACATTAATATTCTATCTTCTGCATTCTTACACTTTTTCTTTATGCAGACTAACAATCTTTTTATTATTTTATTGAAATTTCCATGAATGTTCAAGGAAATGTGATACAACATTATTTCTTTCTTTTTTTCATCCCCCACGCCTCCAGCTTCCAAATCGTGGTTGACAATATTAATATTCAAAGTTCTGCATTCTTACACTTTTTCTTTATGCAGATTATCTATCTTTTTATTATTTTATTGAAATTTCCATGAATGGTCAAGGAAATGGGATACAACAGTTTTTCTTACTTTCTTTTATCCCCCAGCTTCCAAATCATGGTTGACAACATTAATATTCTATCTTCTGCATTCTTACACTTTTTCTTTATGCAGACTAACAATCTTTTTATTATTTTATTGAAATTTCCATGAATGTTCAAGGAAATGTGATACAACATTATTTCTTTCTTTCTTTCAACACCCACGCACCCAGCTTCCAAATCGTGGTTGACAATATTAATATTCAATGTTCTGCATTCTTACACTTTGTCTTTATGCAGATTAACAATCTTTTTATTATTTTATTGAAATTTCCATCAATGTTCAAGGAAATGATACAACAGTTTTTCTTTCTTTCTTTCATCCCCCTACCCCCACAGCTTCCAAATCATGGTTGACAACATTAATATTCCATCTTCTGCATTCTTACACTTTTTCTCTATGCAGATTAACAATCTTTTTATTATTTTATTGAAATTTCCATGAGTGTTCAAGGAAATGGGATACAACAGTTTTTCTTTCTTTATTTTATCCCCCCCCCCGGCTTCCAAATCATGGTTGACAACATTAATATTCCATCTTCTGCATTCTTACTCTTTTTCTTTATGCAGATTAGCAATCTTTTTATTATTTTATTGAAATTTCCATGAATGTTCAAGGAAATGGTATAGAACTGTTTTTCTTTCTTTCTTTTATCCCCCACTCTCCCCCAGTTTACAAATCATGGTTGACAATATTAATATTCTATCTTCTGCATTCTTACCCTTTTTGTTTATGCAGATTAACAATCTTTTTATTATTGTATTGAAATTTCCATGAATGTTCAAGGAAATGGGATAAAAAAGTTTTTCTTTCTTTCTTTTATCCTCCAGCGCCCCCAGCTTCCAAATCATGGTTGACAACATTAATATTCTATCTTATACATTCTTACTCTTTTTCTTTATGCAGATTAACAATCTTTTTATTATTTTATTGAAATTTCCATGAATGTTCAAGGAAATGGGATACAACAGTTTTTCTTTCTTTCTTTTATCCAGCACCCCCGCCATCTTCCAAATCATGGTTGACAACATTAATATTCAATCTTCTGCATTCTTACACTTTTACTTTATGCAGATTAACAATCTTTTTCTTATTTTATTGAAATTTCCATGAATGTTCAAGGAAATGGGATACAACAGTTTTTCTTTCTTTCTTTTATATCCCACAACCCCCCAGCTTCCAAAACATGGTTGACAACATTAATATTCTATCTTCTGCATTCTTACACTTTTTCTTTATGCAGATTAACAATCTTTTTATTATTGTATTGAAATTTCCATGAATGTTCAAGGAAATGGGATAAAAAAGTTTTTCTTTCTTTCTTTTATCCTCCAGCGCCCCCAGCTTCCAAATCATGGTTGACAACATTAATATTCTATCTTCTGCATTCTTACTCTCTTTCTTTATGCAGATTAACAATCTTTTTATTATTTTATTGAAATTTCCATGAATGTTCAAGGAAATGGGATACAACAGTTTTTTTTTCTTTCTTTTATCCAGCACCCACGCCATCTTCCAAATCATGGTTGACAACATTAATATTCAATCTTCTGCATTCTTACACTTTTTCTTTATGCAGATTAACAATCTTTTTCTTATTTTATTGAAATTTCCATGAATGTTCAAGGAAATGGGATACAACAGTTTTTCTTTCTTTCTTTCATCCCCCATCCCCCCACCTTCCAAATCATGGTTGACAACATAATATTGTATCTTCTGCATTCTTATTCTTTTTCTTTATGCAGATTACCATTCTTTTTATTATTTTATTGAACTTTCCATGAATGTTCAAGGAAATAGTATACAACTGTATTTCTTTCTTTCTTTTATCCCCCACTCACCCCCAGTTTACAAATCATGGTTGACAACATTAATATTCAATCTTCGGCATTCTTACACTTTTTCTTTATGCAGATGAACAATCTTTTTATTATTTTAATGAAATTTCCATGAATGTTCAAGGAAATGGAATACAACAGTTTTTCTTTCTTTCTTTTATCCCCCACCACCTCCCACCTTCCAAATCATGGTTGGCAACAGTAATATTCAATCTTCTGCATTCTTACACTTTTCCTTTATGCAGATTAACAATCTTTTTATTATTTTATTAAAATTTCCATGAATGTTCAAGGAAATTGGATACAACAGTTTTTCTTTCTTTCTTTTATCCCCCACTTGCCCGCAGCTTCTAATTCATGGTTGACAACATTAATATTCTATCTTCTGCATTCTTACTCTTTTTCTTTATGCAGATTAACTATCTTTTTATTATTTTATTGAAATTTCCATGAATGGTCAAGGAAATGGGATACAACAGTTTTTCTTACATTCTTTTATCCCCCACCCCCCCCAGCTTCCAAATCATGGTTGACAACATTAATATTCTATCTTCTGCATTCTTACTGTTTTTCTTTATGCAGACTAACAATCTTTTTATTATTTTATTGAAATTTCCATGAATGTTCAAGGAAATGTGATACAACATTATTTCTTTCCTTTTTTCATCCCCCCCGCCCCCAGCTTCCAAATCGTGGTTGACAATATTAATATTCAATGTTCTGCATTCTTACACTTTTTCTTTATGCAGATTAACAATTTTTTATTATTTTATTGAAATTTCCATGAATGTTCAAGGAAATGGGATACAACAGTTTTTCTTTCTTTCTTTTATCCAGCACCCCCGCCATCTTCCAAATCATGGTTGACAACATTAATATTCAATCTTCTGCATTCTTACACTTTTTCTTTATGCATATTAACAATCTTTTTCTTATTTTATTGAAATTTCCATGAATGTTCAAGGAAATGGGATACAACAGTTTTTCTTTCTTTCTTTTATCCCCCACAACCCCCCAGCTTCCAAAACATGGTTGACAACATTAATATTCTATCTTCTGCATTCTTACTCTTTTTCTTTATGCAGATTAACAATCTTTTTATTATTGTATTGAAATTTCCATGAATGTTCAAGGAAATGGGATACAACAGTTTTTCTTTCTTTCTTTTATCCCCCACCCCCGCCAGCTTCCAAATCATGGTTGACAACATAATATTGTATCTTCTGCCTTCATACTCGTTTTCTTTATGCATTTAACAATCTTGTCATTATTTTATTGAAATTTAATGAATGTTCAAGGAAATGGGATACAACATTTTCTCTTTCTTTCTTTTATCCCCCACTCCCCAAGCTTCCAAATCATGGTTGACAACATTAATATTCTATCTTCTGCATTCTTACTCTTTTTCTCTATGCAGATTAACAATCTTTTTATTATTTTATTGAAATTTCCATGAATGTTCAAGGAAATGGGATACAATAGTTTTTCTTTCTTTCTTTTATCCCGCACAACCCCCCAGATTCCCAATCGTTGTTGACAACATTAACATTCAATCTTCTGCATTCTTAATCTTTTTCTTTATGCAGATTAACAATCTTTTTATTATTTTATTGAAATTTCCATGAATGTTCAAGGAATGGGATACAACAATTTCTCTTTCTTTCTTTTATCCCCCACCCCCCAAGCTTCCAAATCATGCTTGACAAGATTAATATTCTATCTTCTGCATTCTTACACTTTTTCTTTATGCAGATTAACAATCTATTTATTATTTTATTGAAATTTCAATGAATGTTCAAGGAAATGGGAGACAACAGTTTTTCTTTCTTTCTTTCATCCCCCACCCACCCCAGCTTCCAAATCATGGTTGACAACATAATATTCTATCTTCTGCCTTCATACTCTTTTTCTTTATGCAGATTCACAATCTTGTCATTATTTTATTGAAATTTCATGAATGTTCAAGGAAATGGGATACAACAGTTTTTCTTTCTTTCTTTCATCCCCCAGCCCCCCCAGCTTCCAAATCATGGTTGACAACATAATATTCTATCTTCTGCCTTCATACTCTTTTTCTTTATGCATTTAACAATCTTGTCATGATTTTATTGAAATTTCATGAATGTTGAAGGAAATGGGATAAAACATTTTCTCTTTCTTTCTTGTATCCCCCACTCCCCATGCTTCCAAATCATGGTTGACAACATTAATATTCTATCTTCTGCATTCTTACTCTTTTTCTTTATGCAGATTACCAATCTTTTTAATATTTTATTGAAATTTCCATGAATGTTCAAGGAAATGGTATACAACAGTTTTTCTTTCTTTCTTTTATCCCCCACAACCCCCACCTTCCAAATCATGGTTGACAACATTAATATTCAATCTTCTGCATTCTTACACTTTTACTTTATGCAGATTAACAATCTTTTTATTATTTTATTAAAATTTAAATGAATGTTCAAGGAAATTGTATACAACGGTTTTTCTTTCTTTCTTTTATCCCCCACTGGCCCGCAGCTTCTAAATCATGGTTGACAACATTAATATTCTATCTTCTGCATTCTTACTCTTTTTCTTTATGCAGATTAACTATCTTTTTATTATTTTATTGAAATTTCCATGAATGGTCAAGGAAATGGGATACAACAGTTTTTCTTACTTTCTTTTATCCCCCACCCCCCCCAGCTTCCAAATCATGGTTGACAACATTAATATTCTATCTTCTGCATTCTTACACTTTTTCTTTATGCAGACTAACAATCTTTTTATTATTTTATTGAAATTTCCATGAATGTTCAAGGAAATGTGGTACAAAATTATTTCTTTCTTTCTTTCATCCCCCACGCACCCAGCTTCCAAATCGTGGTTGACAATATTAATATTCAATGTTCTGCATTCTTACACTTTTTCTTTATGCAGATTAACAATCTTTTTATTATTTTATTGAAATTTCCATCAATGTTCAAGGAAATGATACAACAGTTTTTCTTTCTTTCTTTCATCCCCCTACCCCCACAGCTTCCAAATCATGGTTGACAACATTAATATTCCATCTTCTGCATTCTTACACTTTTTCTCTATGCAGATTAACAATCTTTTTATTATTTTATTGAAATTTCCATGAGTGTTCAAGGAAATGGGATACAACAGTTTTTCTTTCTTTCTTTTATCCCCCACCCCCCCGGCTTCCAAAACATGGTTGACAACATTAATATTCCATCTTCTGCATTCTTACTCTTTTTCTTTATGCAGATTAGCAATCTTTTTATTATTTTATTGAAATTTCCATGAATGTTCAAGGAAATGGGAGGCAACAGTTTTTCTTTCTTTCTTTTATCCCCCACTCCCCCAGCGTCAAAATCATGGTTGACAACACTAATATTCTATCTTCTGCATTCTTACTCTTTTTCTTTATGCAGATTACCAATCTTTTTATTATTTTATTGAACTTTCCATGAATGTTCAAGGAAATGGTATAGAACTGTTTTTCTTTCTTTCTTTTATCCCCCACTCTCCCCCAGTTTACAAATCATGGTTGACAATATTAATATTCTATCTTCTGCATTCTTACCCTTTTTGTTTATGCAGATTAACAATCTTTTTATTATTGTATTGAAATTTCCATGAATGTTCAAGGAAATGGGATAAAAAAGTTTTTCTTTCTTTCTTTTATCCTCCAGCGCCCCCAGCTTCCAAATCATGGTTGACAACATTAATATTCTATCTTCTGCATTCTTACTCTTTTTCTTTATGCAGATTAACAATCTTTTTATTATTTTATTGAAATTTCCATGAATGTTCAAGGAAATGGGATACAACAGTTTTTCTTTCTTTCTTTTATCCAGCACCCCCGCCATCTTCCAAATCATGGTTGACAACATTAATATTCAATCTTCTGCATTCTTACACTTTTACTTTATGCAGATTAACAATCTTTTTCTTATTTTATTGAAATTTCCATGAATGTTCAAGGAAATGGGATACAACAGTTTTTCTTTCCTTCTTTTATCCCCCACACCCCCCAGGTTCCAAATCATGGTTGACAACATGAACATTCTATCTCCTGCATTCTTACTCTTTTTCTTTATGCAGATTAACAATCTTTTATTATTTTATTGAAATTTCCATGAATGTTCAAGGAAATGGTATGCAACATTTTTTCTTTCTTTCTTTTATCCCCCACCACACCCCATCTTCCAAATCATGGTTGACAACATTAATATTCAATCTTCGGCATTCTTACACTTTTTCTTTATGTAAATAACAATCTATTTATTATTTTATTGAAATTTCCATGAATGTTCAAGGAAATGGGATACAACAGTTTTTCTTTCTTTCTTTCATCCCCCACCCCCCCCAGCTTCCAAATCATGGTTGACAACATAATATTCTATCTTCTGCCTTCATACTCTTTTTCTTTATGCAGATTCACAATCTTGTCATTATTTTATTGAAATTCCATGAATGTTCAAGGAAATGGGATACAACAATTTCTCTTTCTTTCTTTTATCCCCCACGCTCCAAGCTTCCAAATCATGGTTGACAACATTAATATTCTATCTTCTGCATTCTTATTCTTTTTCTTTATGCAGATTACCATTCTTTTTATTATTTTATTGAACTTTCAATGAATGTTCAAGGAAATGGTATACAACTGTTTTTCTTTCTTTCTTTTATCCCCCACTCCCCCCCAGTTTTCAAATCATGGTTGACAACATTAATATTCAATCTTCGGCATTCTTACACTTTTTCTTTATGCAGATGAACAATCGTTTTATTATTTTAATGAAATTTCCATGAATGTTCAAGGAAATGGAATACAACAGTTTTTCTTTCTTTCTTTTATCCCCCACCACCTCCCACCTTCCAAATCATGGTTGGCAACAGTAATATTCAATCTTCTGCATTCTTATACTTTTACTTTATGCAGATTAACAATCTTTTTATTATTTTATTAAAATTTCCATGAATGTTCAAGGAAATAGGATACAACAGTTTTTCTTTCTTTCTTTTATCCCCCACTTGCCCGCAGCTTCTAATTCATGGTTGACAACATTAATATTCTATCTTCTGCATTCTTATTCTTTTTCTTTATGCAGATTACCATTCTTTTTATTATTTTATTGAACTTTCAATGAATGTTCAAGGAAATGGAATACAACAGTTTTTCTTTCTTTCTTTTACCCCCACCACCTCCCACCTTCCAAATCATGGTTGGCAACAGTAATATTCAATCTTCTGCATTCTTATACTTTTACTTTATGCAGATTAACTATCTTTTTATTATTTTATTGAAATTTCCATGAATGTTCAAGGAAATGGGATACAACAGTTTTTCTTACATTCTTTTATCCCCCACCCCCCCCAGCTTCCAAATCATGGTTGACAACATTAATATTCTATCTTCTGCATTCTTACACTTTTTCTTTATGCAGACTAACAATCTTTTTATTATTTTATTGAAATTTCCATGAGTGTTCAAGGAAATGGGATACAACAGTTTTTCTTTCTTTCTTTTATCCCCCACCCCCCCGGCTTCCAAATCATGGTTGACAACATTAATATTCCATCTTCTGCATTATTCCTCTTTTTCTTTATGCAGATTAGCAATCTTTTTATTATTTTATTGAAATTTCCATGAATGTTCAAGGAAATGGGAGGCAACAGTTTTTCTTTCTTTCTTTTATCCCCCACTCCCCCAGCGTCAAAATCATGGTTGACAACACTAATATTCTATCTTCTGCATTCTTACTCTTTTTCTTTATGCAGATTACCAATCTTTTTATTATTTTATTGAACTTTCCATGAATGTTCAAGGAAATGGTATAGAACAGTTTTTCTTTCTTTCTTTTATCCCCCACTCTCCCCCAGTTTACAAATCATGTTTGACAACATTAATATTCTATCTTCTGCATTCTTACTCTTTTTCTCTATGCAGATTAACAATCTTTTTATTATTTTATTGAAATTTCCATGAATGTTCAAGGAAATGGGATAAAAAAGTTTTTCTTTCTTTCTATTATCCTCCAGCGCCCCCAGCTTCCAAATCATGGTTGACAACATTAATATTCTATCTTCTGCATTCTTACTCTTTTTCTTTATGCAGATTAACAAACTTTTTATTATTTTATTGAAATTTCCATGAATGTTCAAGGACATGGGATACAACAGTTTTTCTTTCTTTCTTTTATCCAGCACCCCCGCCATCTTCCAAATCATGGTTGACAACATTAATATTCAATCTTCTGCATTCTTACACTTTTACTTTATGCAGATTAACAATCTTTTTCTTATTTTATTGAAATTTCCATGAATGTTCAAGGAAATGGGATACAACAGTTTTTCTTTCTTTCTTTTATCTCGCACCACCCCCCAGATTCCCAATCGTTGTTGACAACATTAACATGCAATCTTCTGCATTCTTAATCTTTTTCTTAATGCAGATTAACAATCTTTTTATTATTTTATTGAAATTTCCATGAATGTTCAAGGAAATGGGATAAAAAAGTTTTTCTTTCTTTCTTTTATCCTCCAGCATCCCCAGCTTCCAAATCATGGTTGACAACATTAATATTCTATCTTCTGCATTCTTACTCTTTTTCTTTATGCAGATTAACAATCTTTTTATTATTTTATTGAAATTTCCATGAATGTTCAAGGAAATGGGATACAACAGTGTTTCTTTCTTTCTTTTATCCAGCACCCCCGCCATCTTCCAAATCATGGTTGACAACATTAATATTCAATCTTCTGCATTCTTACACTTTTACTTTATGCAGATTAACAATCTTTTCCTTATTTTATTGAAATTTCCATGAATGTTCAAGGAAATGGGATACAACAGTTTTTCTTTCTTTCTTTTATCTCGCACCACCCCCCAGATTCCCAATCGTTGTTGACAACATTAACATGCAATCTTCTGCATTCTTAATCTTTTTCTTTATGCAGATTAACAATCTTTTTATTATTTTATTGAAATTTCCATGAATGTTCAAGGAAATGGGATAAAAAAGTTTTTCTTTCTTTCTTTTATCCTCCAGCGTCCCCAGCTTCCAAATCATGGTTGACAACACTAATATTCTATCTTCTGCATTCTTACTCTTTTTCTTTATGCAGATTAACAATCTTTTTATTATTTTATTGAAATTTCCATGAATGTTCAAGGAAATGGGATACAACAGTTTTTCTTTCTTTCTTTTTCCAGCACCCCCGCCATCTTCCAAATCATGGTTGACAACATTAATATTCAATCTTCTGCATTCTTACACTTTTACTTTATGCAGATTAACAATCTTTTTCTTATTTTATTGAAATTTCCATGAATGTTCAAGGAAATGGGATACAACAGTTTTTCTTTCTTTCTTTTATCCCCCACAACCCCCCAGGTTCCAAATCATGGTTGACAACATGAACATTCTATCTCCTGCATTCTTACTCTTTTTCTTTATGCAGATTAACAATCTTTTATTATTTTATTGAAATTTCCATGAATGTTCAAGGAAATGGTATACAACATTTTTTCTTTCTTTCTTTTATCCCCCACCACACCCCACCTTCCAAATCATGGTTGACAACATTAATATTCAATCTTCGGCATTCTTACTCTTTTTCTTTATGCAGATTAACTATCTTTTTATTATTTTATTGTAATTTCCATGAATGTTCAAGGAAATGGGATACAACATTTTTTCTTACATTCTTTTATCCCCCACCCCCCCCAGCTTCCAAATCATGGTAGACAACATTAATATTCTATCTTCTGCATTCTTACACTTTTTCTTTATGCAGACTAACAATCTTTTTATTATTTTATTGAAATTTCCATGAATGTTCAAGGAAATGTGATACAACATTATTTCTTTCTTTTTTTTATCCCCCACGCCCCCAGCTTCCAAATCGTGGTTGACAATATTAATATTCAATGTTCTGCATTCTTTCACTTTTTCTTTATGCAGATTAACAATTTTTTATTATTTTATTGAAATTGCCATGAATGTTCAAGGAAATGGGATACAACAGTTTTTCTTTCTTTCTTTCATCCCCCTACCCCCCCAGCTTCCAAATCATGGTTGACAACATTAATATTCCATCTTCTGCATTCTTACTCTTTTTCTTTATGCAGATTAACAATCTTTTATTATTTTATTGAAATTTCCATGAAAGTTCAAGGAAATGGGATACAACAGTTTTTCTTTCTTTCTTTTATCCCCCAACATCCCCCAGCTTCCCAATCATGGTTGACAACATTAATATTCTATCTTCTGCCTTCATATTATTTTTCTTTATGCAGATTAACAATCTTGTCATTTTTTTTTGAAATTTCATGAATGTTCAAGGAATTGGGATACAACAATTTCTCTTTCTTTCCTTTATCCCCCACCCCCCAAGCTTCCAAATCATGGTTGACAAGATTAATATACTATCTTCTGCATTCTTACACTTTTTCTTTATGCAGATTAATAATCTATTTATTATTTTATTGAAATTTCCATGAAAGTTCAAGGAAATGGGATACAACAGTTTTTCTTTCTTTCTTTTATCCCCCATACCCCCCAGCTTCCAAATCATGGTTGCCAACATTAATAATCTATCTTCTGCATTCTAACTCTTTCTTTACGCAGGTTAACAATCTTTCTGTTATTTTATTGAAATTTCCATGAATGTTCAAGGAAATGGGATACGACACTTTTTCTTTCTTTCTATCATCCCCCACCCCCCAGCTTCCAAATCATGGTTGAAAACATTAATATTCTATCTTCAACATTCTTACTCTTTTTCTTTATGCAGATTAACAATCTTTTTATTATTTTATTGAAATTTTATGAATGTTCAAGGAATTGGGATACAACAATTTCTCTTTCTTTCTTTTATCCCCCATCCCCCAAGCTTCCAAATCATGCTTGACAAGATTAATATTCTATCTTCTGCATTCTTACACTTTTTCTTTATGCAGATTAACAATCTATTTATTATTTTATTGAAATTTCAATGAATGTTCAAGGAAATGGGATACAACAGTTTTTCTTTCTTTCTTTCATCCCCCACCCCCCCCCAGCTTCCAAATCATGGTTGACAACATAATATTCTAACTTCTGCCTTCATACTCTTTTTCTTTATGCAGATTCACAATCTTGTTATTATTTTATTGAAATTTCATGAATGTTCAAGGAAATGGGATACAACTGTTTTTCTTTCTTTCTTTTATCCCCCACTCCCCCCCAGTTTTCAAATCATGGTTGACAACATTAATATTCAATCTTCGGCATTCTTACACTTTTTCTTTATGCAGATGAACAATCGTTTTATTATTTTAATGAAATTTCCATGAATGTTCAAGGAAATGGAATACAACAGTTTTTCTTTCTTTCTTTTATCCCCCACCACCTCCCACCTTCCAAATCATGGTTGGCAACAGTAATATTCAATCTTCTGCATTCTTATACTTTTACTTTATGCAGATTAACAATCTTTTTATTATTTTATTAAAATTTCCATGAATGTTCAAGGAAATAGGATACAACAGTTTTTCTTTCTTTCTTTTATCCCCCACTTGCCCGCAGCTTCTAATTCATGGTTGACAACATTAATATTCTATCTTCTGCATTCTTATTCTTTTTCTTTATGCAGATTACCATTCTTTTTATTATTTTATTGAACTTTCAATGAATGTTCAAGGAAATGGAATACAACAGTTTTTCTTTCTTTCTTTTACCCCCACCACCTCCCACCTTCCAAATCATGGTTGGCAACAGTAATATTCAATCTTCTGCATTCTTATACTTTTACTTTATGCAGATTAACTATCTTTTTATTATTTTATTGAAATTTCCATGAATGTTCAAGGAAATGGGATACAACAGTTTTTCTTACATTCTTTTATCCCCCACCCCCCCCAGCTTCCAAATCATGGTTGACAACATTAATATTCTATCTTCTGCATTCTTACACTTTTTCTTTATGCAGACTAACAATCTTTTTATTATTTTATTGAAATTTCCATGAGTGTTCAAGGAAATGGGATACAACAGTTTTTCTTTCTTTCTTTTATCCCCCACCCCCCCGGCTTCCAAATCATGGTTGACAACATTAATATTCCATCTTCTGCATTATTCCTCTTTTTCTTTATGCAGATTAGCAATCTTTTTATTATTTTATTGAAATTTCCATGAATGTTCAAGGAAATGGGAGGCAACAGTTTTTCTTTCTTTCTTTTATCCCCCACTCCCCCAGCGTCAAAATCATGGTTGACAACACTAATATTCTATCTTCTGCATTCTTACTCTTTTTCTTTATGCAGATTACCAATCTTTTTATTATTTTATTGAACTTTCCATGAATGTTCAAGGAAATGGTATAGAACAGTTTTTCTTTCTTTCTTTTATCCCCCACTCTCCCCCAGTTTACAAATCATGTTTGACAACATTAATATTCTATCTTCTGCATTCTTACTCTTTTTCTCTATGCAGATTAACAATCTTTTTATTATTTTATTGAAATTTCCATGAATGTTCAAGGAAATGGGATAAAAAAGTTTTTCTTTCTTTCTATTATCCTCCAGCGCCCCCAGCTTCCAAATCATGGTTGACAACATTAATATTCTATCTTCTGCATTCTTACTCTTTTTCTTTATGCAGATTAACAAACTTTTTATTATTTTATTGAAATTTCCATGAATGTTCAAGGACATGGGATACAACAGTTTTTCTTTCTTTCTTTTATCCAGCACCCCCGCCATCTTCCAAATCATGGTTGACAACATTAATATTCAATCTTCTGCATTCTTACACTTTTACTTTATGCAGATTAACAATCTTTTTCTTATTTTATTGAAATTTCCATGAATGTTCAAGGAAATGGGATACAACAGTTTTTCTTTCTTTCTTTTATCTCGCACCACCCCCCAGATTCCCAATCGTTGTTGACAACATTAACATGCAATCTTCTGCATTCTTAATCTTTTTCTTAATGCAGATTAACAATCTTTTTATTATTTTATTGAAATTTCCATGAATGTTCAAGGAAATGGGATAAAAAAGTTTTTCTTTCTTTCTTTTATCCTCCAGCATCCCCAGCTTCCAAATCATGGTTGACAACATTAATATTCTATCTTCTGCATTCTTACTCTTTTTCTTTATGCAGATTAACAATCTTTTTATTATTTTATTGAAATTTCCATGAATGTTCAAGGAAATGGGATACAACAGTGTTTCTTTCTTTCTTTTATCCAGCACCCCCGCCATCTTCCAAATCATGGTTGACAACATTAATATTCAATCTTCTGCATTCTTACACTTTTACTTTATGCAGATTAACAATCTTTTCCTTATTTTATTGAAATTTCCATGAATGTTCAAGGAAATGGGATACAACAGTTTTTCTTTCTTTCTTTTATCTCGCACCACCCCCCAGATTCCCAATCGTTGTTGACAACATTAACATGCAATCTTCTGCATTCTTAATCTTTTTCTTTATGCAGATTAACAATCTTTTTATTATTTTATTGAAATTTCCATGAATGTTCAAGGAAATGGGATAAAAAAGTTTTTCTTTCTTTCTTTTATCCTCCAGCGTCCCCAGCTTCCAAATCATGGTTGACAACACTAATATTCTATCTTCTGCATTCTTACTCTTTTTCTTTATGCAGATTAACAATCTTTTTATTATTTTATTGAAATTTCCATGAATGTTCAAGGAAATGGGATACAACAGTTTTTCTTTCTTTCTTTTTCCAGCACCCCCGCCATCTTCCAAATCATGGTTGACAACATTAATATTCAATCTTCTGCATTCTTACACTTTTACTTTATGCAGATTAACAATCTTTTTCTTATTTTATTGAAATTTCCATGAATGTTCAAGGAAATGGGATACAACAGTTTTTCTTTCTTTCTTTTATCCCCCACAACCCCCCAGGTTCCAAATCATGGTTGACAACATGAACATTCTATCTCCTGCATTCTTACTCTTTTTCTTTATGCAGATTAACAATCTTTTATTATTTTATTGAAATTTCCATGAATGTTCAAGGAAATGGTATACAACATTTTTTCTTTCTTTCTTTTATCCCCCACCACACCCCACCTTCCAAATCATGGTTGACAACATTAATATTCAATCTTCGGCATTCTTACTCTTTTTCTTTATGCAGATTAACTATCTTTTTATTATTTTATTGTAATTTCCATGAATGTTCAAGGAAATGGGATACAACATTTTTTCTTACATTCTTTTATCCCCCACCCCCCCCAGCTTCCAAATCATGGTAGACAACATTAATATTCTATCTTCTGCATTCTTACACTTTTTCTTTATGCAGACTAACAATCTTTTTATTATTTTATTGAAATTTCCATGAATGTTCAAGGAAATGTGATACAACATTATTTCTTTCTTTTTTTTATCCCCCACGCCCCCAGCTTCCAAATCGTGGTTGACAATATTAATATTCAATGTTCTGCATTCTTTCACTTTTTCTTTATGCAGATTAACAATTTTTTATTATTTTATTGAAATTGCCATGAATGTTCAAGGAAATGGGATACAACAGTTTTTCTTTCTTTCTTTCATCCCCCTACCCCCCCAGCTTCCAAATCATGGTTGACAACATTAATATTCCATCTTCTGCATTCTTACTCTTTTTCTTTATGCAGATTAACAATCTTTTATTATTTTATTGAAATTTCCATGAAAGTTCAAGGAAATGGGATACAACAGTTTTTCTTTCTTTCTTTTATCCCCCAACATCCCCCAGCTTCCCAATCATGGTTGACAACATTAATATTCTATCTTCTGCCTTCATATTATTTTTCTTTATGCAGATTAACAATCTTGTCATTTTTTTTTGAAATTTCATGAATGTTCAAGGAATTGGGATACAACAATTTCTCTTTCTTTCCTTTATCCCCCACCCCCCAAGCTTCCAAATCATGGTTGACAAGATTAATATACTATCTTCTGCATTCTTACACTTTTTCTTTATGCAGATTAATAATCTATTTATTATTTTATTGAAATTTCCATGAAAGTTCAAGGAAATGGGATACAACAGTTTTTCTTTCTTTCTTTTATCCCCCATACCCCCCAGCTTCCAAATCATGGTTGCCAACATTAATAATCTATCTTCTGCATTCTAACTCTTTCTTTACGCAGGTTAACAATCTTTCTGTTATTTTATTGAAATTTCCATGAATGTTCAAGGAAATGGGATACGACACTTTTTCTTTCTTTCTATCATCCCCCACCCCCCAGCTTCCAAATCATGGTTGAAAACATTAATATTCTATCTTCAACATTCTTACTCTTTTTCTTTATGCAGATTAACAATCTTTTTATTATTTTATTGAAATTTTATGAATGTTCAAGGAATTGGGATACAACAATTTCTCTTTCTTTCTTTTATCCCCCATCCCCCAAGCTTCCAAATCATGCTTGACAAGATTAATATTCTATCTTCTGCATTCTTACACTTTTTCTTTATGCAGATTAACAATCTATTTATTATTTTATTGAAATTTCAATGAATGTTCAAGGAAATGGGATACAACAGTTTTTCTTTCTTTCTTTCATCCCCCACCCCCCCCCAGCTTCCAAATCATGGTTGACAACATAATATTCTAACTTCTGCCTTCATACTCTTTTTCTTTATGCAGATTCACAATCTTGTTATTATTTTATTGAAATTTCATGAATGTTCAAGGAAATGGGATACAACAAATTTCTCTTTCTTTGTTTTATCCCCCACGCTGCAAGCTTCCAAATCATGGTTGACAACATTAATAATCTATGTTCTGCATTCTTACTCTTTTTCTTTATGCAGATTACCAATATTTTTATTATTTTATTGAACTTTCCATGAATGTTCAAGGAAATGGTATACAACTGTTTTTCTTTCTTTCTTTTATCCCTCACTCCTCCCCAGTTTACAAATCACGGTTGACAACGTTAATATTCTATCTTCTGCATTCTTACCCTTTTTGTTTATGCAGATTAACAATCTTTTTATTATTGTATTGAAATTTCCATGAATGTTCAAGGAAATGGGATAAAAAAGTTTTTCTTTCTTTCTTTTATGCCCCACCCCCGCCAGCTTCCAAATCATGGTTGACAACATTAACATTCTATCTCCTGCATTCTTACTCTTTTTGTTTATGCAGATTACCAATCTTTTTATTATTTTATTGAACTTTCCATGAATGTTCAAGGAAATGGTATACAACAGTTTTTCTTTCATTCTTTTATCCCCCACCCCCCCAAGCTTCCAAATCATGGTTGACAACATTAATATTCTATCTTCTGCATTCTTACTCTTTTTCTCTATGCAGATTAAGAATCTATTTATTATTTTATTGAAATTTCAATGAATGTTCATAGAAATGTGACACAAGAGTTTTTCTTTCTTTCTTTTATCCCCCACCCCCCAAGCTTCCAAATCATGGTTCACAACACTAATCGTCTATCTTCAGCATTCTTACACTTTTTCTTTATGCATATTAACAATCTGTTTATTATTTTATTGAAATTTCCATGAATGTTTAAGGAAATGGGATACAACAGTTTTTCTTTCTTTCTTTTATCCCCCACCTCCCCCAGCTTCCAAATCATGGTTGACAACATTAATATTCTATCTTCTGCATTCTTACTCTTTTTCTTTATGCAGATTAACAAACTTTTTATTATTGTATTGAAATTTCCATGAATGTTCAAGGAAATGGGATACAACAGTTTTTCTTTCTTTCTTTTATCCCCCACCCCTGCCAGCTTCCAAATCATGGTTGACAACATGAACATTCTATCTCCTGCATTCTTACTCTTATTCTTTATGCAGATTAACAATCTTTTATTATTTTATTGAAATTTCCATGAATGTTCAAGGAAATGGGATACAACAGTTTTTCTTTCTTTCTTTCATCCCCCACCCTCCCAGCTTCCAAATCATGGTTGACAACATAATATTGTATCTTCTGCCTTCATACTCTTTTTCTTTATGCATTTAACAATCTTGTCATTATTTTATTGAAATTTCATGAATGTTCAAGGAAATGGGATACAACATTTTCTCGTTCTTTCTTTTATCCCCCACTCCCCAAGCTTCCAAATCATGGTTGACAACATTAATATTCTATCTTCTGCATTCTTACTCTTTTTCTTCATGCAGATTACCAATCTTTTTATTATTTTATTGAAATTTCCATGAATGTTCAAGGAAATGGTATACAACAGATTTTCTGTCTTTCTTTTATCCCCCACCCACCCCCACCTTCCAAATCATGGTTGACAAAATTAATATTTAATCTTCTGTATACTTACACATTTTCTTTATGTAAATAACAATATATTTATTATTTTACTGAAATTTCCATGAATGTCCAAGGAAATGGGATACAACATTTTTTCTTTCTTTCTTTTATCCCCCACGCCCCCAGCTTCCAAATCGTGGTTGACAACATTAATATTCAATCTTCGGCATTCTTACACTTTTTCTTTATGCAGATTACCAATCTTTTTATTATTTTATAGAAATTTCCATGAATGTTCAAGGAAATGGTATACAACAGTTTTTCTTTCTTTCTTTTATCCCCCACCACCCCCCACCTTTCAAATCATGGTTGACAACATTAATATTCAATCTTCGGCATTCTTACACTTTTTCTTTATGTAAATAACAATCTATTTATTATTTTATTGAAATTTCCATGAATGTTCAAGGAAATGGGATACAACAGTTGTTCTTTCTTTCTTTCATCCCCCACACACCCCCAGGTTCCAAATCATGGTTGACAACATAATATTCTATCTTCTGCCTTCATACTCTTTTTCTTTATGCAGATTCACAATCTTGTCATTATTTTATTGAAATTCCATGAATGTTCAAGGAAATGGGATACAACAATTTCTCTTTCTTTCTTTTATCCCCCACGCTCCAAGCTTCCAAATCATGGTTGACAATATTAATATTCTATCTTCTGCATTCTTATTCTTTTTCTTTATGCAGATTACCATTCTTTTTATTATTTTATTGAACTTTCCATGAATGTTCAAGGAAATGGTATACAACTGTTTTTCTTTCTTTCTTTTATCCCCCACTCCCCCCCAGTTTACAAATCATGGTTGACAACATTAATATTCTATCTTCTGCATTCTTACTCTTTTTCTTTATGCAGATTAACAATCTTTTTATTATTTTATTGAAATTTCCATGAGTGTTCCAGTAAATGGGATACAGCCGTTTTTCTTTCTTTCTTTTATCCTCCAGCGACCCCAGCTTCCAAATCATGGTTGACAACATTAATATTCTATCTTCTGCATTCTTACTCTTTTTCTTTATGCAGATTAACAATCTTTTTATTATTTTATTGAAATTTCCATGAATGTTCCAGGAAATGGGATACAACAGTTTTTCTTTCTTTCTTTTATCCAGCACCCCTGCCATCTTCCAAATCATGGTTGACAACATTAATATTCAATCTTCTGCATTCTTACACTTTTACTTTATGCAGATTAACAATCTTTTTCTTATTTTATTGAAAATTCCATGAATGTTCTACGAAATGGGATACAACATTTTTTCTTTCTTTCTTTTATCCTCCAGCGCCCCCAGCTTCTAAATCATGGTTGACAACATTAATATACTATCTTCTGCATTCTTACCCTTTTTCTTTATGCAGATTAACAATCTTTTTATTATTTTATTGAAATTTCCATGAATGTTCAAGGAAATGGGATACAACAGTTTTTCTTTCTTTCTTTTATCCCCCACCACCCCCCACCTTCCAAATCATGGTTGACAACATTAATATTCAATCTTCGGCATTCTTACACTTTTTCTTTATGTAAATAACAATCTATTTATTATTTTATTGAAATTTCCATGAATGTTCAAGGAAATGGGATACAACAGTTTTTCTTTCTTTCTTTTATCTTCCAGCGCCCCCAGCTTCCAAATCATGGTTGACAACATTAATATACTATCTTCTGCATTCTTACTCTTTTTCTTTATGCAGATTAACAATCTTTTTATTATTTTATTGAAATTTCCATGAATATTCAAGGAAATGGGATACAACAGTTTTTCTTTCTTTCTTTCATCCCCCACCCTCCCCCAGCTTCCCAATCATGGTTGACAACATAATATTCTATCTTCTGCCTTCATACTCTTTTTCTTTATGCATTTAACAATCTTGTCATTATTTTTTTGAAATTTCATGAATGTTCAAGGAAATGGGATACAACATTTTCTCTTTCTTTCTTGTATCCCCCACTCCCCATGCTTCCAAATCATGGTTGACAACATTAATATTCAATCTTCTGCATTCTTACACTTTTAATTTATGCAGATTAACAATCTTTTTCTTATTTTATTGAAAATTCCATGAATGTTCCAGTAAATGGGATACAACAGTTTTTCCTTCTTTCTTTTATCTTCCAGCGCCCCCAGCTTCCAAATCATGGTTGACAACATTAATATACTATCTTCTGCATTCTTACTCTTTTTCTTTATGCATCTTACCAATCTTTTTAATATTTTATTGAAATTTCCATGAATGTTCAAGGAAATGGTATACAACAGTTTTTCTTTCTTTCTTTTATCCCCCACCACCCCTACCTTCCAAATCATGGTTGACAACATTAATATTCAATCTTCTGCATTCTTACACTTTTACTTTATGCAGAGTAACAATCTATTTATTATTTTATTAATATTTCCATGAATGTTCAAGGAAATTGGATACAACGGTTTTTCTTTCTTTCTTTTATCCCCCACTGGCCCGCAGCTTCTAAATCATGGTTGAGAACATTAATATTCTATCTTCTGCATTCTTACTCTTATTCTTTATGCAGATTAACTATCTTTTTATTATTTTATTGAAATTTCCATGAATGGTCAAGGAAATGGGATACAACAGTTTTTCTTACTTTCTTTTATCCCCCACCCCCCCCAGCTTCCAAATCATGGTTGACAACATTAATATTCTATCTTCTGCATTCTTACACTTTTTCTTTATGCAGACTAACAATCTTTATTATTTTATTGAAATTTCCATGAATGTTCAAGGAAATGTGATAGAACATTATTTCTTTCTTTCTTTCATCCCCCACGCACCCAGCTTCCAAATCGTGGTTGACAATATTAATATTCAATGTTCTGCATTCTTACACTTTTTCTTTATGCAGATTAACAATCTTTTTATTATTTTATTGAAATTTCCATCAATGTTCAAGGAAATGATACAACAGTTTTTCTTTCTTTCTTTCATCCCCCTACCGCCACAGCTTCCAAATCATGGTTGACAACATTAATATTCCATCCTCTGCATTCTTACACTTTTTCTCTATGCAGATTGACAATCTTTTATTATTTTATTGAAATTTCCATGAGTGTTCAAGGAAATGGGATACAACAGTTTTTCTTTCTTTCTTTTATCCCCCACCCCCCCGGCTTCCAAATCATGGTTGACAACATTAATATTCCATCTTCTGCATTCTTACTCTTTTTCCTTATGCAGATTAGCAATCTTTTTATTATTTTATTGAAATTTCCATGAATGTTCAAGGAAATGGGAGGCAACAGTTTTTCTTTCTTTCTTTTATCCCCCACCCCCCCAGCGTCAAAATCATGGTTGACAACACTAATATTCTATCTTCTGCATTCTTACCCTTTTTGTTTATGCAGATTAACAATCTTTTTATTATTGTATTGAAATTTCCAAGAATGTTCAAGGAAATGGGATAAAAAAGTTTTTCTTTCTTTCTTTTATCCTCCAGCGCCCCCAGCTTCCAAATCATGGTTGACAACATTAATATTCTATCTTCTGCATTCTTACTCTTTTTCTTTATGCAGATTAACAATCTTTTTATTATTTTATTGAAATTTCCATGAATGTTCAAGGAAATGGGATACAGCCGTTTTTCTTTCTTTCTTTTATCCAGCACCCCCGCCATCTTGCAAATCATGGTTGACAATATTAATATTCAATCTTCTGCATTCTTACACTTTTACTTTATGCAGATTAACAATCTTTTTCTTATTTTATTGAAATTTCCATGAATATTCAAGGAAATGGGATACAAGAGTTTTTCTTTCTTTCTTTTATCCCCCACAACCCCCCAGCTTCCAAAACATGGTTTACAACATTAATATTCTATCTTCTGCATTCTTACTCTTTTTCTTTATGCAGATTAACAATCTTTTTATTATTGTATTGAAATTTCCATGAATGTTCAAGGAAATGGGATACAAGAGTTTTTCTTTCTTTCTTTCATCCCCCACCCACCCCCAGCTTCCAAATCATGTTTGACAACATAATATTCTTTCTTCTGCCTTCATATTCTTTTTCTTTATGCAGATTAACAATCTTGTCATTATTTTTTTGAAATTTCATGAATGTTCAAGGAATTGGGATACAACAATTTCTCTTTCTTTCTTTTATCCCCCACCCCCCAAGCTTCCAAATCATGGTTGACAAGATTAATATTCTATCTTCTGCATTCTTACACTTTTTCTTTATGCAGATTAACAATCTATTTATTATTTTATTGAAACTTCCATGAATGTTCAAGGAAATGGGATACAACAATTTCTCTTTCTTTCTTTTATCCCCCATCCCCCAAGCTTCCAAATCATGCTTGACAAGATTAATATTCTATCTTCTGCATTCTTACACTTTTTCTTTATGCAGATTAACAATCTATTTATTATTTTATTGAAATTTCAATGAATGTTCAAGGAAATGGGATACAACAGTTTTTCTTTCTTTCTTTCATCCCCCACCCCCCCCCATTTCCAAATCATGGTTGACAACATAATATTCTATCTTCTGCCTTCATACTCTTTTTCTTTATGCAGATTCACAATCTTGTCATTATTTTATTGAAATTTCATGAATGTTCAAGGAAATGGGATACAACAATTTCTCTTTCTTTGTTTTATCCCCCACGCTGCAAGCTTCCAAATCATGGTTGACAACATTAATAATCTATGTTCTGCATTCTTACTCTTTTTCTTTATGCAGATTACCAATATTTTTATTATTTTATTGAACTTTCCATGAATGTTCAAGGAAATGGTATACAACTGTTTTTCTTTCTTTCTTTTATCCCTCACTCCCCCCCAGTTTACAAATCACGGTTGACAACATTAATATTCTATCTTCTGCATTCTTACCCTTTTTGTTTATGCAGATTAACAATCTTTTTATTATTGTATTGAAATTTCCATGAATGTTCAAGGAAATGGGATAAAAAAGTTTTTCTTTCGTTCTTTTATGCCCCACCCCCGCCAGCTTCCAAATCATGGTTGACAACATTAACATTCTATCTCCTGCATTCTTACTCTTTTTGTTTATGCAGATTACCAATCTTTTTATTATTTTATTGAACTTTCCATGAATGTTCAAGGAAATGGTATACAACAGTTTTTCTTTCATTCTTTTATCCCCAACCCCCCCAAGCTTCCAAATCATGGTTGACAACATTAATATTCTATCTTCTGCATTCTTACTCTTTTTCTCTATGCAGATTAAGAATCTCTTTATTATTTTATTGAAATTTCAATGAATGTTCATAGAAATGTGACACAAGAGTTTTTCTTTCTTTCTTTTATCCCCCACCCCCCAAGCTTCCAAATCATGGTTCACAACACTAATCGTCTATCTTCAGCATTCTTACACTTTTTCTTTATGCATATTAACAATCTTTTTATTATTTTATTGAAATTTCCATGAATGTTCAAGGAAATGGGATACAACAGTTTTTCTTTCTTTCTTTTATCCCCCACCTCCCCCAGCTTCCAAATCATGGTTGACAACATTAATATTCTATCTTCTGCATTCTTACTGTTTTTCTTTATGCAGATTAACAAACTTTTTATTATTGTATTGAAATTTCCATGAATGTTCAAGGAAATGGGATACAACAGTTTTTCTTTCTTTCTTTCATCCCCCACCCTCCCAGCTTCCAAATCATGGTTGACAACATAATATTGTATCTTCTGCCTTCATACTCTTTTTCTTTATGCATTTAACAATCTTGTCATTATTTTATTGTAATTTCATGAATGTTCAAGGAAATGGGATACAACATTTTCTCGTTCTTTCTTTTATCCCCTACTCCCCAAGCTTCCAAATAATGGTTGACAACATTAATATTCTATCTTCTGCATTGTTACTCTTTTTCTTCATGCAGATTACCAATCTTTTTATTATTTTATTGAAATTTCCATGAATGTTCAAGGAAATGGTATACAACAGATTTTCTGTCTTTCTTTTATCCCCCACCCACCCCCACCTTCCAAATCATGGTTGACAAAATTAATATTTAATCTTCTGTATACTTACACATTTTCTTTATGTAAATAACAATCTATTTATTATTTTATTGAAATTTCCATGAATGTCCAAGGAAATGGGATACAACATTTTTTCTTTCTTTCTTTCATCCCCCACCCTCCCCCAGCTTCCAAATCATGGTTGACAACATAATATTCTATCTTCTGCCTTCATACTCTTTTTCTTTATGCATTTAACAATCTTGTCATTATTTTTTTGAAATTTCATGAATGTTCAAGGAAATGGGATACAACATTTTCTCTTTCTTTCTTGTATCCCCCACTCCCCATGCTTCCAAATCATGGTTGACAACATTAATATTCAATCTTCTGCATTCTTACACTTTTAATTTATGCAGATTAACAATCTTTTTCTTATTTTATTGAAAATTCCATGAATGTTCCAGTAAATGGGATACAACAGTTTTTCCTTCTTTCTTTTATCTTCCAGCGCCCCCAGCTTCCAAATCATGGTTGACAACATTAATATACTATCTTCTGCATTCTTACTCTTTTTCTTTATGCATCTTACCAATCTTTTTAATATTTTATTGAAATTTCCATGAATGTTCAAGGAAATGGTATACAACAGTTTTTCTTTCTTTCTTTTATCCCCCACCACCCCTACCTTCCAAATCATGGTTGACAACATTAATATTCAATCTTCTGCATTCTTACACTTTTACTTTATGCAGAGTAACAATCTATTTATTATTTTATTAATATTTCCATGAATGTTCAAGGAAATTGGATACAACGGTTTTTCTTTCTTTCTTTTATCCCCCACTGGCCCGCAGCTTCTAAATCATGGTTGAGAACATTAATATTCTATCTTCTGCATTCTTACTCTTATTCTTTATGCAGATTAACTATCTTTTTATTATTTTATTGAAATTTCCATGAATGGTCAAGGAAATGGGATACAACAGTTTTTCTTACTTTCTTTTATCCCCCACCCCCCCCAGCTTCCAAATCATGGTTGACAACATTAATATTCTATCTTCTGCATTCTTACACTTTTTCTTTATGCAGACTAACAATCTTTATTATTTTATTGAAATTTCCATGAATGTTCAAGGAAATGTGATACAACATTATTTCTTTCTTTCTTTCATCCCCCACGCACCCAGCTTCCAAATCGTGGTTGACAATATTAATATTCAATGTTCTGCATTCTTACACTTTTTCTTTATGCAGATTAACAATCTTTTTATTATTTTATTGAAATTTCCATCAATGTTCAAGGAAATGATACAACAGTTTTTCTTTCTTTCTTTCATCCCCCTACCGCCACAGCTTCCAAATCATGGTTGACAACATTAATATTCCATCCTCTGCATTCTTACACTTTTTCTCTATGCAGATTGACAATCTTTTATTATTTTATTGAAATTTCCATGAGTGTTCAAGGAAATGGGATACAACAGTTTTTCTTTCTTTCTTTTATCCCCCACCCCCCCGGCTTCCAAATCATGGTTGACAACATTAATATTCCATCTTCTGCATTCTTACTCTTTTTCCTTATGCAGATTAGCAATCTTTTTATTATTTTATTGAAATTTCCATGAATGTTCAAGGAAATGGGAGGCAACAGTTTTTCTTTCTTTCTTTTATCCCCCACCCCCCCAGCGTCAAAATCATGGTTGACAACACTAATATTCTATCTTCTGCATTCTTACCCTTTTTGTTTATGCAGATTAACAATCTTTTTATTATTGTATTGAAATTTCCAAGAATGTTCAAGGAAATGGGATAAAAAAGTTTTTCTTTCTTTCTTTTATCCTCCAGCGCCCCCAGCTTCCAAATCATGGTTGACAACATTAATATTCTATCTTCTGCATTCTTACTCTTTTTCTTTATGCAGATTAACAATCTTTTTATTATTTTATTGAAATTTCCATGAATGTTCAAGGAAATGGGATACAGCCGTTTTTCTTTCTTTCTTTTATCCAGCACCCCCGCCATCTTGCAAATCATGGTTGACAATATTAATATTCAATCTTCTGCATTCTTACACTTTTACTTTATGCAGATTAACAATCTTTTTCTTATTTTATTGAAATTTCCATGAATATTCAAGGAAATGGGATACAAGAGTTTTTCTTTCTTTCTTTTATCCCCCACAACCCCCCAGCTTCCAAAACATGGTTTACAACATTAATATTCTATCTTCTGCATTCTTACTCTTTTTCTTTATGCAGATTAACAATCTTTTTATTATTGTATTGAAATTTCCATGAATGTTCAAGGAAATGGGATACAAGAGTTTTTCTTTCTTTCTTTCATCCCCCACCCACCCCCAGCTTCCAAATCATGTTTGACAACATAATATTCTTTCTTCTGCCTTCATATTCTTTTTCTTTATGCAGATTAACAATCTTGTCATTATTTTTTTGAAATTTCATGAATGTTCAAGGAATTGGGATACAACAATTTCTCTTTCTTTCTTTTATCCCCCACCCCCCAAGCTTCCAAATCATGGTTGACAAGATTAATATTCTATCTTCTGCATTCTTACACTTTTTCTTTATGCAGATTAACAATCTATTTATTATTTTATTGAAACTTCCATGAATGTTCAAGGAAATGGGATACAACAATTTCTCTTTCTTTCTTTTATCCCCCATCCCCCAAGCTTCCAAATCATGCTTGACAAGATTAATATTCTATCTTCTGCATTCTTACACTTTTTCTTTATGCAGATTAACAATCTATTTATTATTTTATTGAAATTTCAATGAATGTTCAAGGAAATGGGATACAACAGTTTTTCTTTCTTTCTTTCATCCCCCACCCCCCCCCATTTCCAAATCATGGTTGACAACATAATATTCTATCTTCTGCCTTCATACTCTTTTTCTTTATGCAGATTCACAATCTTGTCATTATTTTATTGAAATTTCATGAATGTTCAAGGAAATGGGATACAACAATTTCTCTTTCTTTGTTTTATCCCCCACGCTGCAAGCTTCCAAATCATGGTTGACAACATTAATAATCTATGTTCTGCATTCTTACTCTTTTTCTTTATGCAGATTACCAATATTTTTATTATTTTATTGAACTTTCCATGAATGTTCAAGGAAATGGTATACAACTGTTTTTCTTTCTTTCTTTTATCCCTCACTCCCCCCCAGTTTACAAATCACGGTTGACAACATTAATATTCTATCTTCTGCATTCTTACCCTTTTTGTTTATGCAGATTAACAATCTTTTTATTATTGTATTGAAATTTCCATGAATGTTCAAGGAAATGGGATAAAAAAGTTTTTCTTTCTTTCTTTTATGCCCCACCCCCGCCAGCTTCCAAATCATGGTTGACAACATTAACATTCTATCTCCTGCATTCTTTCTCTTTTTGTTTATGCAGATTACCAATCTTTTTATTATTTTATTGAACTTTCCATGAATGTTCAAGGAAATGGTATACAACAGTTTTTCTTTCATTCTTTTATCCCCAACCCCCCCAAGCTTCCAAATCATGGTTGACAACATTAATATTCTATCTTCTGCATTCTTACTCTTTTTCTCTATGCAGATTAAGAATCTCTTTATTATTTTATTGAAATTTCAATGAATGTTCATAGAAATGTGACACAAGAGTTTTTCTTTCTTTCTTTTATCCCCCACCCCCCAAGCTTCCAAATCATGGTTCACAACACTAATCGTCTATCTTCAGCATTCTTACACTTTTTCTTTATGCATATTAACAATCTTTTTATTATTTTATTGAAATTTCCATGAATGTTCAAGGAAATGGGATACAACAGTTTTTCTTTCTTTCTTTTATCCCCCACCTCCCCCAGCTTCCAAATCATGGTTGACAACATTAATATTCTATCTTCTGCATTCTTACTGTTTTTCTTTATGCAGATTAACAAACTTTTTATTATTGTATTGAAATTTCCATGAATGTTCAAGGAAATGGGATACAACAGTTTTTCTTTCTTTCTTTCATCCCCCACCCTCCCAGCTTCCAAATCATGGTTGACAACATAATATTGTATCTTCTGCCTTCATACTCTTTTTCTTTATGCATTTAACAATCTTGTCATTATTTTATTGTAATTTCATGAATGTTCAAGGAAATGGGATACAACATTTTCTCGTTCTTTCTTTTATCCCCTACTCCCCAAGCTTCCAAATAATGGTTGACAACATTAATATTCTATCTTCTGCATTCTTACTCTTTTTCTTCATGCAGATTACCAATCTTTTTATTATTTTATTGAAATTTCCATGAATGTTCAAGGAAATGGTATACAACAGATTTTCTGTCTTTCTTTTATCCCCCACCCACCCCCACCTTCCAAATCATGGTTGACAAAATTAATATTTAATCTTCTGTATACTTACACATTTTCTTTATGTAAATAACAATCTATTTATTATTTTATTGAAATTTCCATGAATGTCCAAGGAAATGGGATACAACATTTTTTCTTTCTTTCTTTCATCCCCCAGGCCCCCAGCTTCCAAATCGTGGTTGACAACATTAATATTCAAACTTCGGCACTCTTACACTTTTTCTTTATGCAGATTACCAATCTTTTTATTATTTTATTGAAATTTCCATGAATGTTCGAGGAAATGGTATACAACAGTTTTTCTTTCTTTCTTTTATTCCCCACCACCCCCACCTTCCAAATCATGGTTGACAACATTAATATTCAATCTTCGGCATTCTTACACTTTTTCTTTATGTAAATAACAATCTATTTATTATTTTATTGAAATTTCCATGAATGTTCAAGGAAATGGGATACAACAGTTTTTCTTTCTTTCTTTCATCCCCCACCCCCCCCAGCTTCCAAATCATGGTTGACAACATAATATTCTATCTTCTGCCTTCATACTCTTTTTCTTTATGCAGATTCACAATCTTGTCATTATTTTATTGAAATTCCATGAATGTTCAAGGAAATGGGATACAACAATTTCTCTTTCTTTCTTTTATCCCCCACGCTCCAAGCTTCCAAATCATGGTTGACAATATTAATATTCTATCTTCTGCATTCTTATTCTTTTTCATTATGCAGATTACCATTCTTTTTATTATTTTATTGAACTTTCCATGAATGTTAAAGGAAATGGTATACAACTGTTTTTCTTTCTTTCTTTTATCCCCCACTCCCCCCCAGTTTACAAATCATGGTTGACAACATTAATATTCTATCTTCTGCATTCTTACACTTTTTCTTTATGCAGATTAACAATCTTTTTATTATTTTATTGAAATTTCCATGAATGTTCCAGTAAATGGGATACAGCCGTTTTTCTTTCTTTCTTTTATCCTCCAGCGACCCCAGCTTCCAAATCATGGTTGACAACATTAATATTCTATCTTCTGCATTCTTACTCTTTTTCTTTATGCAGATTAACAATTTTTTATTATTTTATTGAAATTTCCATGAATGTTCAAGGAAATGGGATACAACAATTTCTCTTTCTTTCTTTCATCCCGCACGCCCCCAGCTTCCAAATCGTGGTTGACAATATTAATATTCAATGTTCTGCATTCTTACACTTTTTCATTATGCAGATTAACAATTTTTTATTATTTTATTGAAATTTCCATGAATGTTCAAGGAAATGGGATACAACAGTTTTTCTTTCTTTCTTTTATCCAGCACCGCCGCCATCTTCCAAATCATGGTTGACAACATTAATATTCAATCTTCTGCATTCTTACACTTTTTCTTTATGCATATTAACAATCTTTATCTTATTGTATTGAAATTTCCATGAATGTTCAAGGAAATGGGATACAACAGTTTTTCTTTCTTTCTTTTATCCCCCACCCCCGCCAGCTTCCAAATCATGGTTGACAACATGAACATTCTATCTCCTGCATTCTTACTCTTTTTCTTTATGCAGATTAACAATCTTTTATTATTTTTTTGAAATTTCCATGAATGTCCAAGGAAATGGGATACAACAGTTTTTCTTTCTTTCTTTCATCCCCCACCCCCCCAGCTTCCAAATCATGGTTGACAACATAATATTGTATCTTCTGCCTTCATACTCGTTTTCTTTATGCATTTAACAATCTTGTCATTATTTTATTGAAAGTTCATGAATGTTCAAGGAAATGGGATACAACATTTTCTCTTTCTTTCTTTTATCCCCCACTCCCCAAGCTTCCAAATCATGGTTGACAACATTAATATTCTATCTTCTGCATTCTTACTCTTTTTCTTTATGCAGATTACCAATCGTTTTATTATTTTATTTAAATATCCATGAATGTTCAAGGAAATGGTATACAACAGTTTTTCTTTCTTTCTTTTATCCCCAACCACCCCCCACCTTCCAAATCATGGTTGACAACCTTAATATTCAATCTTCTGTAATCTTACACTTTTTCTTTATGTAAATAACAATCTATTTATTATTTTATTGAAATTTCCATGAATGTTCAAGTAAATGGGATACAACCGTTTTTCTTTCTTTCTTTTATCCTCCACCGGCCCCAGCTTCCAAATCATGGTTGACAAAATTAATATTCTATCTTCTGCATTCTTACTCTTTTTCTTTATGCAGATTAACAAACTTTTTATTATTTTATTGAAATTTCCATGAATGTTCAAGGAAATGGGATACAACAGTTTTTCTTTCTTTCTTTTATCCAGCACCCCCGCCATCTTCCAAATCATGGTTGACAACATTAATATTCAATCTTCTGCATTCTTACACTTTTACTTTATGCAGATTAACAATCTTTTTCTTATTTTATTGAAATTTCCATGAATGTTCAAGGAAATGGGATGCAACAGTTTTTCTTTCTTTCTTTCATCCCCCACCCCCCTCCAGCTTCCAAATCATGGTTGACAACATAATATTCTATCTTCTGCCTTCATACTCTTTTTCTTTATGCATTTAACAATCTTGTCAATATTTTATTGAAATTTCATGAATGTTCAAGGAAATGGGATACAACATTTTCTCTTTCTTTCTTGTATCCCCCACTCCCCATGCTTCCAAATCATGGTTGACAACATTCATATTCAATCTTCTGCATTCTTATACTTTTTCTTTATGCAGATTAACAATCTTTTTATTATTTTATTGAAATTTCCATCAATGTTCAAGGAAATGATACAACAGTTTTTCTTTCTTTCTTTCATCCCCCTACCGCCACACCTTCCAAATCATGGTTGACAACATTAATATTCCATCTTCTGCATTCTTACTCTTTTTCTTTATGCAGATTAGCAATCTTTTTATTATTTTATTGAAATTTCCATGAATGTTCAAGGAAATGGGATAAAAAATTTTTCTTTCTTTCTTTTATCCTCCAGCGCCCCAGGTTCCAAATCATGGTTGACAACATTAATATTCCATCTTCTGCATTCTTACTCTTTTTCTTTATGCAGATTAGCAATCTTTTTATTATTTTATTGAAATTTCCATGAATGTTCAAGGAAATGGGATAAAAAATTTTTCTTTCTTTCTTTTATCCTCCAGCGCCCCCACCTTCCAAATCATGGTTGACAACATTAATATTCTATCTTCTGCATTCTTACTCTTTTTCTTTATGCAGATTAACAATCTTTTTATTATTTTATTGAAATTTCCATGAATGTTCAAGGAAATGGAATACAACAGTTTTTCTTTCTTTCTTTTATCCCCCACCACCTCCCAACTTCCAAATCATGGTTGGCAACAGTAATATTCAATCTTCTGCATTCTTACACTTTTACTTTATGCAGATTAATAATCTTTTTATTATTTTATTGAAATTTCCATGAATGTTCAAGGAAATGTGATACAACATTATTTCTTTCTTTCTTTCATCCCGCACGCCCCCAGCTTCCAAATCGTGGTTGACAATATTAATATTCAATGTTCTGCATTCTTACACTTTTTCATTATGCAGATTAACAATTTTTTATTATTTTCTTGAAATTTCCATGAATGTTCAAGGAAATGGGATACAACAGTTTTTCTTTCTTTCTTTCATCCCCCTACCCCCCCAGCTTCCAAATCATGGTTGACAACATTAATATTCCATCTTCTGCTTTCTTACTCTTTTTCTTTATGCAGATTAACAATCTTTTATTATTTTATTGAAATTTCCATGAAAGTTCAAGGAAATGGGATACAACAGTTTTTCTTTCTTTCTTTTATCCCCCAACACGCCCCAGCTTCCCAATCATGGTTGACAACATTAATATTCTATCTTCTGCGTTCTTAGTCTTTTTCTCTGTGCAGATTAACAATCTTTTTATTATTTTATTGAAATTTCCAGGAATGTTGAAGGAAATGGGATACAACAGTTTGTCTTTCTTTCTTTTATCCCGCACAACCCCGCAGATTCCAAATCATTGTTGACAACATTAACATTCAATCTTCTGCATTCTTAATCTTTTTCTTTATGCAGATTAACAATCTTTTTATTATTTTATTGAAATTGCCATGAATGTTCAAGGAAATGCGATACAACATTTTTTCTTTCTTTCTTTTATCCTCCAGCGCCCCCAACTTCCAAATCATGGTTGACAACATTAATATTCTATCTTCTGCATTCTTACTCTTTTTCTCTATGCAGATTAACAATCTTTTTATTATTGTATTGAAATTTCCATGAATGTTCAAGGAAATGGGATACAACAGTTTTTCTTTCTTTCTTTTATCCCGCACAACCCCCCAGATTCCAAATCATTGTTGACAACATTAACATTCTATCTTCGTCATTCTTACTCTTTTTCTCTATGCAGATTAAGAATCTTTTTATTATTTTATTGAAATTTCCATGAATGTTCAAGGGAATGGGATTCAACACTTTTTCTTTCTTTCTTTTATCCCCCACCCCCGCCAGCTTCCAAATCATGGTTGACAACATGAACATTCTATCTCCTGCATTCTTACTCTTTTTCTTTATGCAGATTAACAATCTTTTATTATTTTATTGAAATTTCCATGAATGTTCAAGGAAATGGGATACAACAGTTTTTCTTTCTTTCTTTTATCCCCCACGCTCCAAGCTTCCAAATAATGGTTGACAACATTAATATTCTATCTTCTGCATTCTTACTCTTTTTCTTTATGCAGATTACCAATCTTTTTATTATTTTATTGAACTTTCCATGAATGTTCAAGGAAATGGTATACAACAGTTTTTCTTTCATTCTTTTATCCCCCACCCCCCCAAGCTTCCAAATCATGGTTGACAAGATTAATAGTCTATCTTCTGCATTCTTACACTTTTACTTTATGCAGATTAACAATCTTTTTCTTATTTTATTGAAATTTCCATGAATGTTCAAGGAAATGGGATACAACAGTTTTTCTTTCTTTCTTTTATCCCCCACAATCCCCCAGCTTCCAAAACATGGTTGACAACATTAATATTCTATCTTCTGCATTCTTACTCTTTTTCTTTATGCAGATTAACAATCTTTTTATTATTGTATTGAAATTTCCATGAATGTTCAAGTAAATGGGATACAACAGTTTTTCTTTCTTTCTTTTATCCCCCACCCCCGCCAGCTTCCAAATCATGGTTGACAACATGAACATTCTATGTCCTGCATTCTTACTCTTTTTCTTTATGCAGATTAACAATCGTTTATTATTTTTTTGAAATTTCCATGAATGTTCAAGGAAATGGGATACAACAGTTTTTCTTTCTTTCTTTCATCCCCCACCACCCCCGGCTTCCAAATCATGGTTGACAACATAATATTGTATCTTCTGCCTTCATACTCGTTTTCTTTATGCATTTAACAATCTTGTCATTATTTTATTGAAATTTCATGAATGTTCAAGGAAATGGGATACAACATTTTCACTTTTATCTTTTATCCCCCACTCCCCAAGCTTCCAAATCATGGTTGACAACATTAATATTCTATCTTCTGCATTCTTACTCTTTTTCTTTATGCAGATTACCAATCGTTTTATTATTGTATTGAAATTTCCATGAATGTTCAAGGAAATGGTATACAACAGTTTTTCTTTCTTTCTTTTATCCCCCACCACCCCCCACCTTCCAAATCATGGTTGACAATATTAATATTCAATCTTCTGTAATCTTACACTTTTTCTTTATGTAAATAACAATCTATTTATTATTTTATTGAAATTTCCATGAATGTCCTAGGAAATGGGATACAACATTTTTTCTTTCTTTCTTTTATCCCCCACGCCCCAAGCTTCCAAATCGTGGTTGACAACATTAATATTCAATCTTCGGCATTCTAACACTTTTTCTTTATGCAGATGAACAATCTTTTTATTGTTTTAATGAAATTTCCATGAATGTTCAAGGAAATGGCGTACAACAGTTTTTCTTTCTTTCTTTTATCCCCCACCACCCCCCACCTTTCAAATCATGGTTGACAACATTAATATTCAATCTTCGGCATTCTTACACTTTTTCTTTATGTAAATAACAATCTATTTATTATTTTATTGAAATTTCCATGAATGTTCAAGGAAATGGGATACAACAGTTGTTCTTTCTTTCTTTCATCCCCCACACACCCCCAGGTTCCAAATCATGGTTGACAACATAATATTCTATCTTCTGCCTTCATACTCTTTTTCTTTATGCAGATTCACAATCTTGTCATTATTTTATTGAAATTCCATGAATGTTCAAGGAAATGGGATACAACAATTTCTCTTTCTTTCTTTTATCCCCCACGCTCCAAGCTTCCAAATCATGGTTGACAATATTAATATTCTATCTTCTGCATTCTTATTCTTTTTCTTTATGCAGATTACCATTCTTTTTATTATTTTATTGAACTTTCCATGAATGTTCAAGGAAATGGTATACAACTGTTTTTCTTTCTTTCTTTTATCCCCCACTCCCCCCCAGTTTACAAATCATGGTTGACAACATTAATATTCTATCTTCTGCATTCTTACTCTTTTTCTTTATGCAGATTAACAATCTTTTTATTATTTTATTGAAATTTCCATGAGTGTTCCAGTAAATGGGATACAGCCGTTTTTCTTTCTTTCTTTTATCCTCCAGCGACCCCAGCTTCCAAATCATGGTTGACAACATTAATATTCTATCTTCTGCATTCTTACTCTTTTTCTTTATGCAGATTAACAATCTTTTTATTATTTTATTGAAATTTCCATGAATGTTCCAGGAAATGGGATACAACAGTTTTTCTTTCTTTCTTTTATCCAGCACCCCTGCCATCTTCCAAATCATGGTTGACAACATTAATATTCAATCTTCTGCATTCTTACACTTTTACTTTATGCAGATTAACAATCTTTTTCTTATTTTATTGAAAATTCCATGAATGTTCTACGAAATGGGATACAACATTTTTTCTTTCTTTCTTTTATCCTCCAGCGCCCCCAGCTTCTAAATCATGGTTGACAACATTAATATACTATCTTCTGCATTCTTACCCTTTTTCTTTATGCAGATTAACAATCTTTTTATTATTTTATTGAAATTTCCATGAATGTTCAAGGAAATGGGATACAACAGTTTTTCTTTCTTTCTTTTATCCCCCACCACCCCCCACCTTCCAAATCATGGTTGACAACATTAATATTCAATCTTCGGCATTCTTACACTTTTTCTTTATGTAAATAACAATCTATTTATTATTTTATTGAAATTTCCATGAATGTTCAAGGAAATGGGATACAACAGTTTTTCTTTCTTTCTTTTATCTTCCAGCGCCCCCAGCTTCCAAATCATGGTTGACAACATTAATATACTATCTTCTGCATTCTTACTCTTTTTCTTTATGCAGATTAACAATCTTTTTATTATTTTATTGAAATTTCCATGAATATTCAAGGAAATGGGATACAACAGTTTTTCTTTCTTTCTTTCATCCCCCACCCTCCCCCAGCTTCCCAATCATGGTTGACAACATAATATTCTATCTTCTGCCTTCATACTCTTTTTCTTTATGCATTTAACAATCTTGTCATTATTTTTTTGAAATTTCATGAATGTTCAAGGAAATGGGATACAACATTTTCTCTTTCTTTCTTGTATCCCCCACTCCCCATGCTTCCAAATCATGGTTGACAACATTAATATTCAATCTTCTGCATTCTTACACTTTTAATTTATGCAGATTAACAATCTTTTTCTTATTTTATTGAAAATTCCATGAATGTTCCAGTAAATGGGATACAACAGTTTTTCCTTCTTTCTTTTATCTTCCAGCGCCCCCAGCTTCCAAATCATGGTTGACAACATTAATATACTATCTTCTGCATTCTTACTCTTTTTCTTTATGCATCTTACCAATCTTTTTAATATTTTATTGAAATTTCCATGAATGTTCAAGGAAATGGTATACAACAGTTTTTCTTTCTTTCTTTTATCCCCCACCACCCCTACCTTCCAAATCATGGTTGACAACATTAATATTCAATCTTCTGCATTCTTACACTTTTACTTTATGCAGAGTAACAATCTATTTATTATTTTATTAATATTTCCATGAATGTTCAAGGAAATTGGATACAACGGTTTTTCTTTCTTTCTTTTATCCCCCACTGGCCCGCAGCTTCTAAATCATGGTTGAGAACATTAATATTCTATCTTCTGCATTCTTACTCTTATTCTTTATGCAGATTAACTATCTTTTTATTATTTTATTGAAATTTCCATGAATGGTCAAGGAAATGGGATACAACAGTTTTTCTTACTTTCTTTTATCCCCCACCCCCCCCAGCTTCCAAATCATGGTTGACAACATTAATATTCTATCTTCTGCATTCTTACACTTTTTCTTTATGCAGACTAACAATCTTTATTATTTTATTGAAATTTCCATGAATGTTCAAGGAAATGTGATAGAACATTATTTCTTTCTTTCTTTCATCCCCCACGCACCCAGCTTCCAAATCGTGGTTGACAATATTAATATTCAATGTTCTGCATTCTTACACTTTTTCTTTATGCAGATTAACAATCTTTTTATTATTTTATTGAAATTTCCATCAATGTTCAAGGAAATGATACAACAGTTTTTCTTTCTTTCTTTCATCCCCCTACCGCCACAGCTTCCAAATCATGGTTGACAACATTAATATTCCATCCTCTGCATTCTTACACTTTTTCTCTATGCAGATTGACAATCTTTTATTATTTTATTGAAATTTCCATGAGTGTTCAAGGAAATGGGATACAACAGTTTTTCTTTCTTTCTTTTATCCCCCACCCCCCCGGCTTCCAAATCATGGTTGACAACATTAATATTCCATCTTCTGCATTCTTACTCTTTTTCCTTATGCAGATTAGCAATCTTTTTATTATTTTATTGAAATTTCCATGAATGTTCAAGGAAATGGGAGGCAACAGTTTTTCTTTCTTTCTTTTATCCCCCACCCCCCCAGCGTCAAAATCATGGTTGACAACACTAATATTCTATCTTCTGCATTCTTACCCTTTTTGTTTATGCAGATTAACAATCTTTTTATTATTGTATTGAAATTTCCAAGAATGTTCAAGGAAATGGGATAAAAAAGTTTTTCTTTCTTTCTTTTATCCTCCAGCGCCCCCAGCTTCCAAATCATGGTTGACAACATTAATATTCTATCTTCTGCATTCTTACTCTTTTTCTTTATGCAGATTAACAATCTTTTTATTATTTTATTGAAATTTCCATGAATGTTCAAGGAAATGGGATACAGCCGTTTTTCTTTCTTTCTTTTATCCAGCACCCCCGCCATCTTGCAAATCATGGTTGACAATATTAATATTCAATCTTCTGCATTCTTACACTTTTACTTTATGCAGATTAACAATCTTTTTCTTATTTTATTGAAATTTCCATGAATATTCAAGGAAATGGGATACAAGAGTTTTTCTTTCTTTCTTTTATCCCCCACAACCCCCCAGCTTCCAAAACATGGTTTACAACATTAATATTCTATCTTCTGCATTCTTACTCTTTTTCTTTATGCAGATTAACAATCTTTTTATTATTGTATTGAAATTTCCATGAATGTTCAAGGAAATGGGATACAAGAGTTTTTCTTTCTTTCTTTCATCCCCCACCCACCCCCAGCTTCCAAATCATGTTTGACAACATAATATTCTTTCTTCTGCCTTCATATTCTTTTTCTTTATGCAGATTAACAATCTTGTCATTATTTTTTTGAAATTTCATGAATGTTCAAGGAATTGGGATACAACAATTTCTCTTTCTTTCTTTTATCCCCCACCCCCCAAGCTTCCAAATCATGGTTGACAAGATTAATATTCTATCTTCTGCATTCTTACACTTTTTCTTTATGCAGATTAACAATCTATTTATTATTTTATTGAAACTTCCATGAATGTTCAAGGAAATGGGATACAACAATTTCTCTTTCTTTCTTTTATCCCCCATCCCCCAAGCTTCCAAATCATGCTTGACAAGATTAATATTCTATCTTCTGCATTCTTACACTTTTTCTTTATGCAGATTAACAATCTATTTATTATTTTATTGAAATTTCAATGAATGTTCAAGGAAATGGGATACAACAGTTTTTCTTTCTTTCTTTCATCCCCCACCCCCCCCCATTTCCAAATCATGGTTGACAACATAATATTCTATCTTCTGCCTTCATACTCTTTTTCTTTATGCAGATTCACAATCTTGTCATTATTTTATTGAAATTTCATGAATGTTCAAGGAAATGGGATACAACAATTTCTCTTTCTTTGTTTTATCCCCCACGCTGCAAGCTTCCAAATCATGGTTGACAACATTAATAATCTATGTTCTGCATTCTTACTCTTTTTCTTTATGCAGATTACCAATATTTTTATTATTTTATTGAACTTTCCATGAATGTTCAAGGAAATGGTATACAACTGTTTTTCTTTCTTTCTTTTATCCCTCACTCCCCCCCAGTTTACAAATCACGGTTGACAACATTAATATTCTATCTTCTGCATTCTTACCCTTTTTGTTTATGCAGATTAACAATCTTTTTATTATTGTATTGAAATTTCCATGAATGTTCAAGGAAATGGGATAAAAAAGTTTTTCTTTCGTTCTTTTATGCCCCACCCCCGCCAGCTTCCAAATCATGGTTGACAACATTAACATTCTATCTCCTGCATTCTTACTCTTTTTGTTTATGCAGATTACCAATCTTTTTATTATTTTATTGAACTTTCCATGAATGTTCAAGGAAATGGTATACAACAGTTTTTCTTTCATTCTTTTATCCCCAACCCCCCCAAGCTTCCAAATCATGGTTGACAACATTAATATTCTATCTTCTGCATTCTTACTCTTTTTCTCTATGCAGATTAAGAATCTCTTTATTATTTTATTGAAATTTCAATGAATGTTCATAGAAATGTGACACAAGAGTTTTTCTTTCTTTCTTTTATCCCCCACCCCCCAAGCTTCCAAATCATGGTTCACAACACTAATCGTCTATCTTCAGCATTCTTACACTTTTTCTTTATGCATATTAACAATCTTTTTATTATTTTATTGAAATTTCCATGAATGTTCAAGGAAATGGGATACAACAGTTTTTCTTTCTTTCTTTTATCCCCCACCTCCCCCAGCTTCCAAATCATGGTTGACAACATTAATATTCTATCTTCTGCATTCTTACTGTTTTTCTTTATGCAGATTAACAAACTTTTTATTATTGTATTGAAATTTCCATGAATGTTCAAGGAAATGGGATACAACAGTTTTTCTTTCTTTCTTTCATCCCCCACCCTCCCAGCTTCCAAATCATGGTTGACAACATAATATTGTATCTTCTGCCTTCATACTCTTTTTCTTTATGCATTTAACAATCTTGTCATTATTTTATTGTAATTTCATGAATGTTCAAGGAAATGGGATACAACATTTTCTCGTTCTTTCTTTTATCCCCTACTCCCCAAGCTTCCAAATAATGGTTGACAACATTAATATTCTATCTTCTGCATTGTTACTCTTTTTCTTCATGCAGATTACCAATCTTTTTATTATTTTATTGAAATTTCCATGAATGTTCAAGGAAATGGTATACAACAGATTTTCTGTCTTTCTTTTATCCCCCACCCACCCCCACCTTCCAAATCATGGTTGACAAAATTAATATTTAATCTTCTGTATACTTACACATTTTCTTTATGTAAATAACAATCTATTTATTATTTTATTGAAATTTCCATGAATGTCCAAGGAAATGGGATACAACATTTTTTCTTTCTTTCTTTCATCCCCCACCCTCCCCCAGCTTCCAAATCATGGTTGACAACATAATATTCTATCTTCTGCCTTCATACTCTTTTTCTTTATGCATTTAACAATCTTGTCATTATTTTTTTGAAATTTCATGAATGTTCAAGGAAATGGGATACAACATTTTCTCTTTCTTTCTTGTATCCCCCACTCCCCATGCTTCCAAATCATGGTTGACAACATTAATATTCAATCTTCTGCATTCTTACACTTTTAATTTATGCAGATTAACAATCTTTTTCTTATTTTATTGAAAATTCCATGAATGTTCCAGTAAATGGGATACAACAGTTTTTCCTTCTTTCTTTTATCTTCCAGCGCCCCCAGCTTCCAAATCATGGTTGACAACATTAATATACTATCTTCTGCATTCTTACTCTTTTTCTTTATGCATCTTACCAATCTTTTTAATATTTTATTGAAATTTCCATGAATGTTCAAGGAAATGGTATACAACAGTTTTTCTTTCTTTCTTTTATCCCCCACCACCCCTACCTTCCAAATCATGGTTGACAACATTAATATTCAATCTTCTGCATTCTTACACTTTTACTTTATGCAGAGTAACAATCTATTTATTATTTTATTAATATTTCCATGAATGTTCAAGGAAATTGGATACAACGGTTTTTCTTTCTTTCTTTTATCCCCCACTGGCCCGCAGCTTCTAAATCATGGTTGAGAACATTAATATTCTATCTTCTGCATTCTTACTCTTATTCTTTATGCAGATTAACTATCTTTTTATTATTTTATTGAAATTTCCATGAATGGTCAAGGAAATGGGATACAACAGTTTTTCTTACTTTCTTTTATCCCCCACCCCCCCCAGCTTCCAAATCATGGTTGACAACATTAATATTCTATCTTCTGCATTCTTACACTTTTTCTTTATGCAGACTAACAATCTTTATTATTTTATTGAAATTTCCATGAATGTTCAAGGAAATGTGATACAACATTATTTCTTTCTTTCTTTCATCCCCCACGCACCCAGCTTCCAAATCGTGGTTGACAATATTAATATTCAATGTTCTGCATTCTTACACTTTTTCTTTATGCAGATTAACAATCTTTTTATTATTTTATTGAAATTTCCATCAATGTTCAAGGAAATGATACAACAGTTTTTCTTTCTTTCTTTCATCCCCCTACCGCCACAGCTTCCAAATCATGGTTGACAACATTAATATTCCATCCTCTGCATTCTTACACTTTTTCTCTATGCAGATTGACAATCTTTTATTATTTTATTGAAATTTCCATGAGTGTTCAAGGAAATGGGATACAACAGTTTTTCTTTCTTTCTTTTATCCCCCACCCCCCCGGCTTCCAAATCATGGTTGACAACATTAATATTCCATCTTCTGCATTCTTACTCTTTTTCCTTATGCAGATTAGCAATCTTTTTATTATTTTATTGAAATTTCCATGAATGTTCAAGGAAATGGGAGGCAACAGTTTTTCTTTCTTTCTTTTATCCCCCACCCCCCCAGCGTCAAAATCATGGTTGACAACACTAATATTCTATCTTCTGCATTCTTACCCTTTTTGTTTATGCAGATTAACAATCTTTTTATTATTGTATTGAAATTTCCAAGAATGTTCAAGGAAATGGGATAAAAAAGTTTTTCTTTCTTTCTTTTATCCTCCAGCGCCCCCAGCTTCCAAATCATGGTTGACAACATTAATATTCTATCTTCTGCATTCTTACTCTTTTTCTTTATGCAGATTAACAATCTTTTTATTATTTTATTGAAATTTCCATGAATGTTCAAGGAAATGGGATACAGCCGTTTTTCTTTCTTTCTTTTATCCAGCACCCCCGCCATCTTGCAAATCATGGTTGACAATATTAATATTCAATCTTCTGCATTCTTACACTTTTACTTTATGCAGATTAACAATCTTTTTCTTATTTTATTGAAATTTCCATGAATATTCAAGGAAATGGGATACAAGAGTTTTTCTTTCTTTCTTTTATCCCCCACAACCCCCCAGCTTCCAAAACATGGTTTACAACATTAATATTCTATCTTCTGCATTCTTACTCTTTTTCTTTATGCAGATTAACAATCTTTTTATTATTGTATTGAAATTTCCATGAATGTTCAAGGAAATGGGATACAAGAGTTTTTCTTTCTTTCTTTCATCCCCCACCCACCCCCAGCTTCCAAATCATGTTTGACAACATAATATTCTTTCTTCTGCCTTCATATTCTTTTTCTTTATGCAGATTAACAATCTTGTCATTATTTTTTTGAAATTTCATGAATGTTCAAGGAATTGGGATACAACAATTTCTCTTTCTTTCTTTTATCCCCCACCCCCCAAGCTTCCAAATCATGGTTGACAAGATTAATATTCTATCTTCTGCATTCTTACACTTTTTCTTTATGCAGATTAACAATCTATTTATTATTTTATTGAAACTTCCATGAATGTTCAAGGAAATGGGATACAACAATTTCTCTTTCTTTCTTTTATCCCCCATCCCCCAAGCTTCCAAATCATGCTTGACAAGATTAATATTCTATCTTCTGCATTCTTACACTTTTTCTTTATGCAGATTAACAATCTATTTATTATTTTATTGAAATTTCAATGAATGTTCAAGGAAATGGGATACAACAGTTTTTCTTTCTTTCTTTCATCCCCCACCCCCCCCCATTTCCAAATCATGGTTGACAACATAATATTCTATCTTCTGCCTTCATACTCTTTTTCTTTATGCAGATTCACAATCTTGTCATTATTTTATTGAAATTTCATGAATGTTCAAGGAAATGGGATACAACAATTTCTCTTTCTTTGTTTTATCCCCCACGCTGCAAGCTTCCAAATCATGGTTGACAACATTAATAATCTATGTTCTGCATTCTTACTCTTTTTCTTTATGCAGATTACCAATATTTTTATTATTTTATTGAACTTTCCATGAATGTTCAAGGAAATGGTATACAACTGTTTTTCTTTCTTTCTTTTATCCCTCACTCCCCCCCAGTTTACAAATCACGGTTGACAACATTAATATTCTATCTTCTGCATTCTTACCCTTTTTGTTTATGCAGATTAACAATCTTTTTATTATTGTATTGAAATTTCCATGAATGTTCAAGGAAATGGGATAAAAAAGTTTTTCTTTCTTTCTTTTATGCCCCACCCCCGCCAGCTTCCAAATCATGGTTGACAACATTAACATTCTATCTCCTGCATTCTTTCTCTTTTTGTTTATGCAGATTACCAATCTTTTTATTATTTTATTGAACTTTCCATGAATGTTCAAGGAAATGGTATACAACAGTTTTTCTTTCATTCTTTTATCCCCAACCCCCCCAAGCTTCCAAATCATGGTTGACAACATTAATATTCTATCTTCTGCATTCTTACTCTTTTTCTCTATGCAGATTAAGAATCTCTTTATTATTTTATTGAAATTTCAATGAATGTTCATAGAAATGTGACACAAGAGTTTTTCTTTCTTTCTTTTATCCCCCACCCCCCAAGCTTCCAAATCATGGTTCACAACACTAATCGTCTATCTTCAGCATTCTTACACTTTTTCTTTATGCATATTAACAATCTTTTTATTATTTTATTGAAATTTCCATGAATGTTCAAGGAAATGGGATACAACAGTTTTTCTTTCTTTCTTTTATCCCCCACCTCCCCCAGCTTCCAAATCATGGTTGACAACATTAATATTCTATCTTCTGCATTCTTACTGTTTTTCTTTATGCAGATTAACAAACTTTTTATTATTGTATTGAAATTTCCATGAATGTTCAAGGAAATGGGATACAACAGTTTTTCTTTCTTTCTTTCATCCCCCACCCTCCCAGCTTCCAAATCATGGTTGACAACATAATATTGTATCTTCTGCCTTCATACTCTTTTTCTTTATGCATTTAACAATCTTGTCATTATTTTATTGTAATTTCATGAATGTTCAAGGAAATGGGATACAACATTTTCTCGTTCTTTCTTTTATCCCCTACTCCCCAAGCTTCCAAATAATGGTTGACAACATTAATATTCTATCTTCTGCATTCTTACTCTTTTTCTTCATGCAGATTACCAATCTTTTTATTATTTTATTGAAATTTCCATGAATGTTCAAGGAAATGGTATACAACAGATTTTCTGTCTTTCTTTTATCCCCCACCCACCCCCACCTTCCAAATCATGGTTGACAAAATTAATATTTAATCTTCTGTATACTTACACATTTTCTTTATGTAAATAACAATCTATTTATTATTTTATTGAAATTTCCATGAATGTCCAAGGAAATGGGATACAACATTTTTTCTTTCTTTCTTTCATCCCCCAGGCCCCCAGCTTCCAAATCGTGGTTGACAACATTAATATTCAAACTTCGGCACTCTTACACTTTTTCTTTATGCAGATTACCAATCTTTTTATTATTTTATTGAAATTTCCATGAATGTTCGAGGAAATGGTATACAACAGTTTTTCTTTCTTTCTTTTATTCCCCACCACCCCCACCTTCCAAATCATGGTTGACAACATTAATATTCAATCTTCGGCATTCTTACACTTTTTCTTTATGTAAATAACAATCTATTTATTATTTTATTGAAATTTCCATGAATGTTCAAGGAAATGGGATACAACAGTTTTTCTTTCTTTCTTTCATCCCCCACCCCCCCCAGCTTCCAAATCATGGTTGACAACATAATATTCTATCTTCTGCCTTCATACTCTTTTTCTTTATGCAGATTCACAATCTTGTCATTATTTTATTGAAATTCCATGAATGTTCAAGGAAATGGGATACAACAATTTCTCTTTCTTTCTTTTATCCCCCACGCTCCAAGCTTCCAAATCATGGTTGACAATATTAATATTCTATCTTCTGCATTCTTATTCTTTTTCATTATGCAGATTACCATTCTTTTTATTATTTTATTGAACTTTCCATGAATGTTAAAGGAAATGGTATACAACTGTTTTTCTTTCTTTCTTTTATCCCCCACTCCCCCCCAGTTTACAAATCATGGTTGACAACATTAATATTCTATCTTCTGCATTCTTACACTTTTTCTTTATGCAGATTAACAATCTTTTTATTATTTTATTGAAATTTCCATGAATGTTCCAGTAAATGGGATACAGCCGTTTTTCTTTCTTTCTTTTATCCTCCAGCGACCCCAGCTTCCAAATCATGGTTGACAACATTAATATTCTATCTTCTGCATTCTTACTCTTTTTCTTTATGCAGATTAACAATTTTTTATTATTTTATTGAAATTTCCATGAATGTTCAAGGAAATGGGATACAACAATTTCTCTTTCTTTCTTTCATCCCGCACGCCCCCAGCTTCCAAATCGTGGTTGACAATATTAATATTCAATGTTCTGCATTCTTACACTTTTTCATTATGCAGATTAACAATTTTTTATTATTTTATTGAAATTTCCATGAATGTTCAAGGAAATGGGATACAACAGTTTTTCTTTCTTTCTTTTATCCAGCACCGCCGCCATCTTCCAAATCATGGTTGACAACATTAATATTCAATCTTCTGCATTCTTACACTTTTTCTTTATGCATATTAACAATCTTTATCTTATTGTATTGAAATTTCCATGAATGTTCAAGGAAATGGGATACAACAGTTTTTCTTTCTTTCTTTTATCCCCCACCCCCGCCAGCTTCCAAATCATGGTTGACAACATGAACATTCTATCTCCTGCATTCTTACTCTTTTTCTTTATGCAGATTAACAATCTTTTATTATTTTTTTGAAATTTCCATGAATGTCCAAGGAAATGGGATACAACAGTTTTTCTTTCTTTCTTTCATCCCCCACCCCCCCAGCTTCCAAATCATGGTTGACAACATAATATTGTATCTTCTGCCTTCATACTCGTTTTCTTTATGCATTTAACAATCTTGTCATTATTTTATTGAAAGTTCATGAATGTTCAAGGAAATGGGATACAACATTTTCTCTTTCTTTCTTTTATCCCCCACTCCCCAAGCTTCCAAATCATGGTTGACAACATTAATATTCTATCTTCTGCATTCTTACTCTTTTTCTTTATGCAGATTACCAATCGTTTTATTATTTTATTTAAATATCCATGAATGTTCAAGGAAATGGTATACAACAGTTTTTCTTTCTTTCTTTTATCCCCAACCACCCCCCACCTTCCAAATCATGGTTGACAACCTTAATATTCAATCTTCTGTAATCTTACACTTTTTCTTTATGTAAATAACAATCTATTTATTATTTTATTGAAATTTCCATGAATGTTCAAGTAAATGGGATACAACCGTTTTTCTTTCTTTCTTTTATCCTCCACCGGCCCCAGCTTCCAAATCATGGTTGACAAAATTAATATTCTATCTTCTGCATTCTTACTCTTTTTCTTTATGCAGATTAACAAACTTTTTATTATTTTATTGAAATTTCCATGAATGTTCAAGGAAATGGGATACAACAGTTTTTCTTTCTTTCTTTTATCCAGCACCCCCGCCATCTTCCAAATCATGGTTGACAACATTAATATTCAATCTTCTGCATTCTTACACTTTTACTTTATGCAGATTAACAATCTTTTTCTTATTTTATTGAAATTTCCATGAATGTTCAAGGAAATGGGATGCAACAGTTTTTCTTTCTTTCTTTCATCCCCCACCCCCCTCCAGCTTCCAAATCATGGTTGACAACATAATATTCTATCTTCTGCCTTCATACTCTTTTTCTTTATGCATTTAACAATCTTGTCAATATTTTATTGAAATTTCATGAATGTTCAAGGAAATGGGATACAACATTTTCTCTTTCTTTCTTGTATCCCCCACTCCCCATGCTTCCAAATCATGGTTGACAACATTCATATTCAATCTTCTGCATTCTTATACTTTTTCTTTATGCAGATTAACAATCTTTTTATTATTTTATTGAAATTTCCATCAATGTTCAAGGAAATGATACAACAGTTTTTCTTTCTTTCTTTCATCCCCCTACCGCCACACCTTCCAAATCATGGTTGACAACATTAATATTCCATCTTCTGCATTCTTACTCTTTTTCTTTATGCAGATTAGCAATCTTTTTATTATTTTATTGAAATTTCCATGAATGTTCAAGGAAATGGGATAAAAAATTTTTCTTTCTTTCTTTTATCCTCCAGCGCCCCAGGTTCCAAATCATGGTTGACAACATTAATATTCCATCTTCTGCATTCTTACTCTTTTTCTTTATGCAGATTAGCAATCTTTTTATTATTTTATTGAAATTTCCATGAATGTTCAAGGAAATGGGATAAAAAATTTTTCTTTCTTTCTTTTATCCTCCAGCGCCCCCACCTTCCAAATCATGGTTGACAACATTAATATTCTATCTTCTGCATTCTTACTCTTTTTCTTTATGCAGATTAACAATCTTTTTATTATTTTATTGAAATTTCCATGAATGTTCAAGGAAATGGAATACAACAGTTTTTCTTTCTTTCTTTTATCCCCCACCACCTCCCAACTTCCAAATCATGGTTGGCAACAGTAATATTCAATCTTCTGCATTCTTACACTTTTACTTTATGCAGATTAATAATCTTTTTATTATTTTATTGAAATTTCCATGAATGTTCAAGGAAATGTGATACAACATTATTTCTTTCTTTCTTTCATCCCGCACGCCCCCAGCTTCCAAATCGTGGTTGACAATATTAATATTCAATGTTCTGCATTCTTACACTTTTTCATTATGCAGATTAACAATTTTTTATTATTTTCTTGAAATTTCCATGAATGTTCAAGGAAATGGGATACAACAGTTTTTCTTTCTTTCTTTCATCCCCCTACCCCCCCAGCTTCCAAATCATGGTTGACAACATTAATATTCCATCTTCTGCTTTCTTACTCTTTTTCTTTATGCAGATTAACAATCTTTTATTATTTTATTGAAATTTCCATGAAAGTTCAAGGAAATGGGATACAACAGTTTTTCTTTCTTTCTTTTATCCCCCAACACGCCCCAGCTTCCCAATCATGGTTGACAACATTAATATTCTATCTTCTGCGTTCTTAGTCTTTTTCTCTGTGCAGATTAACAATCTTTTTATTATTTTATTGAAATTTCCAGGAATGTTGAAGGAAATGGGATACAACAGTTTGTCTTTCTTTCTTTTATCCCGCACAACCCCGCAGATTCCAAATCATTGTTGACAACATTAACATTCAATCTTCTGCATTCTTAATCTTTTTCTTTATGCAGATTAACAATCTTTTTATTATTTTATTGAAATTGCCATGAATGTTCAAGGAAATGCGATACAACATTTTTTCTTTCTTTCTTTTATCCTCCAGCGCCCCCAACTTCCAAATCATGGTTGACAACATTAATATTCTATCTTCTGCATTCTTACTCTTTTTCTCTATGCAGATTAACAATCTTTTTATTATTGTATTGAAATTTCCATGAATGTTCAAGGAAATGGGATACAACAGTTTTTCTTTCTTTCTTTTATCCCGCACAACCCCCCAGATTCCAAATCATTGTTGACAACATTAACATTCTATCTTCGTCATTCTTACTCTTTTTCTCTATGCAGATTAAGAATCTTTTTATTATTTTATTGAAATTTCCATGAATGTTCAAGGGAATGGGATTCAACACTTTTTCTTTCTTTCTTTTATCCCCCACCCCCGCCAGCTTCCAAATCATGGTTGACAACATGAACATTCTATCTCCTGCATTCTTACTCTTTTTCTTTATGCAGATTAACAATCTTTTATTATTTTATTGAAATTTCCATGAATGTTCAAGGAAATGGGATACAACAGTTTTTCTTTCTTTCTTTTATCCCCCACGCTCCAAGCTTCCAAATAATGGTTGACAACATTAATATTCTATCTTCTGCATTCTTACTCTTTTTCTTTATGCAGATTACCAATCTTTTTATTATTTTATTGAACTTTCCATGAATGTTCAAGGAAATGGTATACAACAGTTTTTCTTTCATTCTTTTATCCCCCACCCCCCCAAGCTTCCAAATCATGGTTGACAAGATTAATAGTCTATCTTCTGCATTCTTACACTTTTACTTTATGCAGATTAACAATCTTTTTCTTATTTTATTGAAATTTCCATGAATGTTCAAGGAAATGGGATACAACAGTTTTTCTTTCTTTCTTTTATCCCCCACAATCCCCCAGCTTCCAAAACATGGTTGACAACATTAATATTCTATCTTCTGCATTCTTACTCTTTTTCTTTATGCAGATTAACAATCTTTTTATTATTGTATTGAAATTTCCATGAATGTTCAAGTAAATGGGATACAACAGTTTTTCTTTCTTTCTTTTATCCCCCACCCCCGCCAGCTTCCAAATCATGGTTGACAACATGAACATTCTATGTCCTGCATTCTTACTCTTTTTCTTTATGCAGATTAACAATCGTTTATTATTTTTTTGAAATTTCCATGAATGTTCAAGGAAATGGGATACAACAGTTTTTCTTTCTTTCTTTCATCCCCCACCACCCCCGGCTTCCAAATCATGGTTGACAACATAATATTGTATCTTCTGCCTTCATACTCGTTTTCTTTATGCATTTAACAATCTTGTCATTATTTTATTGAAATTTCATGAATGTTCAAGGAAATGGGATACAACATTTTCACTTTTATCTTTTATCCCCCACTCCCCAAGCTTCCAAATCATGGTTGACAACATTAATATTCTATCTTCTGCATTCTTACTCTTTTTCTTTATGCAGATTACCAATCGTTTTATTATTGTATTGAAATTTCCATGAATGTTCAAGGAAATGGTATACAACAGTTTTTCTTTCTTTCTTTTATCCCCCACCACCCCCCACCTTCCAAATCATGGTTGACAATATTAATATTCAATCTTCTGTAATCTTACACTTTTTCTTTATGTAAATAACAATCTATTTATTATTTTATTGAAATTTCCATGAATGTCCTAGGAAATGGGATACAACATTTTTTCTTTCTTTCTTTTATCCCCCACGCCCCAAGCTTCCAAATCGTGGTTGACAACATTAATATTCAATCTTCGGCATTCTAACACTTTTTCTTTATGCAGATGAACAATCTTTTTATTGTTTTAATGAAATTTCCATGAATGTTCAAGGAAATGGCGTACAACAGTTTTTCTTTCTTTCTTTTATCCAGCACCCCCGCCATCTTCCAAATCATGGTTGACAACATTAATATTCAATCTTCTGCATTCTTACACTTTTACTTTACGCAGATTAACAATCTTTATCTTATTTTATTGAAATTTCCATGAATGTTCAAGGAAATGGGATACAACAGTTTTTCTTTCTTTCTTTTATACCCCACCACCCCCCAGCTTCCAAAACATGGTTGACAACATTAATATTCTATCTTCTGCATTCTTACTCTTTTTCTCTATGCAGATTAACAATCTTTTTATTATTTTATTGAAATTTCCATGAATGTTCAAGTAAATGGGATACAACAGTTTTTCTTTCTTTCTTTTATCCTCCAGCGGCCCCAGCTTCCAAATCATGGTTGACAACATTAATATTCTATCTTCTGCATTCTTACTCTTTTTCTGTATGCAGATTAACAATCTTTTTATTATTTTATTGAAATTTCCATGAATGTTCAAGGAAATGGGATACAACAGTTTTTCTTTCTTTCTTTTTCCAGCACCCCCGCCATCTTCCAAATCATGGTTGACAACATTAATATTCAATGTTCTGCATTCTTACAGTTTTACTTTATGCCGATTAACAATCTTTTTCTTATTTTATTGAAATTTCCATGAATGTTCAAGGAAATGGGATACAACAGTTTTTCTTTCTTTCTTTTATCCCCCACAATCCCCCAGCTTCTAAAACATGGTTGACAACATTAATATTCTATCTTCTGCATTCTTACTCTTTTTCTTTATGCAGATTAACAATCTTTTTATTATTGTATTGAAATTTCCATGAATGTTCAAGGAAATGGGATACAACAGTTTTTCTTTCTTTCTTTTATCCCCCACGCTCCAAGCTTCCAAATCATGGTTGACAACATTAATATTCTATCTTCTGCATTCTTACTCTTTTTCTTTATGCAGATTACCAATCTTTTTATTATTTTATTGAACTTTCCATGAATGTTCAAGGAAATGGTATACAACAGTTTTTCTTTCATTCTTTTATCCCCCACCCCCCCAAAGCTTCCAAATCATGGTTGACAAGATTAATAGTCTATCTTCTGCATTCTTACACTTTAACTTTATGCAGATTAACAATCTTTTTCTTATTTTATTGAAATTTCCATGAATGTTCAAGGAAATGGGATACAACAGTTTTTCTTTCTTTCTTTTATCCCCCACAACCCCCCAGCTTCCAAAACGTGGTTGACAACATTAATATTCTATCTTCTGCATTCTTACTCTTTTTCTTTATGCAGATTAACAATCTTTTTATTATTGTATTGAAATTTCCATGAATGTTCAAGGAAATGGGATACAACAGTTTTTCTTTCTTTCTTTTATCCCCCACCCCCGCCAGCTTCCAAATCATGGTTGACAACATGAACATTCTATCTCCTGCATTCTTACTCTTTTTCTTTATGCAGATTAACAATCTTTTATTATTTTTTTGAAATTTCCATGAATGTTCAAGGAAATGGGATACAACAGTTTTTCTTTCTTTCTTTCATCCCCCACCCCCCCAGCTTCCAAATCATGGTTGACAACATAATATTGTATCTTCTGCCTTCATACTCGTTTTCTTTATGCATTTAACAATCTTGTCATTATTTTATTGAAATTTCATGAATGTTCAAGGAAATGGGATACAACATTTTCACTTTCTTTCTTTTATCCCCCACTCCCCAAGCTTCCAAATCATGGTTGACAACATTAATATTCTATCTTCTGCATTCTTACTCTTTTTCTTTATGCAGATTACCAATCGTTTTATTATTTTATTTAAATTTCCATGAATGTTCAAGGAAATGGTATACAACAGTTTTTCTTTCTTTCTTTTATCCCCCACCACCCCCCACCTTCCAAATCATGGTTGACAATATTAATATTCAATCTTCTGTAATCTTACACTTTTTCTTTATATAAATAACAGTCTATTTATTATTTTATTGAAATTTCCATGAATGTCCTAGGAAATGGGATACAACATTTTTTCTTTCTTTCTTTTATCCGCCACGCCCCCAGCTTCCAAATCGTGGTTGACAACATTAATATTCAATCTTCGGCATTCTAACACTTTTTCTTTATGCAGATGAACAATCTTTTTATTATTTTAATGAAATTTCCATGAATGTTCAAGGAAATGGAATACAACAGTTTTTCTTTCTTTCTTTTATCCCCCACCACCTCCCACCTTCCAAATCATGGTTGGCAACAGTAATATTCAATCTTCTGCATTCTTACACTTTTACTTTATGCAGATTAATAATCTTTTTATTATTTTATTAAAATTTCCATGAATGTTCAAGGAAATTGGATACAACAGTTTTTCTTTCTTTCTTTTATCCCCCACTTGCCCGCAGCTTCTAATTCATGGTTGACAACATTAATATTCTATATTCTGCATTCTTACTCTCTTTCTTTATGCAGATTAACAATCTTTTTATTATTTTATTGAAATTTCCATGAATGGTCAAGGAAATGGCATACAACAGTTTTTCTTTCTTTCTTTTATCCAGCACCCCCGCGATCTTCCAAATCATGGTTGACAACATTAATATTCAATCTTCTGCATTCTTACACTTTTACTTTATGCAGATTAACAATCTTTTTCTTATTTTATTGAAATTTCCATGAATGTTCAAGGAAATGGGATACAACAGTTTTTCTTTCTTTCTTTTATACCCCACCACCCCCCAGCTTCCAAAACATGGTTGACAACATTAATATTCTATCTTCTGCATTCTTACTCTTTTTCTCTATGCAGATTAACAATCTTTTTATTATTTTATTGAAATTTCCATGAATGTTCAAGTAAATGGGATACAACAGTTTTTCTTTCTTTCTTTTATCCTCCAGCGGCCCCAGCTTCCAAATCATGGTTGACAACATTAATATTCTATCTTCTGCATTCTTACTCTTTTTCTTTATGCAGATTAACAATCTTTTTATTATTTTATTGAAATTTCCATGAATGTTCAAGGAAATGGGATACAACAGTTTTTCTTTCTTTCTTTTTCCAGCACCCCCGCCATCTTCCAAATCATGGTTGACAACATTAATATTCAATCTTCTGCATTCTTACAGTTTTACTTTATGCAGATTAACAATCTTTTTCTTATTTTATTGAAATTTCCATGAATGTTCAAGGAAATGGGATACAACAGATTTTCTTTCTTTCTTTTATCCCCCACAACCCCCCAGCTTCTAAAACATGGTTGACAACATTAATATTCTATCTTCTGCATTCTTACTCTTTTTCTTTATGCAGATTAACAATCTTTTTATTATTGTATTGAAATTTCCATGAATGTTCAAGGAAATGGGATAGAACAGTTTTTCTTTCTTTCTTTTATCCCCCACCCCCGCCAGCTTCCAAATCATGGTTGACAACATTAATATTCTATCTTCTGCATTCTTACTCTTTTTCTTTATGCAGATTACCAATCGTTTTATTATTTTATTGAAATTTCCATGAATGTTCAAGGAAATGGTATACAACAGTTTTTCTTTCTTTCTTTTATCCCCCACCACCCCCCACCTTCCAAATCATGGTTGACAATATTAATATTCAATCTTCTGTAATCTTACACTTTTTCTTTATGTAAATAACAATCTATTTATTATTTTATTGAAATTTCCATGAATGTCCTAGGAAATGGGATACAACATTTTTTCTTTCTTTCTTTTATCCCCCACGCCCCCAGCTTCCAAATCGTGGTTGACAACATTAATATTCCATCTTCGGCATTCTAACACTTTTTCTTTATGCAGATGAACAATCTTTTTATTATTTTAATGAAATTTCCATGAATGTTCAAGGAAATGGAATACAACAGTTTTTCTTTCTTTCTTTTATCCCCCACCACCTCCCACCTTCCAAATCATGGTTGGCAACAGTAATATTCAATCTTCTGCATTCTTACACTTTTACTTTATGCAGATTAATAATCTTTTTATTATTTTATTAAAATTTCCATGGATGTTCAAGGAAATTGGATACAACAGTTTTTCTTTCTTTCTTTTATCCCCCACTTGCCCGCAGCTTCTAATTCATGGTTGACAACATTAATATTCTATCTTCTGCATTCTTACTCTCTTTCTTTATGCAGATTAACAATCTTTTTATTATTTTATTGAAATTTCCATGAATGTTCAAGGAAATGGCGTACAACAGTTTTTCTTTCTTTCTTTTATCCAGCACCCCCGCCATCTTCCACATCATGGTTGACAACATTAATATTCAATCTTCTGCATTCTTACACTTTTACTTTACGCAGATTAACAATCTTTTTCTTATTTTAATGAAATTTCCATGAATGTTCAAGGAAATGGGATACAACAGTTTTTCTTTCTTTCTTTTATACCCCACCACCCCCCAGCTTCCAAAACATGGTTGACAACATTAATATTCTATCTTCTGCATTCTTACTCTTTTTCTCTATGCAGATTAACAATCTTTTTATTATTTTATTGAAATTTCCATGAATGTTCAAGTAAATGGGATACAACAGTTTTTCTTTCTTTCTTTTATCCTCCAGCGGCCCCAGCTTCCAAATCATGGTTGACAACATTAATATTCTATCTTCTGCATTCTTACTCTTTTTCTTTATGCAGATTAACAATCTTTTTATTATTTTATTGAAATTTCCATGAATGTTCAAGGAAATGGGATACAACAGTTTTTCTTTCTTTCTTTTTCCAGCACCCCCGCCATCTTCCAAATCATGCTTGACAACATTAATATTCAATCTTCTGCATTCTTACAGTTTTACTTTATGCAGATTAACAATCTTTTTCTTATTGTATTGAAATTTCCATGAATGTTCAAGGAAATGGGATAGAACAGTTTTTCTTTCTTTCTTTTATCCCCCACCCCCGCCAGCTTCCAAATCATGGTTGACAACATTAATATTCTATCTTCTGCATTCTTACTCTTTTTCTTTATGCAGATTACCAATCGTTTTATTATTTTATTGAAATTTCCATGAATGTTCAAGGAAATGGTATACAACAGTTTTTCTTTCTTTCTTTTATCCCCCACCACCCCCCACCTTCCAAATCATGATTGACAATATTAATATTCAATCTTCTGTAATCTTACACTTTTTCTTTATGTAAATAACAATCTATTTATTATTTTATTGAAATTTCCATGAATGTCCTAGGAAATGGGATACAACATTTTTTCTTTCTTTCTTTTATCCCCCACGCCCCCAGCTTCCAAATCGTGGTTGACAACATTAATATTCCATCTTCGGCATTCTAACACTTTTTCTTTATGCAGATGAACAATCTTTTTATTATTTTAATGAAATTTCCATGAATGTTCAAGGAAATGGAATACAACAGTTTTTCTTTCTTTCTTTTATCCCCCACCACCTCCCACCTTCCAAATCATGGTTGGCAACAGTAATATTCAATCTTCTGCATTCTTACACTTTTACTTTATGCAGATTAATAATCTTTTTATTATTTTATTAAAATTTCCATGGATGTTCAAGGAAATTGGATACAACAGTTTTTCTTTCTTTCTTTTATCCCCCACTTGCCCGCAGCTTCTAATTCATGGTTGACAACATTAATATTCTATCTTCTGCATTCTTACTCTCTTTCTTTATGCAGATTAACAATCTTTTTATTATTTTATTGAAATTTCCATGAATGTTCAAGGAAATGGCGTACAACAGTTTTTCTTTCTTTCTTTTATACCCCACCACCCCCCAGCTTCCAAAACATGGTTGACAACATTAATATTCTATCTTCTGCATTCTTACACTTTTTCTCTATGCAGATTAACAATCTTTTTATTATTTTATTGAAATTTCCATGAATGTTCAAGTAAATGGGATACAACAGTTTTTCTTTCTTTCTTTTATCCTCCAGCGGCCCCAGCTTCCAAATCATGGTTGACAACATTAATATTCTATCTTCTGCATTCTTACTCTTTTTCTGTATGCAGATTAACAATCTTTTTATTATTTTATTGAAATTTCCATGAATGTTCAAGGAAATGGGATACAACAGTTTTTCTTTCTTTCTTTTTCCAGCACCCCCGCCATCTTCCAAATCATGCTTGACAACATTAATATTCAATCTTCTGCATCCTTACAGTTTTACTTTATGCAGATTAACAATCTTTTTCTTATTTTATTGAAATTTCCATGAATGTTCAAGGAAATGGGATACAACAGTTTTTCTTTCTTTCTTTTATCCCCCACAACCCCCCAGCTTCTAAAACATGGTTGACAACATTAATATTCTATCTTCTGCATTCTTACTCTTTTTCTTTATGCAGATTAACAATCTTTTTATTATTGTATTGAAATTTCCATGAATGTTCAAGGAAATGGGATACAACAGTTTTTCTTTCTTTCTTTTATCCCCCACGCTCCAAGCTTCCAAATCATGGTTGACAACATTAATATTCTATCTTCTGCATTCTTACTCTTTTTCTTTATGCAGATTACCAATCTTTTTATTATTTTATTGAACTTTCCATGAATGTTCAAGGAAATGGGATACAACAGTTTTTCTTTCTTTCTTTTATCCCCCACCCCCCCAGCTTCCAAATCATGGTTGACAACATAATATTGTAACTTGTGCCTTCATACTCTTTTTCTTTATGCATTTAACAATCTTTTTATTATTTTATTGAAATTTCCATGAATGTTCAAGGAAATGTGATACAACATTATTTCTTTCTTTCTTTCATCCCGCACGCCCCCAGCTTCCAAATCGTGGTTGACAATATTAATATTCAATGTTCTGCATTCTTACACTTTTTCTTTATGCAGATTAACAATTTTTTATTATTTTATTGAAATTTCCATGAATGTTCAAGGAAATGGGATACAACAGTTTTTCTTTCTTTCTTTCATCCCCCTACCCTCCCAGCTTCCAAATCATGGTTGACAACATTAATATTCCATCTTCTGCTTTCTTACTCTTTTTCTTTATGCAGATTAACAATCTTTTATTATTTTATTGAAATTTCCATTAAAGTTCAAGGAAATGGGATACAACAGTTTTTCTTTCTTTCTTTTATCCCCCTCTTGCCCGCAGCTTCTAATTCATGGTTGACAACATTAATATTCTATCTTCTGCATTCTTACTATTTTTCTTTATGCAGATTACCAATCTTTTTATTATTTTATTGAAATTTCCATGAATGTTCAAGGAAATGGAATACAACAGTTTTTCTTTCTTTCTTTTTCCAGCACCCCCGCCATCTTCCAAATCATGGTTGACAACATTAATATTCAATCTTCTGCATTCTTACAGTTTTACTTTATGCAGATTAACAATCTTTTTCTTATTTTATTGAAATTTCCATGAATGTTCAAGGAAATGGGATACAACAGTTTTTCTTTCTCTCTTTTATCCCCCACAACCCCCAAGCTTCTAAAACATGGTTGACAACATTAATATTCTATCTTCTGCATTCTTACTCTTTTTCTTTATGCAGATTAACAATCTTTTTATTATTGTATTGAAATTTCCATGAATGTTCAAGGAAATGGGATACAACAGTTTTTCTTTCTTTCTTTTATCCCCCACGCTCCAAGCTTCCAAATCATGGTTGACAACATTAATATTCTATCTTCTGCATTCTTACTCTTTTTCTTTATGCAGATTACCAATCTTTTTATTATTTTATTGAACTTTCCATGAATGTTCAAGGAAATGGTATACAACAGTTTTTCTTTCATTCTTTTATCCCCCACCCCCCCAAGCTTCCAAATCATGGTTGAAAAGATTAATAGTCTATCTTCTGCATTCTTACACTTTTACTTTATGCAGATTAACAATCTTTTTATTATTGTATTGAAATTTCCATGAATGTTCAAGGAAATGGGATACAACAGTTTTTCTTTCTTTCTTTTATCCCCCACCCCCGCCAGCTTCCAAATCATGGTTGACAACATGAACATTCTATCTCCTGCATTCTTACTCTTTTTCTTTATGCAGATTAACAATCTTTTATTATTTTTTTGAAATTTCCATGAATGTTCAAGGAAATGGGATACAACAGTTTTTCTTTCTTTCTTTCATCCCCCACCCCCCCAGCTTCCAAATCATGGTTGACAACATAATATTGTATCTTCTGCCTTCATACTCGTTTTCTTTATGCATTTAACAATCTTGTCATTATTTTATTGAAATTTCATGAATGTTCAAGGAAATGGGATACAACATTTTCACTTTCTTTCTTTTATCCCCCACTCCCCAAGCTTCCAAATCATGGTTGACAACATTAATATTCTATCTTCTGCATTCTTACTCTTTTTCTTTATGCAGATTACCAATCGTTTTATTATTTTATTGAAATTTCCATGAATGTTCAAGGAAATGGTATACAACAGTTTTTCTTTCTTTCTTTTATCCCCCACCACCCCCCACCTTCCAAATCATGGTTGACAATATTAATATTCAATCTTCTGTAATCTTACACTTTTTCTTTATGTAAATAACAATCTATTTATTATTTTATTGAAATTTCCATGAATTTCCTAGGAAATGGGATACAACATTTTTTCTTGCTTTCTTTTATCCCCCACGCCCCCAGCTTCCAAATCGTGGTTGACAACATTAATATTCAATCTTCGGCATTCTAACACTTTTTCTTTATGCAGATGAACAATCTTTTTATTATTTTAATGAAATTTCCATGAATGTTCAAGGAAATGGCATACAACAGTTTTTCTTTCTTTCTTTTATCCCCCACCACCTCCCACCTTCCAAATCATGGTTGGCAACAGTAATATTCAATCTTCTGCATTCTTACACTTTTACTTTATGCAGATTAATAATCTTTTTATTATTTTATTAAAATTTCCATGAATGTTCAAGGAAATTGGATACAACAGTTTTTCTTTCTTTCTTTTATCCCCCACTTGCCCGCAGCTTCTAATTCATGGTTGACAACATTAATATTCTATCTTCTGCATTCTTACTCTCTTTCTTTATGCAGATTAACAATCTTTTTCTTATTTTATTGAAATTTCCATGAATGTTCAAGGAAATGGGATACAACAGTTTTTCTTTCTTTCTTTTATACCCCACCACCCCCCAGCTTCCAAAACATGGTTGACAACATTAATATTCTATCTTCTGCATTCTTACTCTTTTTCTCTATGCAGATTAACAATCTTTTTATTATTTTATTGAAATTTCCATGAATGTTCAAGTAAATGGGATACAACAGTTTTTCTTTCTTTCTTTTATCCTCCAGCGGCCCCAGCTTCCAAATCATGGTTGACAACATTAATATTCTATCTTCTGCATTCTTACTCTTTTTCTTTATGCAGATTAACAATCTTTTTATTATTTTATTGAAATTTCCATGAATGTTCAAGGAAATGGGATACAACAGTTTTTCTTTCTTTCTTTTATCCCCCACAACCCCCAGCTTCTAAAACATGGTTGACAACATTAATATTCTATCTTCTGCATTCTTACTCTTTTTCTTTATGCAGATTAACAATCTTTTTATTATTTTATTGAAATTTCCATGAATGTTCAAGGAAATGGGATAGAACAGTTTTTCTTTCTTTCTTTTATCCCCCACCCCCGCCAGCTTCCAAATCATGGTTGACAACATGAACATTCTATCTCCTGAATTCTTACTCTTTTTCTTTATGCAGATTAACAATCTTTTATTATTTTTTTGAAATTTCCATGAATGTTCAAGGAAAGAGATACAACAGTTTTTCTTTCTTTCTTTCATCCCCCACCCCCCCAGCTTCCAAATCATGGTTGACAACATAATATTGTATCTTCTGCCTTCATACTCTTTTTCTTTATGCAGATGAACAATCTTTTTATTATTTTAATGAAATTTCCATGAATGTTCAAGGAAATGGAATACAACAGTTTTTCTTTCTTTCTTTTATCCCCCACCACCTCCCACCTTCCAAATCATGGTTGGCAACAGTAATATTCAATCTTCTGCATTCTTACACTTTTACTTTATGCAGATTAATAATCTTTTTATTATTTTATTAAAATTTCCATGGATGTTCAAGGAAATTGGATACAACAGTTTTTCTTTCTTTCTTTTATCCCCCACTTGCCCGCAGCTTCTAATTCATGGTTGACAACATTAATATTCTATCTTCTGCATTCTTACACTCTTTCTTTATGCAGATTAACAATCTTTTTATTATTTTATTGAAATTTCCATGAATGTTCAAGGAAATGGCGTACAACAGTTTTTCTTTCTTTCTTTTATCCAGCACCCCCGCCATCTTCCACATCATGGTTGACAACATTAATATTCAATCTTCTGCATTCTTACACTTTTACTTTACGCAGATTAACAATCTTTTTCTTATTTTATTGAAATTTCCATGAATGTTCAAGGAAATGGGATACAACAGTTTTTCTTTCTTTCTTTTATACCCCACCACCCCCCAGCTTCCAAAACATGGTTGACAACATTAATATTCTATCTTCTGCATTCTTACTCTTTTTCTCTATGCAGATTAACAATCTTTTTATTATTTTATTGAAATTTCCATGAATGTTCAAGTAAATGGGATACAACAGTTTTTCTTTCTTTCTTTTATCCTCCAGCGGCCCCAGCTTCCAAATCATGGTTGACAACATTAATATTCTATCTTCTGCATTCTTACTCTTTTTCTTTATGCAGATTAACAATCTTTTTATTATTTTATTGAAATTTCCATGAATGTTCAAGGAAATGGGATACAACAGTTTTTCTTTCTTTCTTTTTCCAGCACCCCCGCCATCTTCCAAATCATGCTTGACAACATTAATATTCAATCTTCTGCATTCTTACAGTTTTACTTTATGCAGATTAACAATCTTTTTCTTATTTTATTGAAATTTCCATGAATGTTCAAGGAAATGGGATACAACAGTTTTTCTTTCTTTCTTTTATCCCCCACAACCCCCAGCTTCTAAAACATGGTTGACAACATTAATATTCTATCTTCTGCATTCTTACTCTTTTTCTTTATGCAGATTAACAATCTTTTTATTATTGTATTGAAATTTCCATGAATGTTCAAGGAAATGGGATAGAACAGTTTTTCTTTCTTTCTTTTATCCCCCACCCCCGCCAGCTTCCAAATCATGGTTGACAACATTAATATTCTATCTTCTGCATTCTTACTCTTTTTCTTTATGCAGATTACCAATCGTTTTATTATTTTATTGAAATTTCCATGAATGTTCAAGGAAATGGTATACAACAGTTTTTCTTTCTTTCTTTTATCCCCCACCACCCCCACCTTCCAAATCATGATTGACAATATTAATATTCAATCTTCTGTAATCTTACACTTTTTCTTTATGTAAATAACAATCTATTATTATTTTATTGAAATTTCCATGAATGTCCTAGGAAATGGGATACAACATTTTTTCTTTCTTTCTTTTATCCCCTACGCCCCCAGCTTCCAAATCGTGGTTGACAACATTAATATTCCATCTTCGGCATTCTAACACTTTTTCTTTATGCAGATGAACAATCTTTTTATTATTTTAATGAAATTTCCATGAATGTTCAAGGAAATGGAATACAACAGTTTTTCTTTCTTTCTTTTATCCCCCACCACCTCCCACCTTCCAAATCATGGTTGGCAACAGTAATATTCAATCTTCTGCATTCTTACACTTTTACTTTATGCAGATTAATAATCTTTTTATTATTTTATTAAAATTTCCATGGATGTTCAAGGAAATTGGATACAACAGTTTTTCTTTCTTTCTTTTATCCCCCACTTGCCCGCAGCTTCTAATTCATGGTTGACAACATTAATATTCTATCTTCTGCATTCTTACTCTCTTTCTTTATGCAGATTAACAATCTTTTTATTATTTTATTGAAATTTCCATGAATGTTCAAGGAAATGGCGTACAACAGTTTTTCTTTCTTTCTTTTATCCAGCACCCCCGCCATCTTCCACATCATGGTTGACAACATTAATATTCAATCTTCTGCATTCTTACACTTTTACTTTACGCAGATTAACAATCTTTTTCTTATTTTATTGAAATTTCCATGAATGTTCAAGGAAATGGGATACAACAGTTTTTCTTTCTTTCTTTTATACCCCACCACCCCCCAGCTTCCAAAACATGGTTGACAACATTAATATTCTATCTTCTGCATTCTTACACTTTTTCTCTATGCAGATTAACAATCTTTTTATTATTTTATTGAAATTTCCATGAATGTTCAAGTAAATGGGATACAACAGTTTTTCTTTCTTTCTTTTATCCTCCAGCGGCCCCAGCTTCCAAATCATGGTTGACAACATTAATATTCTATCTTCTGCATTCTTACTCTTTTTCTGTATGCAGATTAACAATCTTTTTATTATTTTATTGAAATTTCCATGAATGTTCAAGGAAATGGGATACAACAGTTTTTCTTTCTTTCTTTTTCCAGCACCCCCGCCATCTTCCAAATCATGCTTGACAACATTAATATTCAATCTTCTGCATTCTTACAGTTTTACTTTATGCAGATTAACAATCTTTTTCTTATTTTATTGAAATTTCCATGAATGTTCAAGGAAATGGGATACAACAGTTTTTCTTTCTTTCTTTTATCCCCCACAACCCCCCAGCTTCTAAAACATGGTTGACAACATTAATATTCTATCTTCTGCATTCTTACTCTTTTTCTTTATGCAGATTAACAATCTTTTTATTATTGTATTGAAATTTCCATGAATGTTCAAGGAAATGGGATACAACAGTTTTTCTTTCTTTCTTTTATCCCCCACGCTCCAAGCTTCCAAATCATGGTTGACAACATTAATATTCTATCTTCTGCATTCTTACTCTTTTTCTTTATGCAGATTACCAATCTTTTTATTATTTTATTGAACTTTCCATGAATGTTCAAGGAAATGGGATACAACAGTTTTTCTATCTTTCTTTTATCCCCCACCCCCCCAGCTTCCAAATCATGGTTGACAACATAATATTGTAACTTGTGCCTTCATACTCTTTTTCTTTATGCATTTAACAATCTTTTTATTATTTTATTGAAATTTCCATGAATGTTCAAGGAAATGTGATACAACATTATTTCTTTCTTTCTTTCATCCCGCACGCCCCCAGCTTCCAAATCGTGGTTGACAATATTAATATTCAATGTTCTGCATTCTTACACTTTTTCTTTATGCAGATTAACAATTTTTTATTATTTTATTGAAATTTCCATGAATGTTCAAGGAAATGGGATACAACAGTTTTTCTTTCTTTCTTTCATCCCCCTACCCTCCCATCTTCCAAATCATGGTTGACAACATTAATATTCCATCTTCTGCTTTCTTACTCTTTTTCTTTATGCAGATTAACAATCTTTTATTATTTTATTGAAATTTCCATTAAAGTTCAAGGAAATGGGATACAACAGTTTTTCTTTCTTTCTTTTATCCCCCTCTTGCCCGCAGCTTCTAATTCATGGTTGACAACATTAATATTCTATCTTCTGCATTCTTACTATTTTTCTTTATGCAGATTACCAATCTTTTTATTATTTTATTGAAATTTCCATGAATGTTCAAGGAAATGGAATACAACAGTTTTTCTTTCTTTCTTTTATCCCCCACCACCTCCCACCTTCCAAATCATGGTTGGCAACAGTAATATTCTATCTTCTGCATTCTTACACTTTTACTTTATGCAGATTAATAATCTTTTTATTATTTTATTAAAATTTCCATGAATGTTCAAGGAAATGGGATACAACAGTTTTTCTTTCTTTCTTTTTCCAGCACCCCCGCCATCTTCCAAATCATGGTTGACAACATTAATATTCAATCTTCTGCATTCTTACAGTTTTACTTTATGCAGATTAACAATCTTTTTCTTATTTTATTGAAATTTCCATGAATGTTCAAGGAAATGGGATACAACAGTTTTTCTTTCTCTCTTTTATCCCCCACAACCCCCAAGCTTCTAAAACATGGTTGACAACATTAATATTCTATCTTCTGCATTCTTACTCTTTTTCTTTATGCAGATTAACAATCTTTTTATTATTGTATTGAAATTTCCATGAATGTTCAAGGAAATGGGATACAACAGTTTTTCTTTCTTTCTTTTATCCCCCACGCTCCAAGCTTCCAAATCATGGTTGACAACATTAATAGTCTATCTTCTGCATTCTTACACTTTTACTTTATGCAGATTAACAATCTTTTTATTATTGTATTGAAATTTCCATGAATGTTCAAGGAAATGGGATACAACAGTTTTTCTTTCTTTCTTTTATCCCCCACCCCCGCCAGCTTCCAAATCATGGTTGACAACATGAACATTCTATCTCCTGCATTCTTACTCTTTTTCTTTATGCAGATTAACAATCTTTTATTATTTTTTTGAAATTTCCATGAATGTTCAAGGAAATGGGATACAACAGTTTTTCTTTCTTTCTTTCATCCCCCACCCCCCCAGCTTCCAAATCATGGTTGACAACATAATATTGTATCTTCTGCCTTCATACTCGTTTTCTTTATGCATTTAACAATCTTGTCATTATTTTATTGAAATTTCATGAATGTTCAAGGAAATGGGATACAACATTTTCACTTTCTTTCTTTTATCCCCCACTCCCCAAGCTTCCAAATCATGGTTGACAACATTAATATTCTATCTTCTGCATTCTTACTCTTTTTCTTTATGCAGATTACCAATCGTTTTATTATTTTATTGAAATTTCCATGAATGTTCAAGGAAATGGTATACAACAGTTTTTCTTTCTTTCTTTTATCCCCCACCACCCCCCACCTTCCAAATCATGGTTGACAATATTAATATTCAATCTTCTGTAATCTTACACTTTTTCTTTATGTAAATAACAATCTATTTATTATTTTATTGAAATTTCCATGAATTTCCTAGGAAATGGGATACAACATTTTTTCTTGCTTTCTTTTATCCCCCACGCCCCCAGCTTCCAAATCGTGGTTGACAACATTAATATTCAATCTTCGGCATTCTAACACTTTTTCTTTATGCAGATGAACAATCTTTTTATTATTTTAATGAAATTTCCATGAATGTTCAAGGAAATGGAATACAACAGTTTTTCTTTCTTTCTTTTATCCCCCACCACCTCCCACCTTCCAAATCATGGTTGGCAACAGTAATATTCAATCTTCTGCATTCTTACACTTTTACTTTATGCAGATTAATAATCTTTTTATTATTTTATTAAAATTTCCATGAATGTTCAAGGAAATTGGATACAACAGTTTTTCTTTCTTTCTTTTATCCCCCACTTGCCCGCAGCTTCTAATTCATGGTTGACAACATTAATATTCTATCTTCTGCATTCTTACTCTCTTTCTTTATGCAGATTAACAATCTTTTTCTTATTTTATTGAAATTTCCATGAATGTTCAAGGAAATGGGATACAACAGTTTTTCTTTCTTTCTTTTATACCCCACCACCCCCCAGCTTCCAAAACATGGTTGACAACATTAATATTCTATCTTCTGCATTCTTACTCTTTTTCTCTATGCAGATTAACAATCTTTTTATTATTTTATTGAAATTTCCATGAATGTTCAAGTAAAAGGGATACAACAGTTTTTCTTTCTTTCTTTTATCCTCCAGCGGCCCCAGCTTCCAAATCATGGTTGACAACATTAATATTCTATCTTCTGCATTCTTACTCTTTTTCTTTATGCAGATTAACAATCTTTTTCTTATTTTATTGAAATTTCCATGAATGTTCAAGGAAATGGGATACAACAGTTTTTCTTTCTTTCTTTTATCCCCCACAACCCCCAGCTTCTAAAACATGGTTGACAACATTAATATTCTATCTTCTGCATTCTTACTCTTTTTCTTTATGCAGATTAACAATCTTTTTATTATTGTATTGAAATTTCCATGAATGTTCAAGGAAATGGGATAGAACAGTTTTTCTTTCTTTCTTTTATCCCCCACCCCCGCCAGCTTCCAAATCATGGTTGACAACATGAACATTCTATCTCCTGCATTCTTACTCTTTTTCTTTATGCAGATTAACAATCTTTTATTATTTTTTTGAAATTTCCATGAATGTTCAAGGAAAAGAGATACAACAGTTTTTCTTTCTTTCTTTCATCCCCCACCCCCCCAGCTTCCAAATCATGGTTGACAACATAATATTGTATCTTCTGCCTTCATACTCTTTTTCTTTATGCATTTAACAATCTTGTCATTATTTTATTGAAATTTCATGAATGTTCAAGGAAAGGGGATACAACATTTTCTCTTTCTTTCTTTTATCCCCCACTCCCCAAGCTTCAAATTCATGGTTGACAACATTAATATTCTATCTTCTGCATTCTTACTCTTTTTCTTTATGTAGATTACCAATCGTTTTATTTTTTTATTGAAATTTCCATGAATGTTCAAGGAAATGGTATACAACAGTTTTTCTTTCCTTCTTTTATCCCCCACCACCCCCCACCTTCCAAATCATGGTTGACAACATTAATATTCTATCTTCTGCATTCTTACTCTTTTTCTTTATGTAGATTACCAATCTTTTTATTATTTTAATGAAATTTCCATGAATGTTCAAGGAAATGGAATACAACAGTTTTTCTTTCTTTCTTTTATCCCCCACCACCTCCCACCTTCCAAATCATGGTTGGCAACAGTAATATTCAATCTTCTGCATTCTTACACTTTTACTTTATGCAGATTAACAATCTTTTTACTATTTTATTAAAATTTCCAGGAATGTTCAAGGAAATTGGATACAACAGTTTTTCTTTCTTTCTTTTATCCCCCACTTGCCCGCAGCTTCTAATTCATGGTTGACAACATTAATATTCTATCTTCTGCATTCTTACTCTTTTTCTTTATGCAGATTAACTATCTTTTTATTATTTTATCGAAATTTCCATGAATGTTAAAGGAAATGGGATACAACATTATTTCTTTCTTTCTTTCATCCCCCATGCCCCCAGCTTCCAAATCGTGGTTGACAATATTAATATTCAATGTTCTGCATTCTTACACTTTTTCTTTATGCAGATTAACATTTTTTTATTATTTTATTGAAATTTCCATGAATGTTCAAGGAAATGGTAGACAACAGTTTTTCTTTCTTTCTTTCATCCCCCTACCCCCCCAGCTTCCAAATCATGGTTGACAACATTAATATTCCATCTTCTGCATTCTTACTATTTTTCTTTATGCAGATTAACAATCTTTTATTATTTTATTGAAATTTCCATGAAAGTTCAAGGAAATGGGATACAACAGTTTTTCTTTCTTTCTTTTATCCCCCAACACCCCCCAGCTTCCCAATCATGGTTGATAACATTAATATTCTATCTTCTGCATTCTTACTCTTTTTCTCTATGCAGATTAACAATCTTTTTATTATTTTATTGAAATTTCCATGAATGTTCAAGGAAATGGGATACAACAGTTTTTCTTTCTTTCTTTTATCCAGCACCCCCGCCATCTTCCAAATCATGGTTGACAACATTAATATACAATCTTCTGCATTCTTACAGTTTTACTTTATGCAGATTAACAATCTTTTTCTTATTTTATTGAAATTTCCATGAATGTTCAAGGAAATGGGATACAACAGTTTTTCTTTCTTTCTTTTATCCCCCACAACCCCCCAACTTCTAAAACATGGTTGACAACATTAATATTCTATCTTCTGCATTCTTACACTTTTTCTTTATGCAGATTAACAATCTTTTTTTATTGTATTGAAATTTCCATGAATGTTCAAGGAAATGGGATACAACAGTTTTTCTTTCTTTCTTTTATCCCCCACCCCCGCCAGCTTCCAAATCATGGTTGACAACATGAACATTCTATCTCCTGCATTCTTACTCTTTTTCTTTACGCAGATTAACAATCTTTTATTATTTTTTTGAAATTTCCATGAATGTTCAAGGAAATGGGATACAACAGTTTTTCTTTCTTTCTTTCATCCCCCACCCCCCCAGCTTCCAAATCATGGTTGACAACATAATATTGTAACTTGTGCCTTCATACTCTTTTTCTTTATGCATTTAACAATCTTTTTATTATTTTATTGAAATTTCCATGAATGTTCAAGGAAATGTGATACAACATTATTTCTTTCTTTCTTTCATCCCGCACGCCCCCAGCTTCCAAATCGTGGTTGACAATATTAATATTCAATGTTCTGCATTCTTACACTTTTTCTTTATGCAGATTAACAATTTTTTATTATTTTATTGAAATTTCCATGAATGTTCAAGGAAATGGGTTACAACAGTTTTTCTTTCTTTCTTTCATCCCCCTACCCTCCCAGCTTCCAAATCATGGTTGACAACATTAATATTCCATCTTCTGCTTTCTTACTCTTTTTCTTTATGCAGATTAACAATCTTTTATTATTTTATTGAAATTTCCATTAAAGTTCAAGGAAATGGGATACAACAGTTTTTCTTTCTTTCTTTTATCCCCCAACACGACCCAGCTTCCCAATCATGGTTGACAACATTAATATGCTATCTTCTGCATTCTTACTCTTTTTCTCTGTGCAGATTAACAATCTTTTTATTATTTTATTGAAATTTCCATGAACGTTCAAGGAAATGGGATACAACAGTTTTTCTTTCTTTCTTTTATCCCGCACAACCCCCCAGATTCCAAATCATTGTTGACAACATTAACATTCAATCTTCTGCATTCTTAATCTTTTTCTTTATGCAGATTAACAATCTTTTTATTATTTAATTGAAATTGCCATGAATGTTCAAGGAAATGGGATACAACATTTTTTCTTTCTTTCTTTTATCCTCCAGCGCCCCCAGCTTCCAAATCATGGTTGACAACATTAATATTCTATCTTCTGCATTCTTACTCTTTTTCTCGATGCAGATTAACAATCTTTTTATTATTGTATTGAAATTTCCCTGAATGTTCAAGGAAATGGGATACAACAGTTTTTCTTTCTTTCTTTCATCCCCCACCCCCCCAGCTTCCAAATCATGGTTGACAACATAATATTCTATCTTCTGCCTTCATACTCGTTTTCTTTATGCATTTAACAATCTTGTCATTATTTTATTGAAATTTCATGAATGTTCAAGGAAATGGGATACAACATTTTCACTTTCTTTCTTTTATCCCCCACTCCCCAAGCTTCCAAATCATGGTTGACAACATTAATATTCTATCTTCTGCATTCTTACTCTTTTTCTTTATGCAGATTACCAATCGTTTTATTATTTTATTTAAATTTCCATGAATGTTCAAGGAAATGGTATACAACAGTATTTCTTTCTTTCTTTTATCCCCCACCACCCCCCACCTTCCAAATCATGGTTGACAATATTAATATTCAATCTTCTGTAATCTTACACTTTTTCTTTATGTAAATAACAATCTATTTATTATTTTATTGAAATTTCCATGAATGTCCTAGGAAATGGGATACAACATTTTTTCTTTCTTTCTTTTATCCCCCACGCCCCCAGCTTCCAAATCGTGGTTGACAACATTAATATTCAATCTTCGGCATTCTAACACTTTTTCTTTATGCAGATGAACAATCTTTTTATTATTTTAATGAAATTTCCATGAATGTTCAAGGAAATGGAATACAACAGTTTTTCTTTCTTTCTTTTATCCCCCACCACCTCCCACCTTCCAAATCATGGTTGGCAACAGTAATATTCAATCTTCTGCATTCTTACACTTTTACTTTATGCAGATTAATAAACTTTTTATTATTTTATTAAAATTTCCATGGATGTTCAAGGAAATAGGATACAACAGTTTTTCTTTCTTTCTTTTATCCCCCACTTGCCCGCAGCTTCTAATTCATGGTTGACAACATTAATATTCTATCTTCTGCATTCTTACTCTCTTTCTTTATGCAGATTAACAATCTTTTTATTATTTTATTGAAATTTCCATGAATGTTCAAGGAAATGGCGTACAACAGTTTTTCTTTCTTTCTTTTATCCAGCACCCCCGCCATCTTCCAAATCATGGTTGACAACATTAATATTCAATCTTCTGCATTCTTACACTTTTACTTTACGCAGATTAACAATCTTTTTCTTATTTTATTGAAATTTCCATGAATGTTCAAGGAAATGGGATACAACAGTTTTTCTTTCTTTCTTTTATACCCCACCACCCCCCAGCTTCCAAAACATGGTTGACAACATTAATATTCTATCTTCTGCATTCTTACTCTTTTTCTCTATGCAGATTAACAATCTTTTTATTATTTTATTGAAATTTCCATGAATGTTCAATAAATGGGATACAACAGTTTTTCTTTCTTTCTTTTATCCTCCAGCGGCCCCAGCTTCCAAATCATGGTTGACAACATTAATATTCTATCTTCTGCATTCTTTCTCTTTTTCTGTATGCAGATTAACAATCTTTTTATTATTTTATTGAAATTTCCATGAATGTTCAAGGAAATGGGATACAACAGTTTTTCTTTCTTTCTTTTTCCAGCACCCCCGCCATCTTCCAAATCATGCTTGACAACATTAATATTCAATCTTCTGCATTCTTACAGTTTTACTTTATGCAGATTAACAATCTTTTTCTTATTTTATTGAAATTTCCATGAATGTTCAAGGAAATGGGATACACCAGTTTTTCTTTCTTTCTTTTATTCCCCACAACCCCCCAGCTTCTAAAACATGGTTGACAACATTAATATTCTATCTTCTGCATTCTTACTCTTTTTCTTTATGCAGATTAACAATCTTTTTATTATTGTATTGAAATTTCCATGAATGTTCAAGGAAATGGGATACAACAGTTTTTCTTTCTTTCTTTTATCCCCCACGCTCCAAGCTTCCAAATCATGGTTGACAACATTAATATTCTATCTTCTGCATTCTTACTCTTTTTCTTTATGCAGATTACCAATCTTTTTATTATTTTATTGAACTTTCCATGAATGTTCAAGGAAATGGGATACAACAGTTTTTCTTTCTTTCTTTTATCCCCCACCCCCCCAGCTTCCAAATCATGGTTGACAACATAATATTCTAACTTGTGCCTTCATACTCTTTTTCTTTATGCATTTAACAATCTTTTTATTATTTTATTGAAATTTCCATGAATGTTCAAGGAAATGTGATACAACATTATTTCTTTCTTTCTTTCATCCCGCACGCCCCCAGCTTCCAAATCGTGGTTGACAATATTAATATTCAATGTTCTGCATTCTTACACTTTTTCTTTATGCAGATTAACAATTTTTTATTATTTTATTGAAATTTCCATGAATGTTCAAGGAAATGGGATACAACAGTTTTTCTTTCTTTCTTTCATCCCCCTACGCTCCCAGCTTCCAAATCATGGTTGACAACATTAATATTCCATCTTCTGCTTTCTTACTCTTTTTCTTTATGCAGATTAACAATCTTTTATTATTTTATTGAAATTTCCATTAAAGTTCAAGGAAATGGGATACAACAGTTTTTCTTTCTTTCTTTTATCCCACAACACGACCCAGCTTCCCAATCATGGTTGACAACATTAATATGCTATCTTCTGCATTCTTACTCTTTTTCTCTGTGCAGATTAACAATCTTTTTATTATTTTATTGAAATTTCCATGAACGTTCAAGGAAATGGGATACAACAGTTTTTCTTTCTTTCTTTTATCCCGCACAACCCCCCAGATTCCAAATCATTGTTGACAACATTAACATTCAATCTTCTGCATTCTTAATCTTTTTCTTTATGCAGATTAACAATCTTTTTATTATTTAATTGAAATTGCCATGAATGTTCAAGGAAATGGGATACAACATTTTTTCTTTCTTTCTTTTATCCTCCAGCGCCCCCAGCTTCCAAATCATGGTTGACAACATTAATATTCTATATTCTGCATTCTTACTCTTTTTCTCTATGCAGATTAACAATCTTTTTATTATTGTATTGAAATTTCCGTGAATGTTCAAGGAAATGGGATAAAACAGTTTTTCTTTCTTTCTTTTATCCCGCACAACCCCCCAGATTCCAAATCATTGTTGACAACATTAACATTCTATCTTCGTCATTCTTACTCTTTTTCTCTATGCAGATTAAGAATCTTTTTATTATTTTATTGAAATTTCCATGAATGTTAAAGGAAATGGGATACAACACTTTTTCTTTCTTTCTATCATCCCCCAACCCCACCAGCTTCCAAATCATTGTTGACAACATTAATATTCTATCTTCTGCATTCTTACTATTTTTCTTTATGCAGATTACCAATCTTTTTATTATTTTATTGAAATTTCCATGAATGTTCAAGGAAATGGGATACAACAGTTTTTCTTTCATTCTTGTATCCCCCAGCCCCACAGCTTCCAAATCATGATTGAAAACATTAATATTCTACCTTCTGCATTCTTACTGTTTTTCTTTATGCAGATTAACAATCTTTTCTTATTTTATTGAAATTTCCATGAATGTTCAAGGAAATTGGATACAACAGTTTTTCTTTCTTTCTTTTATCCCCCTCTTGCCCGCAGCTTCTAATTCATGGTTGACAACATTAATATTCTATCTTCTGCATTCTTACTATTTTTCTTTATGCAGATTAACAATCTATTTATTATTTTATTGAAATTTCCATGAATGTTCAAGGAAATGGAATACAACAGTTTTTCTTTCTTTCTTTTATCCCCCACCACCTCCCACCTTCCAAATCATGGTTGGCAACAGTAATATTCTATCTTCTGCATTCTTACACATTTACTTTATGCAGATTAATAATCTTTTTATTATTTTATTAAAATTTCCATGAATGTTCAAGGAAATTGGATACAACAGTTTTTCTTTCTTTCTTTTATCCCCCACATGCCCGCAGCTTCTAATTCATGGTTGACAACATTAATATTCTATCTTCTGCATTCTTACTCTCTTTCTTTATGCAGATTAACAATCTTTTTATTATTTTATTGAAATTTCCATGAATGTTCAAGGAAATGGCATACAACAGTTTTTCTTTCTTTCTTTTATCCAGCACCCCCGCCATCTTCCAAATCATGGTTGACAACATTAATATTCAATCTTCTGCATTCTTACACTTTTACTTTATGCAGATTAACAATCTTTTTCTTATTTTATTCAAATTTCCATGAATGTTCAAGGAAATGGGATACAACAGTTTTTCTTTCTTTCTTTTATACCCCACCACCCCCCAGCTTCCAAAACATGGTTGACAACATTAATATTCTATCTTCTGCATTCTTACTCTTTTTCTCTATGCAGATTAACAATCTTTTTATTATTTTATTGAACTTTCCATGAATGTTCAAGTAAATGGGATACAACAGTTTTTCTTTCTTTCTTTTATCCTCCAGCGGCCCCAGCTTCCAAATCATGGTTGACAACATTAATATTCTATCTTCTGCATTCTTACTCTTTTTCTGTATGCAGATTAACAATCTTTTTATTATTTTATTGAAATTTCCATGAATGTTCAAGGAAATGGGATACAACAGTTTTTCTTTCTTTCTTTTTCCAGCACCCCCGCCATCTTCCAAATCATGGTTGACAACATTAATATTCAATCTTCTGCATTCTTACAGTTTTACTTTATGCAGATTAACAATCTTTTTCTTATTTTATTGAAATTTCCATGAATGTTCAAGGAAATGGGATACAACAGTTTTTCTTTCTCTCTTTTATCCCCCACAACCCCCAAGCTTCTAAAACATGGTTGACAACATTAATATTCTATCTTCTGCATTCTTACTCTTTTTCTTTATGCAGATTAACAATCTTTTTATTATTGTATTGAAATTTCCATGAATGTTCAAGGAAATGGGATACAACAGTTTTTCTTTCTTTCTTTTATCCCCCACGCTCCAAGCTTCCAAATCATGGTTGACAACATTAATATTCTATCTTCTGCATTCTTACTCTTTTTCTTTATGCAGATTACCAATCTTTTTATTATTTTATTGAACTTTCCATGAATGTTCAAGGAAATGGTATACAACAGTTTTTCTTTCATTCTTTTATCCCCCACCCCCCCAAGCTTCCAAATCATGGTTGACAAGATTAATAGTCTATCTTCTGCATTCTTACACTTTTACTTTATGCAGATTAACAATCTTTTTACTATTGTATTGAAATTTCCATGAATGTTCAAGGAAATGGGATACAACAGTTTTTCTTTCTTTCTTTTATCCCCCACCCCCGCCAGCTTCCAAATCATGGTTGACAACATGAACATTCTATCTCCTGCATTCTTACTCTTTTTCTTTATGCAGATTAACAATCTTTTATTATTTTTTTGAAATTTCCATGAATGTTCAAGGAAATGGGATACAACAGTTTTTCTTTCTTTCTTTCATCCCCCACCCCCCCAGCTTCCAAATCATGGTTGACAACATAATATTGTATCTTCTGCCGTCATACTCGTTTTCTTTATGCATTTAACAATCTTGTCATTATTTTATTGAAATTTCATGAATGTTCAAGGTAATGGGATACAACATTTTCACTTTCTTTCTTTTATCCCCCACTCCCCAAGCTTCCAAATCATGGTTGACAACATTAATATTCTATCTTCTGCATTCTTACTCTTTTTCTTTATGCAGATTACCAATCGTTTTATTATTTTATTGAAATTTCCATGAATGTTCAAGGAAATGGTATACAACAGTTTTTCTTTCTTTCTTTTATCCCCCACCACCCCCCACCTTCCAAATCATGGTTGACAATATTAATATTCAATCTTCTGTAATCTTACACTTTTTCTTTATGTAAATAACAATCTATTTATTATTTTATTGAAATTTCCATGAATTTCCTAGGAAATGGGATACAACATTTTTTCTTGCTTTCTTTTATCCCCCACGCCCCCAGCTTCCAAATCGTGGTTGACAACATTAATATTCAATCTTCGGCATTCTAACACTTTTTCTTTATGCAGATGAACAATCTTTTTATTATTTTAATGAAATTTCCATGAATGTTCAAGGAAATGGAATACAACAGTTTTTCTTTCTTTCTTTTATCCCCCACCACCTCCCACCTTCCAAATCATGGTTGGCAACAGTAATATTCAATCTTCTGCATTCTTACACTTTTACTTTATGCAGATTAATAATCTTTTTATTATTTTATTAAAATTTCCATGAATGTTCAAGGAAATTGGATACAACAGTTTTTCTTTCTTTCTTTTATCCCCCACTTGCCCGCAGCTTCTAATTCATGGTTGACAACATTAATATTCTATCTTCTGCATTCTTACTCTTTTTCTCTATGCAGATTAACAATCTTTTTATTATTTTATTGAAATTTCCATGAATGTTCAAGTAAATGGGATACAACAGTTTTTCTTTCTTTCTTTTATCCTCCAGCGGCCCCAGCTTCCAAATCATGGTTGACAACATTAATATTCTATCTTCTGCATTCTTACTCTTTTTCTTTATGCAGATTAACAATCTTTTTATTATTTTATTGAAATTTCCATGAATGTTCAAGGAAATGGGATACAACAGTTTTTCTTTCTTTCTTTTTCCAGCACCCCCGCCATCTTCCAAATCATGGTTGACAACATTAATATTCAATCTTCTGCATTCTTACAGTTTTACTTTATGCAGATTAACAATCTTTTTCTTATTTTATTGTAATTTCCATGAATGTTCAAGGAAATGGGATACAACAGTTTTTCTTTCTTTCTTTTATCCCCCACAACCCCCCAGCTTCTAAAACATGGTTGACAACATTAATATTCTATCTTCTGCATTCTTACTCTTTTTCTTTATGCAGATTAACAATCTTTTTATTATTGTATTGAAATTTCCATGAATGTTCAAGGAAATGGGATAGAACAGTTTTTCTTTCTTTCTTTTATCCCCCACCCCCGCCAGCTTCCAAATCATGGTTGACAACATGAACATTCTATCTCCTGCATTCTTACTCTTTTTCTTTATGCAGATTAACAATCTTTTATTATTTTTTTGAAATTTCCATGAATGTTCAAGGAAAAGGGATACAACAGTTTTTCTTTCTTTCTTTCATCCCCCACCCCCCCAGCTTCCAAATCATGGTTGACAACATAATATTGTATCTTCTGCCTTCATACTCTTTTCCTTTATGCATTTAACAATCTTGTCATTATTTTATTGAAATTTCATGAATGTTCAAGGAAAGGGGATACAACATTTTCTCTTTCTTTCTTTTATCCCCCACTCCCCAAGCTTCAAATTCATGGTTGACAACATTAATATTCTATCTTCTGCATTCTTACTCTTTTTCTTTATGTAGATTACCAATCGTTTTATTTTTTTTATTGAAATTTCCATGAATGTTCAAGGAAATGGTATACAACAGTTTTTCTTTCCTTCTTTTATCCCCCACCACCCCCCACCTTCCAAATCATGGTTGACAACATTAATATTCAATCTTCTGTAATCTTACTCTTTTTCTTTATGTAAATAACAATCTATTTATTATTTTATTGAAATTTCCATGAATGTCCAAGGAAATGGGATACAACATTTTTTCTTTCTTTATTTATCCCCCACGCCCCCAGCTTCCAAATCGTGGTTTACAACATTAATATTCAATCTTCGGCATTCTTACACTTTTTCTTTATGCAGATGAACAATCTTTTTATTATTTTAATGAAATTTCCATGAATGTTCAAGGAAATGGAATACAACAGTTTTTCTTTCTTTCTTTTATCCCCCACCACCTCCCACCTTCCAAATCATGGTTGGCAACAGTAATATTCAATCTTCTGCATTCTTACACTTTTACTTTATGCAGATTAACAATCTTTTTACTATTTTATTAAAATTTCCAGGAATGTTCAAGGAAATTGGATACAACAGTTTTTCTTTCTTTCTTTTATCCCCCACTTGCCCGCAGCTTCTAATTCATGGTTGAAAACATTAATATTCTATCTTCTGCATTCTTACTCTTTTTCTTTATGCAGATTAACTATCTTTTTATTATTTTATCGAAATTTCCATGAATGTTAAAGGAAATGGGATACAACATTATTTCTTTCTTTCTTTCATCCCCCATGCCCCCAGCTTCCAAATCGTGGTTGACAATATTAATATTCAATGTTCTGCATTCTTACACTTTTTCTTTATGCAGATTAACATTTTTTTATTATTTTATTGAAATTTCCATGAATGTTCAAGGAAATGGTATACAACAGTTTTTCTTTCTTTCTTTCATCCCCCTACCCCCCCAGCTTCCAAATCATGGTTGACAACATTAATATTCCATCTTCTGCATTCTTACTATTTTTCTTTATGCAGATTAACAATCTTTTATTATTTTATTGAAATTTCCATGAAACTTCAAGGAAATGGGATACAACAGTTTTTCTTTCTTTCCTTTATCCCCCAACACCCCCCAGCTTCCCAATCATGGTTGATAACATTAATATTCTATCTTCTGCATTCTTACTCTTTTTCTCTATGCAGATTAACAATCTTTTTATTATTTTATTGAAATTTCCATGAATGTTCAAGGAAATGGGATACAACAGTTTTTCTTTCTTTCTTTTATCCAGCACCCCCGCCATCTTCCAAATCATGGTTGACAACATTAATATACAATCTTCTGCATTCTTACAGTTTTACTTTATGCAGATTAACAATCTTTTTCTTATTTTATTGAAATTTCCATGAATGTTCAAGGAAATTGGATACAACAGTTTTTCTTTCTTTCTTTTATCCCCCACTTGCCCGCAGCTTCTAATTCATGGTTGACAACATTAATATTCTATCTTCTGCATTCTTACTCTCTTTCTTTATGCAGATTAACAATCTTTTTCTTATTTTATTGAAATTTCCATGAATGTTCAAGGAAATGGGATACAACAGTTTTTCTTTCTTTCTTTTATACCCCACCACCCCCCAGCTTCCAAAACATGGTTGACAACATTAATATTCTATCTTCTGCATTCTTACTCTTTTTCTCTATGCAGATTAACAATCTTTTTATTATTTTATTGAAATTTCCATGAATGTTCAAGTAAATGGGATACAACAGTTTTTCTTTCTTTCTTTTATCCTCCAGCGGCCCCAGCTTCCAAATCATGGTTGACAACATTAATATTCTATCTTCTGCATTCTTACTCTTTTTCTTTATGCAGATTAACAATCTTTTTATTATTTTATTGAAATTTCCATGAATGTTCAAGGAAATGGGATACAACAGTTTTTCTTTCTTTCTTTTTCCAGCACCCCCGCCATCTTCCAAATCATGGTTGACAACATTAATATTCAATCTTCTGCATTCTTACAGTTTTACTTTATGCAGATTAACAATCTTTTTCTTATTTTATTGAAATTTCCATGAATGTTCAAGGAAATGGGATACAACGGTTTTTCTTTCTTTCTTTTATCCCCCACAACCCCCCAGCTTCTAAAACATGGTTGACAACATTAATATTCTATCTTCTGCATTCTTACTCTTTTTCTTTATGCAGATTAACAATCTTTTTATTATTGTATTGAAATTTCCATGAATGTTCAAGGAAATGGGATAGAACAGTTTTTCTTTCTTTCTTTTATCACCCACCCCCGCCAGCTTCCAAATCATGGTTGACAACATGAACATTCTATCTCCTGCATTCTTACTCTTTTTCTTTATGCAGATTAACAATCTTTTATTATTTTTTTGAAATTTCCATGAATGTTCAAGGAAAAGGGATACAACAGTTTTTCTTTCTTTCTTTCATCCCCCACCCCCCCAGCTTCCAAATCATGGTTGACAACATAATATTGTATCTTCTGCCTTCATACTCTTTTTCTTTATGCATTTAACAATCTTGTCATTATTTTATTGAAATTTCATGAATGTTCAAGGAAAGGGGATACAACATTTTCTCTTTCTTTCTTTTATCCCCCACTCCCCAAGCTTCAAATTCATGGTTGACAACATTAATATTCTATCTTCTGCATTCTTACTCTTTTTCTTTATGTAGATTACCAATCGTTTTATTTTTTTTATTGAAATTTCCATGAATGTTCAATGAAATGGTATACAACAGTTTTTCTTTCCTTCTTTTATCCCCCACCACCCCCCACCTTCCAAATCATGGTTGACAACATTAATATTCAATCTTCTGTAATCTTACTCTTTTTCTTTATGTAAATAACAATCTATTTATTATTTTATTGAAATTTCCATGAATGTCCAAGGAAATGGGATACAACATTTTTTCTTTCTTTATTTATCCCCCACGCCCCCAGCTTCCAAATCGTGGTTTACAACATTAATATTCAATCTTCGGCATTCTTACACTTTTTCTTTATGCAGATGAACAATCTTTTTATTATTTTAATGAAATTTCCATGAATGTTCAAGGAAATGGAATACAACAGTTTTTCTTTCTTTCTTTTATCCCCCACCACCTCCCACCTTCCAAATCATGGTTGGCAACAGTAATATTCAATCTTCTGCATTCTTACACTTTTACTTTATGCAGATTAACAATCTTTTTACTATTTTATTAAAATTTCCAGGAATGTTCAAGGAAATTGGATACAACAGTTTTTCTTTCTTTCTTTTATCCCCCACTTGCCCGCAGCTTCTAATTCATGGTTGACAACATTAATATTCTATCTTCTGCATTCTTACTCTTTTTCTTTATGCAGATTAACTATCTTTTTATTATTTTATCGAAATTTCCATGAATGTTAAAGGAAATGGGATACAACATTATTTCTTTCTTTCTTTCATCCCCCATGCCCCCAGCTTCCAAATCGTGGTTGACAATATTAATATTCAATGTTCTGCATTCTTACACTTTTTCTTTATGCAGATTAACATTTTTTTATTATTTTATTGAAATTTCCATGAATGTTCAAGGAAATGGTATACAACAGTTTTTCTTTCTTTCTTTCATCCCCCTACCCCCCCAGCTTCCAAATCATGGTTGACAACATTAATATTCCATCTTCTGCATTATTACTATTTTTCTTTATGCAGATTAACAATCTTTTATTATTTTATTGAAATTTCCATGAAAGTTCAAGGAAATGGGATACAACAGTTTTTCTTTCTTTCTTTTATCCAGCACCCCCGCCATCTTCCAAATCATGGTTGACAACATTAATATACAATCTTCTGCATTCTTACAGTTTTACTTTATGCAGATTAACAATCTTTTTCTTATTTTATTGAAATTTCCATGAATGTTCAAGGAAATGGGATACAACAGTTTTTCTTTCTTTCTTTTATCCCCCACAACCCCCCAACTTCTAAAACATGGTTGACAACATTAATATTCTACCTTCTGCATTCTTACACTTTTTCTTTAAGCAGATTAACAATCTTTTTTTATTGTATTGAAATTTCCATGAATGTTCAAGGAAATGGGATACAACAGTTTTTCTTTCTTTCTTTTATCCCCCACCCCCGCCAGCTTCCAAATCATGGTTGACAACATGAACATTCTATCTCCTGCATTCTTACTCTTTTTCTTTACGCAGATTAACAATCTTTTATTATTTTTTTGAAATTTCCATGAATGTTCAAGGAAATGGGATACAACAGTTTTTCTTTCTTTCTTTCATCCCCCACCCCCCCAGCTTCCAAATCATAGTTGACAACATCATATTGTAACTTGTGCCTTCATACTCTTTTTCTTTATGCATTTTACAATCTTTTTATTATTTTATTGAAATTTCCATGAATGTTCAAGGAAATGTGATACAACATTATTTCTTTCTTTCTTTCATCCCGCACGCCCCCAGCTTCCAAATCGTGGTTGACAATATTAATATTCAATGTTCTGCATTCTTACACTTTTTCTTTATGCAGATTAACAATTTTTTATTATTTTATTGAAATTTCCATGAATGTTCAAGGAAATGGGTTACAACAGTTTTTCTTTCTTTCTTTCATCCCCCTACCCTCCCAGCTTCCAAATCATGGTTGACAACATTAATATTCCATCTTCTGCTTTCTTACTCTTTTTCTTTATGCAGATTAACAATCTTTTATTATTTTATTGAAATTTCCATTAAAGTTCAAGGAAATGGGATACAACAGTTTTTCTTTCTTTCTTTTATCCCCCAACACGACCCAGCTTCCCAATCATGGTTGACAACATTAATATGCTATCTTCTGCATTCTTACTCTTTTTCTCTGTGCAGATTAACAATCTTTTTATTATTTTATTGAAATTTCCATGAACGTTCAAGGAAATGGGATACAACAGTTTTTCTTTCTTTCTTTTATCCCGCACAACCCCCCAGATTCCAAATCATTGTTGACAACATTAACATTCAATCTTCTGCATTCTTAATCTTTTTCTTTATGCAGATTAACAATCTTTTTATTATTTAATTGAAATTGCCATGAATGTTCAAGGAAATGGGATACAACATTTTCACTTTCTTTCTTTTATCCCCCACTCCCCAAGCTTCCAAATCATGGTTGACAACATTAATATTCAATCTTCTGCATTCTCACACTTTTACTTTACGCAGATTAACAATCTTTTTCTTATTTTATTGAAATTTCCATGAATGTTCAAGGAAATGGGATACAACAGTTTTCCTTTCTTTCTTTTATACCCCACCACCCCCCAGCTTCCAAAACATGGTTGACAACATTAATATTCTATCTTCTGCATTCTTACTCTCTTTCTTTATGCAGATTAACAATCTTTTTCTTATTTTATTGAAATTTCCATGAATGTTCAAGGAAATGGGATACAACAGTTTTTCTTTCTTTCTTTTATACCCCACCACCCCCCAGCTTCCAAAACATGGTTGACAACATTAATATTCTATCTTCTGCATTCTTACTCTTTTTCTCTATGCAGATTAACAATCTTTTTATTATTTTATTGAAATTTCCATGAATGTTCAAGTAAATGGGATACAACAGTTTTTCTTTCTTTCTTTTATCCTCCAGCGGCCCCAGCTTCCAAATCATGCTTGACAACATTAATATTCTATCTTCTGCATTCTTACTCTTTTTCTTTATGCAGATTAACAATCTTTTTATTATTTTATTGAAATTTCCATGAATGTTCAAGGAAATGGGATACAACAGTTTTTCTTTCTTTCTTTTTCCAGCACCCCCGCCATCTTCCAAATCATGGTTGACAACATTAATATTCAATCTTCTGCATTCTTACAGTTTTACTTTATGCAGATTAACAATCTTTTTCTTATTTTATTGTAATTTCCATGAATGTTCAAGGAAATGGGATACAACAGTTTTTCTTTCTTTCTTTTATCCCCCACAACCCCCCAGCTTCTAAAACATGGTTGACAACATTAATATTCTATCTTCTGCATTCTTACTCTTTTTCTTTATGCAGATTAACAATCTTTTTATTATTGTATTGAAATTTCCATGAATGTTCAAGGAAATGGGATAGAACAGTTTTTCTTTCTTTCTTTTATCCCCCACCCCCGCCAGCTTCCAAATCATGGTTGACAACATGAACATTCTATCTCCTGCATTCTTACTCTTTTTCTTTATGCAGATTAACAATCTTTTATTATTTTTTTGAAATTTCCATGAATGTTCAAGGAAAAGGGATACAACAGTTTTTCTTTCTTTCTTTCATCCCCCACCCCCCCAGCTTCCAAATCATGGTTGACAACATAATATTGTATCTTCTGCCTTCATACTCTTTTCCTTTATGCATTTAACAATCTTGTCATTATTTTATTGAAATTTCATGAATGTTCAAGGAAAGGGGATACAACATTTTCTCTTTCTTTCTTTTATCCCCCACTCCCCAAGCTTCAAATTCATGGTTGACAACATTAATATTCTATCTTCTGCATTCTTACTCTTTTTCTTTATGTAGATTACCAATCGTTTTATTTTTTTTATTGAAATTTCCATGAATGTTCAAGGAAATGGTATACAACAGTTTTTCTTTCCTTCTTTTATCCCCCACCACCCCCCACCTTCCAAATCATGGTTGACAACATTAATATTCAATCTTCTGTAATCTTACTCTTTTTCTTTATGTAAATAACAATCTATTTATTATTTTATTGAAATTTCCATGAATGTCCAAGGAAATGGGATACAACATTTTTTCTTTCTTTATTTATCCCCCACGCCCCCAGCTTCCAAATCGTGGTTTACAACATTAATATTCAATCTTCGGCATTCTTACACTTTTTCTTTATGCAGATGAACAATCTTTTTATTATTTTAATGAAATTTCCATGAATGTTCAAGGAAATGGAATACAACAGTTTTTCTTTCTTTCTTTTATCCCCCACCACCTCCCACCTTCCAAATCATGGTTGGCAACAGTAATATTCAATCTTCTGCATTCTTACACTTTTACTTTATGCAGATTAACAATCTTTTTACTATTTTATTAAAATTTCCAGGAATGTTCAAGGAAATTGGATACAACAGTTTTTCTTTCTTTCTTTTATCCCCCACTTGCCCGCAGCTTCTAATTCATGGTTGAAAACATTAATATTCTATCTTCTGCATTCTTACTCTTTTTCTTTATGCAGATTAACTATCTTTTTATTATTTTATCGAAATTTCCATGAATGTTAAAGGAAATGGGATACAACATTATTTCTTTCTTTCTTTCATCCCCCATGCCCCCAGCTTCCAAATCGTGGTTGACAATATTAATATTCAATGTTCTGCATTCTTACACTTTTTCTTTATGCAGATTAACATTTTTTTATTATTTTATTGAAATTTCCATGAATGTTCAAGGAAATGGTATACAACAGTTTTTCTTTCTTTCTTTCATCCCCCTACCCCCCCAGCTTCCAAATCATGGTTGACAACATTAATATTCCATCTTCTGCATTCTTACTATTTTTCTTTATGCAGATTAACAATCTTTTATTATTTTATTGAAATTTCCATGAAACTTCAAGGAAATGGGATACAACAGTTTTTCTTTCTTTCCTTTATCCCCCAACACCCCCCAGCTTCCCAATCATGGTTGATAACATTAATATTCTATCTTCTGCATTCTTACTCTTTTTCTCTATGCAGATTAACAATCTTTTTATTATTTTATTGAAATTTCCATGAATGTTCAAGGAAATGGGATACAACAGTTTTTCTTTCTTTCTTTTATCCAGCACCCCCGCCATCTTCCAAATCATGGTTGACAACATTAATATACAATCTTCTGCATTCTTACAGTTTTACTTTATGCAGATTAACAATCTTTTTCTTATTTTATTGAAATTTCCATGAATGTTCAAGGAAATTGGATACAACAGTTTTTCTTTCTTTCTTTTATCCCCCACTTGCCCGCAGCTTCTAATTCATGGTTGACAACATTAATATTCTATCTTCTGCATTCTTACTCTCTTTCTTTATGCAGATTAACAATCTTTTTCTTATTTTATTGAAATTTCCATGAATGTTCAAGTAAATGGGATACAACAGTTTTTCTTTCTTTCTTTTATCCTCCAGCGGCCCCAGCTTCCAAATCATGGTTGACAACATTAATATTCTATCTTCTGCATTCTTACTCTTTTTCTTTATGCAGATTAACAATCTTTTTATTATTTTATTGAAATTTCCATGAATGTTCAAGGAAATGGGATACAACAGTTTTTCTTTCTTTCTTTTTCCAGCACCCCCGCCATCTTCCAAATCATGGTTGACAACATTAATATTCAATCTTCTGCATTCTTACAGTTTTACTTTATGCAGATTAACAATCTTTTTCTTATTTTATTGAAATTTCCATGAATGTTCAAGGAAATGGGATACAACGGTTTTTCTTTCTTTCTTTTATCCCCCACAACCCCCCAGCTTCTAAAACATGGTTGACAACATTAATATTCTATCTTCTGCATTCTTACTCTTTTTCTTTATGCAGATTAACAATCTTTTTATTATTGTATTGAAATTTCCATGAATGTTCAAGGAAATGGGATAGAACAGTTTTTCTTTCTTTCTTTTATCACCCACCCCCGCCAGCTTCCAAATCATGGTTGACAACATGAACATTCTATCTCCTGCATTCTTACTCTTTTTCTTTATGCAGATTAACAATCTTTTATTATTTTTTTGAAATTTCCATGAATGTTCAAGGAAAAGGGATACAACAGTTTTTCTTTCTTTCTTTCATCCCCCACCCCCCCAGCTTCCAAATCATGGTTGACAACATAATATTGTATCTTCTGCCTTCATACTCTTTTTCTTTATGCATTTAACAATCTTGTCATTATTTTATTGAAATTTCATGAATGTTCAAGGAAAGGGGATACAACATTTTCTCTTTCTTTCTTTTATCCCCCACTCCCCAAGCTTCAAATTCATGGTTGACAACATTAATATTCTATCTTCTGCATTCTTACTCTTTTTCTTTATGTAGATTACCAATCGTTTTATTTTTTTTATTGAAATTTCCATGAATGTTCAATGAAATGGTATACAACAGTTTTTCTTTCCTTCTTTTATCCCCCACCACCCCCCACCTTCCAAATCATGGTTGACAACATTAATATTCAATCTTCTGTAATCTTACTCTTTTTCTTTATGTAAATAACAATCTATTTATTATTTTATTGAAATTTCCATGAATGTCCAAGGAAATGGGATACAACATTTTTTCTTTCTTTATTTATCCCCCACGCCCCCAGCTTCCAAATCGTGGTTTACAACATTAATATTCAATCTTCGGCATTCTTACACTTTTTCTTTATGCAGATGAACAATCTTTTTATTATTTTAATGAAATTTCCATGAATGTTCAAGGAAATGGAATACAACAGTTTTTCTTTCTTTCTTTTATCCCCCACCACCTCCCACCTTCCAAATCATGGTTGGCAACAGTAATATTCAATCTTCTGCATTCTTACACTTTTACTTTATGCAGATTAACAATCTTTTTACTATTTTATTAAAATTTCCAGGAATGTTCAAGGAAATTGGATACAACAGTTTTTCTTTCTTTCTTTTATCCCCCACTTGCCCGCAGCTTCTAATTCATGGTTGACAACATTAATATTCTATCTTCTGCATTCTTACTCTTTTTCTTTATGCAGATTAACTATCTTTTTATTATTTTATCGAAATTTCCATGAATGTTAAAGGAAATGGGATACAACATTATTTCTTTCTTTCTTTCATCCCCCATGCCCCCAGCTTCCAAATCGTGGTTGACAATATTAATATTCAATGTTCTGCATTCTTACACTTTTTCTTTATGCAGATTAACATTTTTTTATTATTTTATTGAAATTTCCATGAATGTTCAAGGAAATGGTATACAACAGTTTTTCTTTCTTTCTTTCATCCCCCTACCCCCCCAGCTTCCAAATCATGGTTGACAACATTAATATTCCATCTTCTGCATTATTACTATTTTTCTTTATGCAGATTAACAATCTTTTATTATTTTATTGAAATTTCCATGAAAGTTCAAGGAAATGGGATACAACAGTTTTTCTTTCTTTCTTTTATCCAGCACCCCCGCCATCTTCCAAATCATGGTTGACAACATTAATATACAATCTTCTGCATTCTTACAGTTTTACTTTATGCAGATTAACAATCTTTTTCTTATTTTATTGAAATTTCCATGAATGTTCAAGGAAATGGGATACAACAGTTTTTCTTTCTTTCTTTTATCCCCCACAACCCCCCAACTTCTAAAACATGGTTGACAACATTAATATTCTACCTTCTGCATTCTTACACTTTTTCTTTAAGCAGATTAACAATCTTTTTTTATTGTATTGAAATTTCCATGAACGTTCAAGGAAATGGGATACAACAGTTTTTCTTTCTTTCTTTTATCCCGCACAACCCCCCAGATTCCAAATCATTGTTGACAACATTAACATTCAATCTTCTGCATTCTTAATCTTTTTCTTTATGCAGATTAACAATCTTTTTATTATTTAATTGAAATTGCCATGAATGTTCAAGGAAATGGGATACAACATTTTCACTTTCTTTCTTTTATCCCCCACTCCCCAAGCTTCCAAATCATGGTTGACAACATTAATATTCAATCTTCTGCATTCTCACACTTTTACTTTACGCAGATTAACAATCTTTTTCTTATTTTATTGAAATTTCCATGAATGTTCAAGGAAATGGGATACAACAGTTTTCCTTTCTTTCTTTTATACCCCACCACCCCCCAGCTTCCAAAACATGGTTGACAACATTAATATTCTATCTTCTGCATTCTTACTCTTTTTCTCTATGCAGATTAACAATCTTTTTATTATTTTATTGAAATTTCCATGAATGTTCAAGTAAATGGGATACAACAGTTTTTCTTTCTTTCTTTTATCCTCCAGCGGCCCCAGCTTCCAAATCATGCTTGACAACATTAATATTCAATCTTCTGCATTCTTACAGTTTTACTTTATGCAGATTAACAATCTTTTTCTTATTTTATTGAAATTTCCATGAATGTTCAAGGAAATGGGATACAACAGTTTTTCTTTCTTTCTTTTATCCCCCACAACCCCCCAGCTTCTAAAACATGGTTGACAACATTAATATTTTATCTTCTGCATTCTTACTCTTTTTCTGTATGCAGATTAACAATCTTTTTATTATTGTATTGAAATTTCCATGAATGTTCAAGGAAATGGGATACAACAGTTTTTCTTTCTTTCTTTTATCCCCCATACTCCAAGCTTCCAAATCATGGTTGACAACATTAATATTCTATCTTCTGCATTCTTACTCTTTTTCTTTATGCAGATTACCAATCTTTTTATTATTTTATTGAACTTTCCATGAATGTTCAAGGAAATGGGATACAACAGTTTTTCTTTCTTTCTTTTATCCCCCACCCCCCCAGCTTCCAAATCATGGTTGACAACATAATATTGTAACTTGTGCCTTCATACTCTTTTTCTTTATGCATTTAACAATCTTTTTATTATTTTATTGAAATTTCCATGAATGTTCAAGGAAATGTTATACAACATTATTTCTTTCTTTCTTTCATCCCGCACGCCCCCAGCTTCCAAATCGTGGTTGACAATATTAATATTCAATGTTCTGCATTCTTACACTTTTTCTTTATGCAGATTAACAATTTTTTATTATTTTATTGAAATTTCCATGAATGTTCAAGGAAATGGGATACAACAGTTTTTCTTTCTTTCTTTCATCCCCCTACCCTCCCAGCTTCCAAATCATGGTTGACAACATTAATATTCCATCTTCTGCTTTCTTACTCTTTTTCTTTATGCAGATTAACAATCTTTTATTATTTTATTGAAATTTCCATTAAAGTTCAAGGAAATGGGATACAACAGTTTTTCTTTCTTTCTTTTATCCCCCAACACGACCCAGCTTCCCAATCATGGTTGACAACATTAATATGCTATCTTCTGCATTCTTACTCTTTTTCTCTGTGCAGATTAACAATCTTTTTATTATTTTATTGAAATTTCCATGAACGTTCAAGGAAATGGGATACAACAGTTTTTCTTTCTTTCTTTTATCCCGCACAACCCCCCAGATTCCAAATCATTGTTGACAACATTAACATTCAATCTTCTGCATTCTTAATCTTTTTCTTTATGCAGATTAACAATCTTTTTATTATTTAATTGAAATTGCCATGAATGTTCAAGGAAATGGGATACAATATTTTTTCTTTCTTTCTTTTATCCTCCAGCGCCCCCAGCTTCCAAATCATGGTTGACAACATTAATATTCTATATTCTGCATTCTTACTCTTTTTCTCTATGCAGATTAACAATCTTTTTATTATTGTATTGAAATTTCCCTGAATGTTCAAGGAAATGGGATAAAACAGTTTTTCTTTCTTTCTTTTATCCCGCACAACCCCCCAGATTCCAAATCATTGCTGACAACATTAACATTCTATCTTCGTCATTCTTACTCTTTTTCTCTATGCAGATTAAGAATCTTTTTATTATTTTATTGAAATTTCCATGAATGTTAAAGGAAATGGGATACAACACTTTTTCTTTCTTTCTATCATCCCCCAACCCCACCAGCTTCCAAATCATTGTTGACAACATTAATATTCTATCTTCTGCATTCTTACTATTTTTCTTTATGCAGATTACCAATCTTTTTATTATTTTATTGAAATTTCCATGAATGTTCAAGGAAATGGGATACAACAGTTTTTCTTTCATTCTTGTATCCCCCAGCCCCCCAGCTTCCAAATCATGATTGAAAACATTAATATTCTACCTTCGGCATTCTTACTGTTTTTCTTTATGCAGATTAACAATCTTTTCTTATTTTATTGAAATTTCCATGAATGTTCAAGGAAATTGGATACAACAGTTTTTCTTTCTTTCTTTTATCCCCCTCTTGCCCGCAGCTTCTAATTCATGGTTGACAACATTAATATTCTATCTTCTGCATTCTTACTATTTTTCTTTATGCAGATTACCAATCTTTTTATTATTTTATTGAAATTTCCATGAATGTTCAAGGAAATGGAATACAACAGTTTTTCTTTCTTTCTTTTATCCCCCACCACCTCCCACCTTCCAAATCATGGTTGGCAACAGTAATATTCTATCTTCTGCATTCTTACACTTTTACTTTATGCAGATTAATAATCTTTTTATTATTTTATTAAAATTTCCATGAATGTTCAAGGAAATTGGATACAACAGTTTTTCTTTCTTTCTTTTATCCCCCACTTGCCCGCAGCTTCTAATTCATGGTTGACAACATTAATATTCTATCTTCTGCATTCTTACTCTCTTTCTTTATGCAGATTAACAATCTTTTTATTATTTTATTGAAATTTCCATGAATGTTCAAGGAAATGGCATAAACAGTTTTTCTTTCTTTCTTTTATCCAGCACCCCCGCCATCTTCCAAATCATGGTTGACAACATTAATATTCAATCTTCTGCATTCTTACACTTTTACTTTATGCAGATTAACAATCTTTTTCTTATTTTATTGAAATTTCCATGAATGTTCAAGGAAATGGGATACAACAGTTTTTCTTTCTTTCTTTTATACCCCACCACCCCCCAGCTTCCAAAACATGGTTTACAACATTAATATTCTATCTTCTGCATTCTTACTATTTTTCTCTATGCAGATTAACAATCTTTTTATTATTTTATTGAACTTTCCATGAATGTTCAAGTAAATGGGATACAACAGTTTTTCTTTCTTTCTTTTATCCTCCAGCGGCCCCAGCTTCCAAATCATGGTTGACAACATTAATATTCTATCTTCTGCATTCTTACTCTTTTTCTGTATGCAGATTAACAATCTTTTTATTATTTTATTGAAATTTCCATGAATGTTCAAGGAAATGGGATACAACAGTTTTTCTTTCTTTCTTTTTCCAGCACCCCCGCCATCTTCCAAATCATGGTTGACAACATTAATATTCAATCTTCTGCATTCTTACAGTTTTACTTTATGCAGATTAACAATCTTTTTCTTATTTTATTGAAATTTCCATGAATGTTCAAGGAAATGGGATACAACAGTTTTTCTTTCTCTCTTTTATCCCCCACAACCCCCAAGCTTCTAAAACATGGTTGACAACATTAATATTCTATCTTCTGCATTCTTACTCTTTTTCTTTATGCAGATTAACAATCTTTTTATTATTGTATTGAAATTTCCATGAATGTTCAAGGAAATGGGATACAACAGTTTTTCTTTCTTTCTTTTATCCCCCACCCCCGCCAGCTTCCAAATCATGGTTGACAACATGAACATTCTATCTCCTGCATTCTTACTCTTTTTCTTTATGCAGATTAACAATCTTTTATTATTTTTTTGAAATTTCCATGAATGTTCAAGGAAATGGGATACAACAGTTTTTCTTTCTTTCTTTCATCCCCCACCCCCCAGCTTCCAAATCATGGTTGACAACATAATATTGTATCTTCTGCCTTCATACTCGTTTTCTTTATGCATTTAACAATCTTGTCATTATTTTATTGAAATTTCATGAATCTTCAAGGAAATGGGATACAACATTTTCACTTTCTTTCTTTTATCCCCCACTCCCCAAGCTTCCAAATCATGGTTGACAACATTAATATTCTATCTTCTGCATTCTTACTCTTTTTCTTTATGCAGATTACCAATCGTTTTATTATTTTATTGAAATTTCCATGAATGTTCAAGGAAATGGTATACAACAGTTTTTCTTTCTTCCTTTTATCCCCCACCACCCCCCACCTTCCAAATCATGGTTGACAATATTAATATTCAATCTTCTGTAATCTTACACTTTTTCTTTATGTAAATAACAATCTATTTATTATTTTATTGAAATTTCCATGAATTTCCTAGGAAATGGGATACAACATTTTTTCTTGCTTTCTTTTATCCCCCACGCCCCCAGCTTCCAAATCGTGGTTGACAACATTAATATTCAATCTTCGGCATTCTAACACTTTTTCTTTATGCAGATGAACAATCTTTTTATTATTTTAATGAAATTTCCATGAATGTTCAAGGAAATGGAATACAACAGTTTTTCTTTCTTTCTTTTATCCCCCACCACCTCCCACCTTCCAAATCATGGTTGGCAACAGTAATATTCTATCTTCTGCATTCTTACACTTTTACTTTATGCAGATTAATAATCTTTTTATTATTTTATTAAAATTTCCATGAATGTTCAAGGAAATTGGATACAACAGTTTTTCTTTCTTTCTTTTATCCCCCACTTGCCCGCAGCTTCTAATTCATGGTTGACAACATTAATATTCTATCTTCTGCATTCTTACTCTCTTTCTTTATGCAGATTAACAATCTTTTTCTTATTTTATTGAAATTTCCATGAATGTTCAAGGAAATGGGATACAACAGTTTTTCTTTCTTTCTTTTATACCCCACCACCCCCCAGCTTCCAAAACATGGTTGACAACATTAATATTCTATCTTCTGCATTCTTACTCTTTTTCTCTATGCAGATTAACAATCTTTTTATTATTTTATTGAAATTTCCATGAATGTTCAAGTAAATGGGATACAACAGTTTTTCTTTCTTTCTTTTATCCCCCAACACCCCCCAGCTTCCCAATCATGGTTGACAACATTAATATTCTATCTTCTGCATTCTTACTCTTTTTCTTTATGCAGATTAACAATCTTTTTATTATTTTATTGAAATTTCCATGAATGTTCAAGGAAATGGGATACAACAGTTTTTCTTTCTTTCTTTTTCCAGCACCCCCGCCATCTTCCAAATCATGGTTGACAACATTAATATTCAATCTTCTGCATTCTTACAGTTTTACTTTATGCAGATTAACAATCTTTTTCTTATTTTATTGAAATTTCCATGAATGTTCAAGGAAATGGGATACAACAGTTTTTCTTTCTTTCTTTTATCCCCCACAACCCCCCAGCTTCTAAAACATGGTTGACAACATTAATATTCTACCTTCTGCATTCTTACTGTTTTTCTTTATGCAGATTAACAATCTTTTCTTATTTTATTGAAATTTCCATGAATGTTCAAGGAAATGGGATACAACACTTTTTCTGTCTTTCTTTTATCCCCCACCCCCGCCAGCTTCCAAATCATGGTTGACAACATGAACATTCTATCTCCTGCATTCTTACTCTTTTTCTTTATGCAGATTAACAATCTTTTATTATTTTTTTGAAATTTCCATGAATGTTCAAGGAAAAGGGATACAACAGTTTTTCTTTCTTTCTTTCATCCCCCACCCCCCCAGCTTCCATATCATGGTTGACAACATAATATTGTATCTTCTGCGTTCATACTCTTTTTCTTTATGCATTTAACAATCTTGTCATTATTTTATTGAAATTTCATGAATGTTCAAGGAAAGGGGATACAACATTTTCTCTTTCTTTCTTTTATCCCCCACTCCCCAAGCTTCAAATTCATGGTTGACAACATTAATATTCTATCTTCTGCATTCTTACTCTTTTTCTTTATGTAGATTACCAATCGTTTTATTTTTTTATTGAAATTTCCATGAATGTTCAAGGAAATGGTATACAACAGTTTTTCTTTCCTTCTTTTATCCCCCACCACCCCCCACCTTCCAAATCATGGTTGACAACATTAATATTCAATCTTCTGTAATCTTACTCTTTTTCTTTATGTAAATAACAATCTATTTATTATTTTATTGAAATTTCCATGAATGTCCAAGGAAATGGGATGCAACATTTTTTCTTTCTTTATTTATCCCCCATGCCCCCAGCTTCCAAATCGTGGTTTACAACATTATTATTCAATCTTCGGCATTCTTACACTTTTTCTTTATGCAGATGAACAATCTTTTTATTATTTTAATGAAATTTCCATGAATGTTCAAGGAAATGGAATACAACAGTTTTTCTTTCTTTCTTTTATCCCCCACCACCTCCCACCTTCCAAATCATGGTTGGCAACAGTAATATTCAATCTTCTGCATTCTTACACTTTTACTTTATGCAGATTAACAATCTTTTTACTATTTTATTAAAATTTCCAGGAATGTTCAAGGAAATTGGATACAACAGTTTTTCTTTCTTTCTTTTATCCCCCACTTGCCCGCAGCTTCTAATTCATGGTTGACAACATTAATATTCTATCTTCTGCATTCTTACTCTTTTTCTTTATGCAGATTAACTATCTTTTTATTATTTTATCGAAATTTCCATGAATGTTAAAGGAAATGGGATACAACATTATTTCTTTCTTTCTTTCATCCCCCATGCCCCCAGCTTCCAAATCGTGGTTGACAATATTAATATTCAATGTTCTGCATTCTTACACTTTTTCTTTATGCAGATTAACATTTTTTTATTATTTTATTGAAATTTCCATGAATGTTCAAGGAAATGGTATACAACAGTTTTTCTTTCTTTCTTTCATCCCCCTACCCCCCCAGCTTCCAAATCATGGTTGACAACATTAATATTCCATCTTCTGCATTCTTACTATTTTTCTTTATGCAGATTAACAATCTTTTATTATTTTATTGAAATTTCCATGAAAGTTCAAGGAAATGGGATACAACAGTTTTTCTTTCTTTCTTTTATCGCCCAACACCCCCCAGCTTCCCAATCATGGTTGATAACATTAATATTCTATCTTCTGCATTCTTACTCTTTTTCTCTATGCAGATTAACAATCTTTTTATTATTTTATTGAAATTTCCATGAATGTTCAAGGAAATGGGATACAACAGTTTTTCTTTCTTTCTTTTATCCAGCACCCCCGCCATCTTCCAAATCATGGTTGACAACATTAATATACAATCTTCTGCATTCTTGCAGTTTTACTTTATGCAGATTAACAATCTTTTTCTTATTTTATTGAAATTTCCATGAATGTTCAAGGAAATGGGATACAACTGTTTTTCTTTCTTTCTTTTATCCCCCACAACCTCCCAACTTCTAAAACATGGTTGACAACATTAATATTCTATCTTCTGCATTCTTACACTTTTTCTTTATGCAGATTAACAATCTTTTTTTATTGTATTGAAATTTCCATGAATGTTCAAGGAAATGGGATACAACAGTTTTTCTTTCTTTCTTTCATCCCCCACCCCCCCAGCTTCCAAATCATGGTTGACAACATAATATTGTAACTTGTGCCTTCATACTCTTTTTCTTTATGCATTTAACAATCTTTTTATTATTTTATTGAAATTTCCATGAATGTTCAAGGAAATGTGATACAACATTATTTCTTTCTTTCTTTCATCCCGCACGCCCCCAGCTTCCAAATCGTGGTTGACAATATTAATATTCAATGTTCTGCATTCTTACACTTTTTCTTTATGCAGATTAACAATTTTTTATTATTTTATTGAAATTTCCATGAATGTTCAAGGAAATGGGTTACAACAGTTTTTCTTTCGTTCTTTCATCCCCCTACCCTCCCAGCTTCCAAATCATGGTTGACAACATTAATATTCCATCTTCTGCTTTCTTACTCTTTTTCTTTATGCAGATTAACAATCTTTTATTATTTTATTGAAATTTCCATTAAAGTTCAAGGAAATGGGATACAACAGTTTTTCTTTCTTTCTTTTATCCCCCAACACGACCCAGCTTCCCAATCATGGTTGACAACATTAATATGCTATCTTCTGCATTCTTACTCTTTTTCTCTGTGCAGATTAACAATCTTTTTATTATTTTATTGAAATTTCCATGAACGTTCAAGGAAATGGGATACAACAGTTTTTCTTTCTTTCTTTTATCCCGCACAACCCCCCAGATTCCAAATCATTGTTGACAACATTAACATTCAATCTTCTGCATTCTTAATCTTTTTCTTTATGCAGATTAACAATCTTTTTATTATTTAATTGAAATTGCCATGAATGTTCAAGGAAATGGGATACAACATTTTTTCTTTCTTTCTTTTATCCTCCAGCGCCCCCAGCTTCCAAATCATGGTTGACAACATTAATATTCTATCTTCTGCATTCTTACTCTTTTTCTCTATGCAGATTAACAATCTTTTTATTATTGTATTGAAATTTCTCTGAATGTTCAAGGAAATGGGATAAAACAGTTTTTCTTTCTTTCTTTTATCCCGCACAACCCCCCGGATTCCAAATCATTGTTGACAACATTAACATTCTATCTTCGTCATTCTTACTCTTTTTCTCTATGCAGATTAAGAATCTTTTTATTATTTTATTGAAATTTCCATGAATGTTAAAGGAAATGGGATACAACACTTTTTCTTTCTTTCTATCATCCCCCAACCCCACCAGCTTCCAAATCATTTTTGACAACATTAATATTCTATCTTCTGCATTCTTACTATTTTTCTTTATGCAGATTACCAATCTTTTTATTATTTTATTGAAATTTCCATGAATGTTCAAGGAAATGGGATACAACAGTTTTTCTTTCATTCTTGTATCCCCCAGCCCCCCAGCTTCCAAATCATGATTGAAAACATTAATATTCTACCTTCTGCATTCTTACTGTTTTTCTTTATGCAGATTAACAATCTTTTCTTATTTTATTGAAATTTCCATGAATGTTCAAGGAAATGGGATACAACACTTTTTCTGTCTTTCTTTTATCCCCCACCCCCGCCAGCTTCCAAATCATGGTTGACAACATGAACATTCTATCTCCTGCATTCTTACTCTTTTTCTTTATGCAGATTAACTATCTTTTATTATTTTATTGAAATTTCCATGAATGTTCAAGGAAATGGGATACAACAGTTTTTCTTTCTTTCTTTTATCCCCCACGCTCCAAGCTTCCAAATCATGGTTGACAACATTAATATTCTATCTTCTGCATTCTTACTCTTTTTCTTTATGTAGATTACCAATCTTTTTATTATTTTATTGAACTTTCCATGAATGTTCAAGGAAATGGTATACAACAGTTTTTCTTTCATTCTTTTATCCCCCAACCCCCCAAGCTTCCAAATCATGGTTGACAAGATTAATAGTCTATCTTCTGCATTCTTACAATTTTTCTTTATGCAGAATAACAATCTTTTTATTATTTTACTGAAATTTCCATGAATGTTCAAGGAAATGGGATACAACAGTTTTTCTTTCTTTCTTTTATCCCCCACAACCCCCCAGTTTCCAAAACATGGTTGACAACATTAATTATCTATCTTCTGCATTCTTACTCTTTTTCTTTATGCAGATTAACAATCTTTTTATTATTGTATTGAAATTTCCATGAATGTTCAAGGAAATGGGATACAACAGTTTTTCTTTCTTTCTTTTATCCCCCACCCCCGCCAGCTTCCAAATCATGGTTGACAACATATTATTGTATCTTGTGCCTTCATACTCTTTTTCTTTATGCATTTAACAATCTTGTCATTATTTTACTGAAATTTCATGAATGTTCAAGGAAATGGGATACAACATTTTCTCTTTCTTTCTTTTATCCCCCACTCCCCAATCTTCCAAATCATGGTTGACAACATTAATATTCTATCTTCTGCATTCTTACTCTTTTTCTTTATGCAGATTAACAATCTTTTTATTATTTTAATGAAATTTCCATGAATGTTCAAGGAAATGGAATACAACAGTTTTTCTTTCTTTCTTTTATCCCCCACCACCTCCCACCTTCCAAATCATGGTTGGCAACAGTAATATTCAATCTTCTGCATTCTTACACTTTTACTTTATGCAGATTAACAATCTTTTTATTATTTTATTAAAATTTCCATGAATGTTCAAGGAAATTGGATACAACAGTTTTTCTTTCTTTCTTTTATCCCCCACTTGCCCGCAGCTTCTAATTCATGGTTGACAACATTAATATTCTATCTTCTGCATTCTTACTCTTTTTCTTTATGCAGATTAACTATCTTTTTATCATTTTATTGAAATTTCTATGAATGTTCAAGGAAATGGGATACAACAGTTTTTCTTACTTTCTTTTATCCCCCACGCCCCCCCAGCTTCCAAATCATGTTTGACAACATTAATATTCTATCTTCTGCATTCTTTCACTTTTTCTTTATGCAGACTAACAATCTTTTTATTATTTTATTAAATTGTCCATGAATGTTCAAGGAAATGTGATACAACATTATTTCTTTCTTTCTTTTATCCCGCACGCCCCCAGCTTCCAAATCGTGGTTGACAATATTAATATTCAATGTTCTGCATTCTTACACTTTTTCTTTATGCAGATTAACAATTTTTTATTATTTTATTGAAATTTCCATGAATGTTCAAGGAAATGGGATGCAACAGTTTTTCTTTCTTTCTTTCATCCCCCTACCCCCCCAGCTTCCAAATCATGGTTGACAACATTAATATTCCATCTTCTGCATTCTTACTCTTTTTCTTTATGCAGATTAACAATCTTTTCTTATTTTATTGAAATTTCCATGAAAGTTCAAGGAAATGGGATACAACAGTTTTTCTTTCTTTCTTTTATCCCCCAACACGCCCCAGCTTCCCAATCATGGTTGACAACATTAATATTCTATCTTCTGCATTCTTTCTCTTTTTCTCTGTGCAGATTAGCAATCTTTTTACTATTTTATTGAAATTTCCATGAATGTTCAAGGAAATGGGATACAACAGTTTTTCTTTCTTTCTTTTATCCCCCACAACCCCCCAGCTTCTAAAACATGGTTGACAACATTAATATTCTATCTTCTGCATTCTTACTCTTTTTCTTTATGCAGATTAACAATCTTTTTATTATTGTATTGAAATTTCCATGAATGTTCAAGGAAATGGGATACAACAGTTTTTCTTTCTTTCTTTTATCCCCCACCCCCGCCAGCTTCCAAATCATGGTTGACAGCATGAACATTCTATCTCCTGCATTCTTACTCTTTTTCTTCATGCAGATTAACAATCTTTTATTATTTATTTGAAATTTCCATGAATGTTCAAGGAAATGGGATACAACAGTTTTTTTTTCTTTCTTTCATCCCCCACCCTGCCAGCTTCCAAATCATGGTTTACAACATAATATTGTATCTTCTGCCTTCATACTCTTTTTCTTTATGCATTTAACAATCTTGTCATTATTTTACTGAAATTTCATGAATGTTCAAGGAAATGGGATACAACATTTTCTCTTTCTTTCTTTTATCCCCCACTCCCCAAGCTTCCAAATCATGGTCGACAACATTCATATTCTATCTTCTGCATTCTTACTCTTTTTCTTTATGCAGATTACCAATCTTTTTAATATTTTATTGAAATTTCCATGAATGTTCAAGGAAATGGTATACAACAGTTTTTCTTTCTTTCTTTTATCCCCCACCACCCACCACCTTCCAAATCATGGTTGACAACATTAATATTCAATCTTCTGTATTCTTACACTTTTTCTTTATGTAAATAACAATCTATTTATTATTTTATTGAAATTTCCATGAATGTCCAAGGAAATGGGATACAACATTTTTTCTTTCTTTCTTTTATCCCCCACACCCCCAGCTTCCAAATCGTGGTTGACAACATTAGTATTCAATCTTCGGCATTCTTACACTTTTTTTTTATGCAGTTGAACAATCTTTTTATTATTTTAATGAAATTTCTATGAATGTTCAAGGAAATGGAATACAACAGTTTTTCTTTCTTTCTTTTATCTCCCACCACCTCCCACCTTCCAAATCATGGTTGGCAACAGTAATATTCAATCTTGTGCATTCTTACACTTTGACTTTATGCAGATTAACAATCTTTTTATTATTTTATTAAAATTTCCATGAATGTTCAAGGAAATTGGATACAACAGTTTTTCTTTCTTTCTTTTATTCCCCACTTGCCCGCAGCTTCTAATTCATGGTTGACAACATTAATATTCTATCTTCTGCATTCTTACACTTTTTCTTTATGCAGATTAACTATCTTTTTATTATTTTATTGAAATTTCCATGAATGTTCAAGGAAATGTGATACAACATTATTTCTTTCTTTCTTTCATCCCGCACGCCCCCAGCTTCCAAATCGTGGTTGACAATATTAATATTCAATGTTCTGCATTCTTACACTTTTTCTTTATGCAGATTAACAATTTTTTATTATTTTATTGAAATTTCCATGAATGTTCAAGGAAATGGGATACAAAGGTTTTTCTTTCTTTCTTTCATCCCCCTACCCCCCCAGCTTCCAAAACATGGTTGACAACATTAATATTCCATCTTCTGCATTCTTACTCTTTTTCTTTATGCAGATTAACAATCTTTTATTATTTTATTGAAATTTCCATGAAAGTTCAAGGAAATGGGATACAACAGTTTTTCTTTCTTTCTTTTATCCCCCAACACGCCCCAGCTTCCCAATCATGGTTGACAACATTAATATTCTATCTTCTGCATTCTTACTCTTTTTCTTTATGCAGATTAACAATCTTTTTATTATTTTATTGAAATTTCCATGAATGTTCAAGGAAATGGTATACAACAGTTTTTCTTTCTTTCTTTTATCCCGCACAACCCCCCAGATTCCAAATCATTGTTGACAACATTAACATTCAATCTTCTGCATTCTTAATCTTTTTCTTTATGCAGATTAACAATCTTTTTATTATTTTATTGAAATTGCCATGAATGTTCAAGGAAATGGGATACAACATTTTTTCTTTCTTTCTTTTATCCTCCAGCGCCCCCAGCTTCCAAATCATGGTTTACAACATTAATATTCTATCTTCTGCATTCTTACTCTTTTTCTCTATGCAGATTAACAATCTTTTTATTATTGTATTGAAATTTCCATGAATGTTCAAGGAAATGGGATACAACAGTTTTTCATTCTTTCTTTTATCCCGCATAACCCCCCAGATTCCAAATCATTGCTGACAACATTAACATTCTATCTTCGTCATTCTTACTCTTTTTCTATATGCAGATTAAGAATCTCTTTATTATTTTATTGAAATTTCAATGAATGTTCATAGAAATGTGACACAAGAGTTTTTCTTTCTTTCTTTTATCCCCCACCCCAACAGCTTCCACATCTTAGTTCCCAACACTAATATTCTATCTTCTGCATTCTTACACTTTTTCTTTATGCATATTAACAATCTTTTTATTATTTTATTGAAATTTCGATGAATGTTCAAGGAAATGGGATAAAACAGTTTTTCTTTCTTTCTTTTATCCCGCACAACCCCCCAGATTCCAAATCATTGTTGACAACATTAACATTCTATCTTCGTCATTCTTACTCTTTTTCTCTATGCAGATTAAGAATCTTTTTATTATTTTATTGAAATTTCCATGAATGTTAAAGGAAATGGGATACAACACTTTTTCTTTCTTTCTATCATCCCCCAACCCCACCAGCTTCCAAATCATTGTTGACAACATTAATATTCTATCTTCTGCATTCTTACTATTTTTCTTTATGCAGATTACCAATCTTTTTATTGTTTTATTGAAATTTCCATGAATGTTCAAGGAAATGGGATACAACAGTTTTTCTTTCATTCTTGTATCCCCCAGCCCCCCAGGTTCCAAATCATGATTGAAAACATTAATATTCTACCTTCTGCATTCTTACTGTTTTTCTTTATGCAGATTAACAATCTTTTCTTATTTTATTGAAATTTCCATGAATGTTCAAGGAAATGGGATACAACACTTTTTCTGTCTTTCTTTTATCCCCCACCCCCGCCAGCTTCCAAATCATGGTTGACAACATGAACATTCTATCTCCTGCATTCTTACTCTTTTTCTTTATGCAGATTAACTATCTTTTATTATTTTATTGAAATTTCCATGAATGTTCAAGGAAATGGGATACAACAGTTTTTCTTTCTTTCTTTTATCCCCCACGCTCCAAGCTTCCAAATCATGGTTGACAACATTAATATTCTATCTTCTGCATTCTTACTCTTTTTCTTTATGCAGATTAACAATCTTTTTATTATTGTATTGAAATTTCCATGAATGTTCAAGGAAATGGGATACAACAGTTTTTCTTTCTTTCTTTTATCCCCCAACACGACCCAGCTTCCCAATCATGGTTGACAACATTAATATGCTATCTTCTGCATTCTTACTCTTTTTCTCTGTGCAGATTAACAATCTTTTTATTATTTTATTGAAATTTCCATGAACGTTCAAGGAAATGGGATACAACAGTTTTTCTTTCTTTCTTTTATCCCGCACAACCCCCCAGATTCCAAATCATTGTTGACAACATTAACATTCAATCTTCTGCATTCTTAATCTTTTTCTTTATGCAGATTAACAATCTTTTTATTATTTAATTGAAATTGCCATGAATGTTCAAGGAAATGGGATACAATATTTTTTCTTTCTTTCTTTTATCCTCCAGCGCCCCCAGCTTCCAAATCATGGTTGACAACATTAATATTCTATATTCTGCATTCTTACTCTTTTTCTCTATGCAGATTAACAATCTTTTTATTATTGTATTGAAATTTCCCTGAATGTTCAAGGAAATGGGATAAAACAGTTTTTCTTTCTTTCTTTTATCCCGCACAACCCCCCAGATTCCAAATCATTGTTGACAACATTAACATTCTATCTTCGTCATTCTTACTCTTTTTCTCTATGCAGATTAAGAATCTTTTTATTATTTTATTGAAATTTCCATGAATGTTAAAGGAAATGGGATACAACACTTTTTCTTTCTTTCTATCATCCCCCAACCCCACCAGCTTCCAAATCATTGTTGACAACATTAATATTCTATCTTCTGCATTCTTACTATTTTTCTTTATGCAGATTACCAATCTTTTTATTATTTTATTGAAATTTCCATGAATGTTCAAGGAAATGGGATACAACAGTTTTTCTTTCATTCTTGTATCCCCCAGCCCCCCAGCTTCCAAATCATGATTGAAAACATTAATATTCTACCTTCGGCATTCTTACTGTTTTTCTTTATGCAGATTAACAATCTTTTCTTATTTTATTGAAATTTCCATGAATGTTCAAGGAAATTGGATACAACAGTTTTTCTTTCTTTCTTTTATCCCCCTCTTGCCCGCAGCTTCTAATTCATGGTTGACAACATTAATATTCTATCTTCTGCATTCTTACTATTTTTCTTTATGCAGATTACCAATCTTTTTATTATTTTATTGAAATTTCCATGAATGTTCAAGGAAATGGAATACAACAGTTTTTCTTTCTTTCTTTTATCCCCCACCACCTCCCACCTTCCAAATCATGGTTGGCAACAGTAATATTCTATCTTCTGCATTCTTACACTTTTACTTTATGCAGATTAATAATCTTTTTATTATTTTATTAAAATTTCCATGAATGTTCAAGGAAATTGGATACAACAGTTTTTCTTTCTTTCTTTTATCCCCCACAACCTCCCAACTTCTAAAACATGGTTGACAACATTAATATTCTATCTTCTGCATTCTTACACTTTTTCTTTATGCAGATTAACAATCTTTTGTTATTGTATTGAAATTTCCATGAATGTTCAAGGAAATGGGATACAACAGTTTTTCTTTCTTTCTTTCATCCCCCACCCCCCCAGCTTCCAAATCATGGTTGACAACATAATATTGTAACTTGTGCCTTCATACTCTTTTTCTTTATGCATTTAACAATCTTTTTATTATTTTATTGAAATTTCCATGAATGTTCAAGGAAATGTGATACAACATTATTTCTTTCTTTCTTTCATCCCGCACGCCCCCAGCTTCCAAATCGTGGTTGACAATATTAATATTCAATGTTCTGCATTCTTACACTTTTTCTTTATGCAGATTAACAATTTTTTATTATTTTATTGAAATTTCCATGAATGTTCAAGGAAATGGGTTACAACAGTTTTTCTTTCGTTCTTTCATCCCCCTACCCTCCCAGCTTCCAAATCATGGTTGACAACATTAATATTCCATCTTCTGCTTTCTTACTCTTTTTCTTTATGCAGATTAACAATCTTTTATTATTTTATTGAAATTTCCATTAAAGTTCAAGGAAATGGGATACAACAGTTTTTCTTTCTTTCTTTTATCCCCCAACACGACCCAGCTTCCCAATCATGGTTGACAACATTAATATGCTATCTTCTGCATTCTTACTCTTTTTCTCTGTGCAGATTAACAATCTTTTTATTATTTTATTGAAATTTCCATGAACGTTCAAGGAAATGGGATACAACAGTTTTTCTTTCTTTCTTTTATCCCGCACAACCCCCCAGATTCCAAATCATTGTTGACAACATTAACATTCAATCTTCTGCATTCTTAATCTTTTTCTTTATGCAGATTAACAATCTTTTTATTATTTAATTGAAATTGCCATGAATGTTCAAGGAAATGGGATACAACATTTTTTCTTTCTTTCTTTTATCCTCCAGCGCCCCCAGCTTCCAAATCATGGTTGACAACATTAATATTCTATCTTCTGCATTCTTACTCTTTTTCTCTATGCAGATTAACAATCTTTTTATTATTGTATTGAAATTTCTCTGAATGTTCAAGGAAATGGGATAAAACAGTTTTTCTTTCTTTCTTTTATCCCGCACAACCCCCCGGATTCCAAATCATTGTTGACAACATTAACATTCTATCTTCGTCATTCTTACTCTTTTTCTCTATGCAGATTAAGAATCTTTTTATTATTTTATTGAAATTTCCATGAATGTTAAAGGAAATGGGATACAACACTTTTTCTTTCTTTCTATCATCCCCCAACCCCACCAGCTTCCAAATCATTTTTGACAACATTAATATTCTATCTTCTGCATTCTTACTATTTTTCTTTATGCAGATTACCAATCTTTTTATTATTTTATTGAAATTTCCATGAATGTTCAAGGAAATGGGATACAACAGTTTTTCTTTCATTCTTGTATCCCCCAGCCCCCCAGCTTCCAAATCATGATTGAAAACATTAATATTCTACCTTCTGCATTCTTACTGTTTTTCTTTATGCAGATTAACAATCTTTTCTTATTTTATTGAAATTTCCATGAATGTTCAAGGAAATGGGATACAACACTTTTTCTGTCTTTCTTTTATCCCCCACCCCCGCCAGCTTCCAAATCATGGTTGACAACATGAACATTCTATCTCCTGCATTCTTACTCTTTTTCTTTATGCAGATTAACTATCTTTTATTATTTTATTGAAATTTCCATGAATGTTCAAGGAAATGGGATACAACAGTTTTTCTTTCTTTCTTTTATCCCCCACGCTCCAAGCTTCCAAATCATGGTTGACAACATTAATATTCTATCTTCTGCATTCTTACTCTTTTTCTTTATGTAGATTACCAATCTTTTTATTATTTTATTGAACTTTCCATGAATGTTCAAGGAAATGGTATACAACAGTTTTTCTTTCATTCTTTTATCCCCCAACCCCCCAAGCTTCCAAATCATGGTTGACAAGATTAATAGTCTATCTTCTGCATTCTTACAATTTTTCTTTATGCAGAATAACAATCTTTTTATTATTTTACTGAAATTTCCATGAATGTTCAAGGAAATGGGATACAACAGTTTTTCTTTCTTTCTTTTATCCCCCACAACCCCCCAGTTTCCAAAACATGGTTGACAACATTAATTATCTATCTTCTGCATTCTTACTCTTTTTCTTTATGCAGATTAACAATCTTTTTATTATTGTATTGAAATTTCCATGAATGTTCAAGGAAATGGGATACAACAGTTTTTCTTTCTTTCTTTTATCCCCCACCCCCGCCAGCTTCCAAATCATGGTTGACAACATATTATTGTATCTTGTGCCTTCATACTCTTTTTCTTTATGCATTTAACAATCTTGTCATTATTTTACTGAAATTTCATGAATGTTCAAGGAAATGGGATACAACATTTTCTCTTTCTTTCTTTTATCCCCCACTCCCCAATCTTCCAAATCATGGTTGACAACATTAATATTCTATCTTCTGCATTCTTACTCTTTTTCTTTATGCAGATTAACAATCTTTTTATTATTTTAATGAAATTTCCATGAATGTTCAAGGAAATGGAATACAACAGTTTTTCTTTCTTTCTTTTATCCCCCACCACCTCCCACCTTCCAAATCATGGTTGGCAACAGTAATATTCAATCTTCTGCATTCTTACACTTTTACTTTATGCAGATTAACAATCTTTTTATTATTTTATTAAAATTTCCATGAATGTTCAAGGAAATTGGATACAACAGTTTTTCTTTCTTTCTTTTATCCCCCACTTGCCCGCAGCTTCTAATTCATGGTTGACAACATTAATATTCTATCTTCTGCATTCTTACTCTTTTTCTTTATGCAGATTAACTATCTTTTTATCATTTTATTGAAATTTCTATGAATGTTCAAGGAAATGGGATACAACAGTTTTTCTTACTTTCTTTTATCCCCCACGCCCCCCCAGCTTCCAAATCATGTTTGACAACATTAATATTCTATCTTCTGCATTCTTTCACTTTTTCTTTATGCAGACTAACAATCTTTTTATTATTTTATTAAATTGTCCATGAATGTTCAAGGAAATGTGATACAACATTATTTCTTTCTTTCTTTTATCCCGCACGCCCCCAGCTTCCAAATCGTGGTTGACAATATTAATATTCAATGTTCTGCATTCTTACACTTTTTCTTTATGCAGATTAACAATTTTTTATTATTTTATTGAAATTTCCATGAATGTTCAAGGAAATGGGATGCAACAGTTTTTCTTTCTTTCTTTCATCCCCCTACCCCCCCAGCTTCCAAATCATGGTTGACAACATTAATATTCCATCTTCTGCATTCTTACTCTTTTTCTTTATGCAGATTAACAATCTTTTCTTATTTTATTGAAATTTCCATGAAAGTTCAAGGAAATGGGATACAACAGTTTTTCTTTCTTTCTTTTATCCCCCAACACGCCCCAGCTTCCCAATCATGGTTGACAACATTAATATTCTATCTTCTGCATTCTTTCTCTTTTTCTCTGTGCAGATTAGCAATCTTTTTACTATTTTATTGAAATTTCCATGAATGTTCAAGGAAATGGGATACAACAGTTTTTCTTTCTTTCTTTTATCCCCCACAACCCCCCAGCTTCTAAAACATGGTTGACAACATTAATATTCTATCTTCTGCATTCTTACTCTTTTTCTTTATGCAGATTAACAATCTTTTTATTATTGTATTGAAATTTCCATGAATGTTCAAGGAAATGGGATACAACAGTTTTTCTTTCTTTCTTTTATCCCCCACCCCCGCCAGCTTCCAAATCATGGTTGACAGCATGAACATTCTATCTCCTGCATTCTTACTCTTTTTCTTCATGCAGATTAACAATCTTTTATTATTTATTTGAAATTTCCATGAATGTTCAAGGAAATGGGATACAACAGTTTTTTTTTCTTTCTTTCATCCCCCACCCTGCCAGCTTCCAAATCATGGTTTACAACATAATATTGTATCTTCTGCCTTCATACTCTTTTTCTTTATGCATTTAACAATCTTGTCATTATTTTACTGAAATTTCATGAATGTTCAAGGAAATGGGATACAACATTTTCTCTTTCTTTCTTTTATCCCCCACTCCCCAAGCTTCCAAATCATGGTCGACAACATTCATATTCTATCTTCTGCATTCTTACTCTTTTTCTTTATGCAGATTACCAATCTTTTTAATATTTTATTGAAATTTCCATGAATGTTCAAGGAAATGGTATACAACAGTTTTTCTTTCTTTCTTTTATCCCCCACCACCCACCACCTTCCAAATCATGGTTGACAACATTAATATTCAATCTTCTGTATTCTTACACTTTTTCTTTATGTAAATAACAATCTATTTATTATTTTATTGAAATTTCCATGAATGTCCAAGGAAATGGGATACAACATTTTTTCTTTCTTTCTTTTATCCCCCACACCCCCAGCTTCCAAATCGTGGTTGACAACATTAGTATTCAATCTTCGGCATTCTTACACTTTTTTTTTATGCAGTTGAACAATCTTTTTATTATTTTAATGAAATTTCTATGAATGTTCAAGGAAATGGAATACAACAGTTTTTCTTTCTTTCTTTTATCTCCCACCACCTCCCACCTTCCAAATCATGGTTGGCAACAGTAATATTCAATCTTGTGCATTCTTACACTTTGACTTTATGCAGATTAACAATCTTTTTATTATTTTATTAAAATTTCCATGAATGTTCAAGGAAATTGGATACAACAGTTTTTCTTTCTTTCTTTTATTCCCCACTTGCCCGCAGCTTCTAATTCATGGTTGACAACATTAATATTCTATCTTCTGCATTCTTACACTTTTTCTTTATGCAGATTAACTATCTTTTTATTATTTTATTGAAATTTCCATGAATGTTCAAGGAAATGTGATACAACATTATTTCTTTCTTTCTTTCATCCCGCACGCCCCCAGCTTCCAAATCGTGGTTGACAATATTAATATTCAATGTTCTGCATTCTTACACTTTTTCTTTATGCAGATTAACAATTTTTTATTATTTTATTGAAATTTCCATGAATGTTCAAGGAAATGGGATACAAAGGTTTTTCTTTCTTTCTTTCATCCCCCTACCCCCCCAGCTTCCAAAACATGGTTGACAACATTAATATTCCATCTTCTGCATTCTTACTCTTTTTCTTTATGCAGATTAACAATCTTTTATTATTTTATTGAAATTTCCATGAAAGTTCAAGGAAATGGGATACAACAGTTTTTCTTTCTTTCTTTTATCCCCCAACACGCCCCAGCTTCCCAATCATGGTTGACAACATTAATATTCTATCTTCTGCATTCTTACTCTTTTTCTTTATGCAGATTAACAATCTTTTTATTATTTTATTGAAATTTCCATGAATGTTCAAGGAAATGGTATACAACAGTTTTTCTTTCTTTCTTTTATCCCGCACAACCCCCCAGATTCCAAATCATTGTTGACAACATTAACATTCAATCTTCTGCATTCTTAATCTTTTTCTTTATGCAGATTAACAATCTTTTTATTATTTTATTGAAATTGCCATGAATGTTCAAGGAAATGGGATACAACATTTTTTCTTTCTTTCTTTTATCCTCCAGCGCCCCCAGCTTCCAAATCATGGTTTACAACATTAATATTCTATCTTCTGCATTCTTACTCTTTTTCTCTATGCAGATTAACAATCTTTTTATTATTGTATTGAAATTTCCATGAATGTTCAAGGAAATGGGATACAACAGTTTTTCATTCTTTCTTTTATCCCGCATAACCCCCCAGATTCCAAATCATTGCTGACAACATTAACATTCTATCTTCGTCATTCTTACTCTTTTTCTATATGCAGATTAAGAATCTCTTTATTATTTTATTGAAATTTCAATGAATGTTCATAGAAATGTGACACAAGAGTTTTTCTTTCTTTCTTTTATCCCCCACCCCAACAGCTTCCACATCTTAGTTCCCAACACTAATATTCTATCTTCTGCATTCTTACACTTTTTCTTTATGCATATTAACAATCTTTTTATTATTTTATTGAAATTTCGATGAATGTTCAAGGAAATGGGATAAAACAGTTTTTCTTTCTTTCTTTTATCCCGCACAACCCCCCAGATTCCAAATCATTGTTGACAACATTAACATTCTATCTTCGTCATTCTTACTCTTTTTCTCTATGCAGATTAAGAATCTTTTTATTATTTTATTGAAATTTCCATGAATGTTAAAGGAAATGGGATACAACACTTTTTCTTTCTTTCTATCATCCCCCAACCCCACCAGCTTCCAAATCATTGTTGACAACATTAATATTCTATCTTCTGCATTCTTACTATTTTTCTTTATGCAGATTACCAATCTTTTTATTATTTTATTGAAATTTCCATGAATGTTCAAGGAAATGGGATACAACAGTTTTTCTTTCATTCTTGTATCCCCCAGCCCCCCAGGTTCCAAATCATGATTGAAAACATTAATATTCTACCTTCTGCATTCTTACTGTTTTTCTTTATGCAGATTAACAATCTTTTCTTATTTTATTGAAATTTCCATGAATGTTCAAGGAAATGGGATACAACACTTTTTCTGTCTTTCTTTTATCCCCCACCCCCGCCAGCTTCCAAATCATGGTTGACAACATGAACATTCTATCTCCTGCATTCTTACTCTTTTTCTTTATGCAGATTAACTATCTTTTATTATTTTATTGAAATTTCCATGAATGTTCAAGGAAATGGGATACAACAGTTTTTCTTTCTTTCTTTTATCCCCCACGCTCCAAGCTTCCAAATCATGGTTGACAACATTAATATTCTATCTTCTGCATTCTTACTCTTTTTCTTTATGCAGATTAACAATCTTTTTATTATTGTATTGAAATTTCCATGAATGTTCAAGGAAATGGGATACAACAGTTTTTCTTTCTTTCTTTTATCCCCCAACACGACCCAGCTTCCCAATCATGGTTGACAACATTAATATGCTATCTTCTGCATTCTTACTCTTTTTCTCTGTGCAGATTAACAATCTTTTTATTATTTTATTGAAATTTCCATGAACGTTCAAGGAAATGGGATACAACAGTTTTTCTTTCTTTCTTTTATCCCGCACAACCCCCCAGATTCCAAATCATTGTTGACAACATTAACATTCAATCTTCTGCATTCTTAATCTTTTTCTTTATGCAGATTAACAATCTTTTTATTATTTAATTGAAATTGCCATGAATGTTCAAGGAAATGGGATACAATATTTTTTCTTTCTTTCTTTTATCCTCCAGCGCCCCCAGCTTCCAAATCATGGTTGACAACATTAATATTCTATATTCTGCATTCTTACTCTTTTTCTCTATGCAGATTAACAATCTTTTTATTATTGTATTGAAATTTCCCTGAATGTTCAAGGAAATGGGATAAAACAGTTTTTCTTTCTTTCTTTTATCCCGCACAACCCCCCAGATTCCAAATCATTGTTGACAACATTAACATTCTATCTTCGTCATTCTTACTCTTTTTCTCTATGCAGATTAAGAATCTTTTTATTATTTTATTGAAATTTCCATGAATGTTAAAGGAAATGGGATACAACACTTTTTCTTTCTTTCTATCATCCCCCAACCCCACCAGCTTCCAAATCATTGTTGACAACATTAATATTCTATCTTCTGCATTCTTACTATTTTTCTTTATGCAGATTACCAATCTTTTTATTATTTTATTGAAATTTCCATGAATGTTCAAGGAAATGGGATACAACAGTTTTTCTTTCATTCTTGTATCCCCCAGCCCCCCAGCTTCCAAATCATGATTGAAAACATTAATATTCTACCTTCGGCATTCTTACTGTTTTTCTTTATGCAGATTAACAATCTTTTCTTATTTTATTGAAATTTCCATGAATGTTCAAGGAAATTGGATACAACAGTTTTTCTTTCTTTCTTTTATCCCCCTCTTGCCCGCAGCTTCTAATTCATGGTTGACAACATTAATATTCTATCTTCTGCATTCTTACTATTTTTCTTTATGCAGATTACCAATCTTTTTATTATTTTATTGAAATTTCCATGAATGTTCAAGGAAATGGAATACAACAGTTTTTCTTTCTTTCTTTTATCCCCCACCACCTCCCACCTTCCAAATCATGGTTGGCAACAGTAATATTCTATCTTCTGCATTCTTACACTTTTACTTTATGCAGATTAATAATCTTTTTATTATTTTATTAAAATTTCCATGAATGTTCAAGGAAATTGGATACAACAGTTTTTCTTTCTTTCTTTTATCCCCCACTTGCCCGCAGCTTCTAATTCATGGTTGACAACATTAATATTCTATCTTCTGCATTCTTACTCTCTTTCTTTATGCAGATTAACAATCTTTTTATTATTTTATTGAAATTTCCATGAATGTTCAAGGAAATGGCATACAACAGTTTTTCTTTCTTTCTTTTATCCAGCACCCCCGCCATCTTCCAAATCATGGTTGACAACATTAATATTCAATCTTCTGCATTCTTACACTTTTACTTTATGCAGACTAACAATCTTTTTATTATTTTATTAAATTTTCCATGAATGTTCAAGGAAATGTGATACAACATTATTTCTTTCTTTCTTTTATCCCGCACGCCCCCAGCTTCCAAATCGTGGTTGACAATATTAATATTCAATGTTCTGCATTCTTACACTTTTTCTTTATGCAGATTAACAATTTTTTATTATTTTATTGAAATTTCCATGAATGTTCAAGGGAATGGGATGCAACAGTTTTTCTTTCTTTCTTTCATCCCCCTACCCCCCCAGCTTCCAAATCATGGTTGACAACATTAATATTCCATCTTCTGCATTCTTACTCTTTTTCTTTATGCAGATTAACAATCTTTTCTTATTTTATTGAAATTTCCATGAAAGTTCAAGGAAATGGGATACAACAGTTTTTCTTTCTTTCTTTTATCCCCCAACACGCCCCAGCTTCCCAATCATGGTTGACAACATTAATATTCTATCTTCTGCATTCTTTCTCTTTTTCTCTGTGCAGATTAGCAATCTTTTTACTATTTTATTGAAATTTCCATGAATGTTCAAGGAAATGGGATACAACAGTTTTTCTTTCTTTCTTTTATCCCCCACAACCCCCCAGCTTCTAAAACATGGTTGACAACATTAATATTCTATCTTCTGCATTCTTACTCTTTTTCTTTATGCAGATTAACAATCTTTTTATTATTTTATTGAAATTGCCATGAATGTTCAAGGAAATGGGATACAAAGGTTTTTCTTTCTTTCTTTCATCCCCCTACCCCCCCAGCTTCCAAAACATGGTTGACAACATTAATATTCCATCTTCTGCATTCTTACTCTTTTTCTTTATGCAGATTAACAATCTTTTATTATTTTATTGAAATTTCCATGAAAGTTCAAGGAAATGGGATACAACAGTTTTTCTTTCTTTCTTTTATCCCCCAACACGCCCCAGCTTCCCAATCATGGTTGACAACATTAATATTCTATCTTCTGCATTCTTACTCTTTTTCTTTATGCAGATTAACAATCTTTTTATTATTTTATTGAAATTTCCATGAATGTTCAAGGAAATGGTATACAACAGTTTTTCTTTCTTTCTTTTATCCTCCAGCGCCCCCAGCTTCCAAATCATGGTTTACAACATTAATATTCTATCTTCTGCATTCTTACTCTTTTTCTCTATGCAGATTAACAATCTTTTTATTATTGTATTGAAATTTCCATGAATGTTCAAGGAAATGGGATACAACAGTTTTTCATTCTTTCTTTTATCCCGCATAGCCCCCCAGATTCCAAATCATTGCTGACAACATTAACATTCTATCTTCGTCATTCTTACTCTTTTTCTATATGCAGATTAAGAATCTCTTTATTATTTTATTGAAATTTCAATGAATGTTCATAGAAATGTGACACAAGAGTTTTTCTTTCTTTCTTTTATCCCCCACCCCAACAGCTTCCACATCTTAGTTCCCAACACTAATATTCTATCTTCTGCATTCTTACACTTTTTCTTTATGCATATTAACAATCTTTTTATTATTTTATTGAAATTTCGATGAATGTTCAAGGAAATGGGATAAAACAGTTTTTCTTTCTTTCTTTTATCCCGCACAACCCCCCAGATTCCAAATCATTGTTGACAACATTAACATTCTATCTTCGTCATTCTTACTCTTTTTCTCTATGCAGATTAAGAATCTTTTTATTATTTTATTGAAATTTCCATGAATGTTAAAGGAAATGGGATACAACACTTTTTCTTTCTTTCTATCATCCCCCAACCCCACCAGCTTCCAAATCATTGTTGACAACATTAATATTCTATCTTCTGCATTCTTACTATTTTTCTTTATGCAGATTACCAATCTTTTTATTATTTTATTGAAATTTCCATGAATGTTCAAGGAAATGGGATACAACAGTTTTTCTTTCATTCTTGTATCCCCCAGCCCCCCAGCTTCCAAATCATGATTGAAAACATTAATATTCTACCTTCTGCATTCTTACTGTTTTTCTTTATGCAGATTAACAATCTTTTCTTATTTTATTGAAATTTCCATGAATGTTCAAGGAAATGGGATACAACACTTTTTCTGTCTTTCTTTTATCCCCCACCCCCGCCAGCTTCCAAATCATGGTTGACAACATGAACATTCTATCTCCTGCATTCTTACTCTTTTTCTTTATGCAGATTAACTATCTTTTATTATTTTATTGAAATTTCCATGAATGTTCAAGGAAATGGGATACAACAGTTTTTCTTTCTTTCTTTTATCCCCCACGCTCCAAGCTTCCAAATCATGGTTGACAACATTAATATTCTATCTTCTGCATTCTTACTCTTTTTCGTTATGTAGATTACCAATCTTTTTATTATTTTATTGAACTTTCCATGAATGTTCAAGGAAATGGTATACAACAGTTTTTCTTTCATTCTTTTATCCCCCAACCCCCCAAGCTTCCAAATCTTGGTTGACAACATTAATTATCTATCTTCTGCATTCTTACTCTTTTTCTTTATGCAGATTAACAATCTTTTTATTATTGTATTGAAATTTCCATGAATGTTCAAGGAAATGGGATACAACAGTTTTTCTTTCTTTCTTTTATCCCCCAACACGACCCAGCTTCCCAATCATGGTTGACAACATTAATATGCTATCTTCTGCATTCTTACTCTTTTTCTCTGTGCAGATTAACAATCTTTTTATTATTTTATTGAAATTTCCATGAACGTTCAAGGAAATGGGATACAACAGTTTTTCTTTCTTTCTTTTATCCCGCACAACCCCCCAGATTCCAAATCATTGTTGACAACATTAACATTCAATCTTCTGCATTCTTAATCTTTTTCTTTATGCAGATTAACAATCTTTTTATTATTTAATTGAAATTGCCATGAATGTTCAAGGAAATGGGATACAATATTTTTTCTTTCTTTCTTTTATCCTCCAGCGCCCCCAGCTTCCAAATCATGGTTGACAACATTAATATTCTATATTCTGCATTCTTACTCTTTTTCTCTATGCAGATTAACAATCTTTTTATTATTGTATTGAAATTTCCCTGAATCTTCAAGGAAATGGGATAAAACAGTTTTTCTTTCTTTCTTTTATCCCGCACAACCCCCCAGATTCCAAATCATTGTTGACAACATTAACATTCTATCTTCGTCATTCTTACTCTTTTTCTCTATGCAGATTAAGAATCTTTTTATTATTTTATTGAAATTTCCATGAATGTTAAAGGAAATGGGATACAACACTTTTTCTTTCTTTCTATCATCCCCCAACCCCACCAGCTTCCAAATCATTGTTGACAACATTAATATTCTATCTTCTGCATTCTTACTATTTTTCTTTATGCAGATTACCAATCTTTTTATTATTTTATTGAAATTTCCATGAATGTTCAAGGAAATGGGATACAACAGTTTTTCTTTCATTCTTGTATCCCCCAGCCCCCCAGCTTCCAAATCATGATTGAAAACATTAATATTCTACCTTCGGCATTCTTACTGTTTTTCTTTATGCAGATTAACAATCTTTTCTTATTTTATTGAAATTTCCATGAATGTTCAAGGAAATTGGATACAACAGTTTTTCTTTCTTTCTTTTATCCCCCTCTTGCCCGCAGCTTCTAATTCATGGTTGACAACATTAATATTCTATCTTCTGCATTCTTACTATTTTTCTTTATGCAGATTACCAATCTTTTTATTATTTTATTGAAATTTCCATGAATGTTCAAGGAAATGGAATACAACAGTTTTTCTTTCTTTCTTTTATCCCCCACCACCTCCCACCTTCCAAATCATGGTTGGCAACAGTAATATTCTATCTTCTGCATTCTTACACTTTTACTTTATGCAGATTAATAATCTTTTTATTATTTTATTAAAATTTCCATGAATGTTCAAGGAAATTGGATACAACAGTTTTTCTTTCTTTCTTTTATCCCCCACTTGCCCGCAGCTTCTAATTCATGGTTGACAACATTAATATTCTATCTTCTGCATTCTTACTCTCTTTCTTTATGCAGATTAACAATCTTTTTATTATTTTATTGAAATTTCCATGAATGTTCAAGGAAATGGCATACAACAGTTTTTCTTTCTTTCTTTTATCCAGCACCCCCGCCATCTTCCAAATCATGGTTGACAACATTAATATTCAATCTTCTGCATTCTTACACTTTTACTTTATGCAGACTAACAATCTTTTTATTATTTTATTAAATTTTCCATGAATGTTCAAGGAAATGTGATACAACATTATTTCTTTCTTTCTTTTATCCCGCACGCCCCCAGCTTCCAAATCGTGGTTGACAATATTAATATTCAATGTTCTGCATTCTTACACTTTTTCTTTATGCAGATTAACAATTTTTTATTATTTTATTGAAATTTCCATGAATGTTCAAGGGAATGGGATGCAACAGTTTTTCTTTCTTTCTTTCATCCCCCTACCCCCCCAGCTTCCAAATCATGGTTGACAACATTAATATTCCATCTTCTGCATTCTTACTCTTTTTCTTTATGCAGATTAACAATCTTTTCTTATTTTATTGAAATTTCCATGAAAGTTCAAGGAAATGGGATACAACAGTTTTTCTTTCTTTCTTTTATCCCCCAACACGCCCCAGCTTCCCAATCATGGTTGACAACATTAATATTCTATCTTCTGCATTCTTTCTCTTTTTCTCTGTGCAGATTAGCAATCTTTTTACTATTTTATTGAAATTTCCATGAATGTTCAAGGAAATGGGATACAACAGTTTTTCTTTCTTTCTTTTATCCCCCACAACCCCCCAGCTTCTAAAACATGGTTGACAACATTAATATTCTATCTTCTGCATTCTTACTCTTTTTCTTTATGCAGATTAACAATCTTTTTATTATTTTATTGAAATTGCCATGAATGTTCAAGGAAATGGGATACAAAGGTTTTTCTTTCTTTCTTTCATCCCCCTACCCCCCCAGCTTCCAAAACATGGTTGACAACATTAATATTCCATCTTCTGCATTCTTACTCTTTTTCTTTATGCAGATTAACAATCTTTTATTATTTTATTGAAATTTCCATGAAAGTTCAAGGAAATGGGATACAACAGTTTTTCTTTCTTTCTTTTATCCCCCAACACGCCCCAGCTTCCCAATCATGGTTGACAACATTAATATTCTATCTTCTGCATTCTTACTCTTTTTCTTTATGCAGATTAACAATCTTTTTATTATTTTATTGAAATTTCCATGAATGTTCAAGGAAATGGTATACAACAGTTTTTCTTTCTTTCTTTTATCCCGCACAACCCCCCAGATTCCAAATCATTGTTGACAACATTAACATTCAATCTTCTGCATTCTTAATCTTTTTCTTTATGCAGATTAACAATCTTTTTATTATTTTATTGAAATTGCCATGAATGTTCAAGGAAATGGGATACAACATTTTTTCTTTCTTTCTTTTATCCTCCAGCGCCCCCAGCTTCCAAATCATGGTTTACAACATTAATATTCTATCTTCTGCATTCTTACTCTTTTTCTCTATGCAGATTAACAATCTTTTTATTATTGTATTGAAATTTCCATGAATGTTCAAGGAAATGGGATACAACAGTTTTTCATTCTTTCTTTTATCCCGCATAACCCCCCAGATTCCAAATCATTGCTGACAACATTAACATTCTATCTTCGTCATTCTTACTCTTTTTCTATATGCAGATTAAGAATCTCTTTATTATTTTATTGAAATTTCAATGAATGTTCATAGAAATGTGACACAAGAGTTTTTCTTTCTTTCTTTTATCCCCCACCCCAACAGCTTCCACATCTTAGTTCCCAACACTAATATTCTATCTTCTGCATTCTTACTCTTTTTCTTTATGCAGATTAACAATCTTTTCTTATTTTATTGAAATTTCCATGAAAGTTCAAGGAAATGGGATACAACAGTTTTTCTTTCTTTCTTTTATCCCCCAACACGCCCCAGCTTCCCAATCATGGTTGACAACATTAATATTCTATCTTCTGCATTCTTTCTCTTTTTCTCTGTGCAGATTAGCAATCTTTTTACTATTTTATTGAAATTTCCATGAATGTTCAAGGAAATGGGATACAACAGTTTTTCTTTCTTTCTTTTATCCCCCACAACCCCCCAGCTTCTAAAACATGGTTGACAACATTAATATTCTATCTTCTGCATTCTTACTCTTTTTCTTTATGCAGATTAACAATCTTTTTATTATTTTATTGAAATTGCCATGAATGTTCAAGGAAATGGGATACAAAGGTTTTTCTTTCTTTCTTTCATCCCCCTACCCCCCCAGCTTCCAAAACATGGTTGACAACATTAATATTCCATCTTCTGCATTCTTACTCTTTTTCTTTATGCAGATTAACAATCTTTTATTATTTTATTGAAATTTCCATGAAAGTTCAAGGAAATGGGATACAACAGTTTTTCTTTCTTTCTTTTATCCCCCAACACGCCCCAGCTTCCCAATCATGGTTGACAACATTAATATTCTATCTTCTGCATTCTTACTCTTTTTCTTTATGCAGATTAACAATCTTTTTATTATTTTATTGAAATTTCCATGAATGTTCAAGGAAATGGTATACAACAGTTTTTCTTTCTTTCTTTTATCCCGCACAACCCCCCAGATTCCAAATCATTGTTGACAACATTAACATTCAATCTTCTGCATTCTTAATCTTTTTCTTTATGCAGATTAACAATCTTTTTATTATTTTATTGAAATTGCCATGAATGTTCAAGGAAATGGGATACAACATTTTTTCTTTCTTTCTTTTATCCTCCAGCGCCCCCAGCTTCCAAATCATGGTTTACAACATTAATATTCTATCTTCTGCATTCTTACTCTTTTTCTCTATGCAGATTAACAATCTTTTTATTATTGTATTGAAATTTCCATGAATGTTCAAGGAAATGGGATACAACAGTTTTTCATTCTTTCTTTTATCCCGCATAACCCCCCAGATTCCAAATCATTGCTGACAACATTAACATTCTATCTTCGTCATTCTTACTCTTTTTCTATATGCAGATTAAGAATCTCTTTATTATTTTATTGAAATTTCAATGAATGTTCATAGAAATGTGACACAAGAGTTTTTCTTTCTTTCTTTTATCCCCCACCCCAACAGCTTCCACATCTTAGTTCCCAACACTAATATTCTATCTTCTGCATTCTTACACTTTTTCTTTATGCATATTAACAATCTTTTTATTATTTTATTGAAATTTCGATGAATGTTCAAGGAAATGGGATAAAACAGTTTTTCATTCTTTCTTTTATCCCGCACAACCCCCCAGATTCCAAATCATTGTTGACAACATTAACATTCTATCTTCGTCATTCTTACTCTTTTTCTCTATGCAGATTAAGAATCTTTTTATTATTTTATTGAAATTTCCATGAATGTTAAAGGAAATGGGATACAACACTTTTTCTTTCTTTCTATCATCCCCCAACCCCACCAGCTTCCAAATCATTTTTGACAACATTAATATTCTATCTTCTGCATTCTTACTATTTTTCTTTATGCAGATTACCAATCTTTTTATTATTTTATTGAAATTTCCATGAATGTTCAAGGAAATGGGATACAACAGTTTTTCTTTCATTCTTGTATCCCCCAGCCCCCCAGCTTCCAAATCATGATTGAAAACATTAATATTCTACCTTCTGCATTCTTACTGTTTTTCTTTATGCAGATTAACAATCTTTTCTTACTTTATTGAAATTTCCATGAATGTTCAAGGAAATGGGATACAACACTTTTTCTGTCTTTCTTTTATCCCCCACCCCCGCCAGCTTCCAAATCATGGTTGACAACATGAACATTCTATCTCCTGCATTCTTACTCTTTTTCTTTATGCAGATTAACTATCTTTTATTATTTTATTGAAATTTCCATGAATGTTCAAGGAAATGGGATACAACAGTTTTTCTTTCTTTCTTTTATCCCCCACGCTCCAAGCTTCCAAATCATGGTTGACAACATTAATATTCTATCTTCTGCATTCTTACTCTTTTTCGTTATGTAGATTACCAATCTTTTTATTATTTTATTGAACTTTCCATGAATGTTCAAGGAAATGGTATACAACAGTTTTTCTTTCATTCTTTTATCCCCCAACCCCCCAAGCTTCCAAATCTTGGTTGACAACATTAATTATCTATCTTCTGCATTCTTACTCTTTTTCTTTATGCAGATTAACAATCTTTTTATTATTGTATTGAAATTTCCATGAATGTTCAAGGAAATGGGATACAACAGTTTTTCTTTCTTTCTTTTATCCCCCAACACGACCCAGCTTCCCAATCATGGTTGACAACATTAATATGCTATCTTCTGCATTCTTACTCTTTTTCTCTGTGCAGATTAACAATCTTTTTATTATTTTATTGAAATTTCCATGAACGTTCAAGGAAATGGGATACAACAGTTTTTCTTTCTTTCTTTTATCCCGCACAACCCCCCAGATTCCAAATCATTGTTGACAACATTAACATTCAATCTTCTGCATTCTTAATCTTTTTCTTTATGCAGATTAACAATCTTTTTATTATTTAATTGAAATTGCCATGAATGTTCAAGGAAATGGGATACAATATTTTTTCTTTCTTTCTTTTATCCTCCAGCGCCCCCAGCTTCCAAATCATGGTTGACAACATTAATATTCTATATTCTGCATTCTTACTCTTTTTCTCTATGCAGATTAACAATCTTTTTATTATTGTATTGAAATTTCCCTGAATCTTCAAGGAAATGGGATAAAACAGTTTTTCTTTCTTTCTTTTATCCCGCACAACCCCCCAGATTCCAAATCATTGTTGACAACATTAACATTCTATCTTCGTCATTCTTACTCTTTTTCTCTATGCAGATTAAGAATCTTTTTATTATTTTATTGAAATTTCCATGAATGTTAAAGGAAATGGGATACAACACTTTTTCTTTCTTTCTATCATCCCCCAACCCCACCAGCTTCCAAATCATTGTTGACAACATTAATATTCTATCTTCTGCATTCTTACTATTTTTCTTTATGCAGATTACCAATCTTTTTATTATTTTATTGAAATTTCCATGAATGTTCAAGGAAATGGGATACAACAGTTTTTCTTTCATTCTTGTATCCCCCAGCCCCCCAGCTTCCAAATCATGATTGAAAACATTAATATTCTACCTTCGGCATTCTTACTGTTTTTCTTTATGCAGATTAACAATCTTTTCTTATTTTATTGAAATTTCCATGAATGTTCAAGGAAATTGGATACAACAGTTTTTCTTTCTTTCTTTTATCCCCCTCTTGCCCGCAGCTTCTAATTCATGGTTGACAACATTAATATTCTATCTTCTGCATTCTTACTATTTTTCTTTATGCAGATTACCAATCTTTTTATTATTTTATTGAAATTTCCATGAATGTTCAAGGAAATGGAATACAACAGTTTTTCTTTCTTTCTTTTATCCCCCACCACCTCCCACCTTCCAAATCATGGTTGGCAACAGTAATATTCTATCTTCTGCATTCTTACACTTTTACTTTATGCAGATTAATAATCTTTTTATTATTTTATTAAAATTTCCATGAATGTTCAAGGAAATTGGATACAACAGTTTTTCTTTCTTTCTTTTATCCCCCACTTGCCCGCAGCTTCTAATTCATGGTTGACAACATTAATATTCTATCTTCTGCATTCTTACTCTCTTTCTTTATGCAGATTAACAATCTTTTTATTATTTTATTGAAATTTCCATGAATGTTCAAGGAAATGGCATACAACAGTTTTTCTTTCTTTCTTTTATCCAGCACCCCCGCCATCTTCCAAATCATGGTTGACAACATTAATATTCAATCTTCTGCATTCTTACACTTTTACTTTATGCAGACTAACAATCTTTTTATTATTTTATTAAATTTTCCATGAATGTTCAAGGAAATGTGATACAACATTATTTCTTTCTTTCTTTTATCCCGCACGCCCCCAGCTTCCAAATCGTGGTTGACAATATTAATATTCAATGTTCTGCATTCTTACACTTTTTCTTTATGCAGATTAACAATTTTTTATTATTTTATTGAAATTTCCATGAATGTTCAAGGGAATGGGATGCAACAGATTTTCTTTCTTTCTTTCATCCCCCTACCCCCCCAGCTTCCAAATCATGGTTGACAACATTAATATTCCATCTTCTGCATTCTTACTCTTTTTCTTTATGCAGATTAACAATCTTTTCTTATTTTATTGAAATTTCCATGAAAGTTCAAGGAAATGGGATACAACAGTTTTTCTTTCTTTCTTTTATCCCCCAACACGCCCCAGCTTCCCAATCATGGTTGACAACATTAATATTCTATCTTCTGCATTCTTTCTCTTTTTCTCTGTGCAGATTAGCAATCTTTTTACTATTTTATTGAAATTTCCATGAATGTTCAAGGAAATGGGATACAACAGTTTTTCTTTCTTTCTTTTATCCCCCACAACCCCCCAGCTTCTAAAACATGGTTGACAACATTAATATTCTATCTTCTGCATTCTTACTCTTTTTCTTTATGCAGATTAACAATCTTTTTATTATTGTATTGAAATTTCCATGAATGTTCAAGGAAATGGGATACAACAGTTTTTTTTTCTTTCTTTCATCCCCCACCCTGCCAGCTTCCAAATCATGGTTTACAACATAATATTGTATCTTCTGCCTTCATACTCTTTTTCTTTATGCATTTAACAATCTTGTCATTATTTTACTGAAATTTCATGAATGTTCAAGGAAATGGGATACAACATTTTCTCTTTCTTTCTTTTATCCCCCACTCCCCAAGCTTCCAAATCATGGTCGACAACATTCATATTCTATCTTCTGCATTCTTACTCTTTTTCTTTATGCAGATTACCAATCTTTTTAATATTTTATTGAAATTTCCATGAATGTTCAAGGAAATGGTATACAACAGTTTTTCTTTCTTTCTTTTATCCCCCACCACCCACCACCTTCCAAATCATGGTTGACAACATTAATATTCAATCTTCTGTATTCTTACACTTTTTCTTTATGTAAATAACAATCTATTTATTATTTTATTGAAATTTCCATGAATGTCCAAGGAAATGGGATACAACATTTTTTCTTTCTTTCTTTTATCCCCCACACCCCCAGCTTCCAAATCGTGGTTGACAACATTAGTATTCAATCTTCGGCATTCTTACACTTTTTTTTTATGCAGTTGAACAATCTTTTTATTATTTTAATGAAATTTCTATGAATGTTCAAGGAAATGGAATACAACAGTTTTTCTTTCTTTCTTTTATCTCCCACCACCTCCCACCTTCCAAATCATGGTTGGCAACAGTAATATTCAATCTTGTGCATTCTTACACTTTTACTTTATGCAGATTAACAATCTTTTTATTATTTTATTAAAATTTCCATGAATGTTCAAGGAAATTGGATACAACAGTTTTTCTTTCTTTCTTTTATTCCCCACTTGCCCGCAGCTTCTAATTCATGGTTGACAACATTAATATTCTATCTTCTGCATTCTTACACTTTTTCTTTATGCAGATTAACTATCTTTTTATTATTTTATTGAAATTTCCATGAATGTTCAAGGAAATGGGATACAACAGTTTTTCTTACTTTCTTTTATCCCCCACCCCCCCCAGCTTCCAAATCATGTTTGACAACATTAATATTCTATCTTCTGCATTCTTACACTTTTTCTTTATACAGACTAACAATCTTTTTATTATTTTATTGAAATTTCCATGAATGTTCAAGGAAATGTGATACAACATTATTTCTTTCTTTCTTTCATCCCGCACGCCCCCAGCTTCCAAATCGTGGTTGACAATATTAATATTCAATGTTCTGCATTCTTACACTTATTCTTTATGCAGATTAACAATTTTTTATTATTTTATTGAAATTTCCATGAATGTTCAAGGAAATGGGATACAAAGGTTTTTCTTTCTTTCTTTCATCCCCCTACCCCCCCAGCTTCCAAAACATGGTTGACAACATTAATATTCCATCTTCTGCATTCTTACTCTTTTTCTTTATGCAGATTAACAATCTTTTATTATTTTATTGAAATTTCCATGAAAGTTCAAGGAAATGGGATACAACAGTTTTTCTTTCTTTCTTTTATCCCCCAACACGCCCCAGCTTCCCAATCATGGTTGACAACATTAATATTCTACCTTCTGCATTCTTACTCTTTTTCTTTATGCAGATTAACAATCTTTTTATTATTTTATTGAAATTTCCATGAATGTTCAAGGAAATGGTATACAACAGTTTTTCTTTCTTTCTTTTATCCCGCACAACCCCCCAGATTCCAAATCATTGTTGACAACATTAACATTCAATCTTCTGCATTCTTAATCTTTTTCTTTATGCAGATTAACAATCTTTTTATTATTTTATTGAAATTGCCATGAATGTTCAAGGAAATGGGATACAACATTTTTTCTTTCTTTCTTTTATCCTCCAGCGCCCCCAGCTTCCAAATCATGGTTTACAACATTAATATTCTATCTTCTGCATTCTTACTCTTTTTCTCTATGCAGATTAACAATCTTTTTATTATTGTATTGAAATTTCCATGAATGTTCAAGGAAATGGGATACAACAGTTTTTCATTCTTTCTTTTATCCCGCATAACCCCCCAGATTCCAAGTCATTGTTGACAACATTAACATTCTATCTTCGTCATTCTTACTCTTTTTCTATATGCAGATTAAGAATCTCTTTATTATTTTATTGAAATTTCAATGAATGTTCATAGAAATGTGACACAAGAGTTTTTCTTTCTTTCTTTTATCCCCCACCCCAACAGCTTCCAAATCTTAGTTCCCAACACTAATATTCTATCTTCTGCATTCTTACACTTTTTCTTTATGCATATTAACAATCTTTTTATTATTTTATTGAAATTTCGATGAATGTTCAAGGAAATGGGATAAAACAGTTTTTCTTTCTTTCTTTTATCCCGCACAACCCCCCAGATTCCAAATCATTGTTGACAACATTAACATTCTATCTTCGTCATTCTTACTCTTTTTCTCTATGCAGATTAAGAATCTTTTTATTATTTTATTGAAATTTCCATGAATGTTAAAGGAAATGGGATACAACACTTTTTCTTTCTTTCTATCATCCCCCAACCCCACCAGCTTCCAAATCATTGTTGACAACATTAATATTCTATCTTCTGCATTCTTACTATTTTTCTTTATGCAGATTACCAATCTTTTTATTATTTTATTGAAATTTCCATGAATGTTCAAGGAAATGGGATACAACAGTTTTTCTTTCATTCTTGTATCCCCCAGCCCCCCAGCTTCCAAATCATGATTGAAAACATTAATATTCTACCTTCTGCATTCTTACTGTTTTTCTTTATGCAGATTAACAATCTTTTCTTATTTTATTGAAATTTCCATGAATGTTCAAGGAAATGGGATACAACACTTTTTCTGTCTTTCTTTTATCCCCCACCCCCGCCAGCTTCCAAATCATGGTTGACAACATGAACATTCTATCTCCTGCATTCTTACTCTTTTTCTTTATGCAGATTAACTATCTTTTATTATTTTATTGAAATTTCCATGAATGTTCAAGGAAATGGGATACAACAGTTTTTCTTTCTTTCTTTTATCCCGCACAACCCCCCAGATTCCAAATCATTGTTGACAACATTAACATTCAATCTTCTGCATTCTTAACCTTTTTCTTTATGCAGATTAACAATCTTTTTATTATTTAATTGAAATTGCCATGAATGTTCAAGGAAATGGGATACAACAGTTTTTCTTTCTTTCTTTTATCCCCCACGCTCCAAGCTTCCAAATCATGGTTGACAACATTAATATTCTATCTTCTGCATTCTTACTCTTTTTCGTTATGTAGATTACCAATCTTTTTATTATTTTATTGAACTTTCCATGAATGTTCAAGGAAATGGTATACAACAGTTTTTCTTTCATTCTTTTATCCCCCAACCCCCCAAGCTTCCAAATCATGGTTGACAAGATTAATAGTCTATCTTCTGCATTCTTACAATTTTTCTTTATGCAGAATAACAATCTTTTTATTATTTTACTGAAATTTCCATGAATGTTCAAGGAAATGGGATACAACAGTTTTTCTTTCTTTCTTTTATCCCGCACAACCCCCCAGATTCCAAATCATTGTTGACAACATTAACATTCAATCTTCTGCATTCTTAATCTTTTTCTTTATGCAGATTAACAATCTTTTTATTATTTAATTGAAATTGCCATGAATGTTCAAGGAAATGGGATACAATATTTTTTCTTTCTTTCTTTTATCCTCCAGCGCCCCCAGCTTCCAAATCATGGTTGACAACATTAATATTCTATATTCTGCATTCTTACTCTTTTTCTCTATGCAGATTAACAATCTTTTTATTATTGTATTGAAATTTCCATGAATGTTCAAGGAAATGTGATACAACATTATTTCTTTCTTTCTTTCATCCCGCACGCCCCCAGCTTCCAAATCGTGGTTGACAAGATTAATATTCAATGTTCTGCATTCTTACACTTTTTCTTTATGCAGATTAACAATTTTTTATTATTTTATTGAAATTTCCATGAATGTTCAAGGAAATGGGTTACAACAGTTTTTCTTTCTTTCTTTCATCCCCCTACCCTCCCAGCTTCCAAATCATTGTTGACAACATTAATATTCCATCTTCTGCTTTCTTACTCTTTTTCTTTATGCAGATTAACAATCTTTTATTATTTTATTGAAATTTCCATTAAAGTTCAAGGAAATGGGATACAACAGTTTTTCTTTCTTTCTTTTATCCCCCAACACGACCCAGCTTCCCAATCATGGTTGACAACATTAATATGCTATCTTCTGCATTCTTACTCTTTTTCTCTGTGCAGATTAACAATCTTTTTATTATTTTATTGAAATTTCCATGAACGTTCAAGGAAATGGGATACAACAGTTTTTCTTTCTTTCTTTTATCCCGCACAACCCCCCAGATTCCAAATCATTGTTGACAACATTAACATTCAATCTTCTGCATTCTTAATCTTTTTCTTTATGCAGATTAACAATCTTTTTATTATTTAATTGAAATTGCCATGAATGTTCAAGGAAATGGGATACAACATTTTTTCTTTCTTTCTTTTATCCTCCAGCGCCCCCAGCTTCCAAATCATGGTTGACAACATTAATATTCTATCTTCTGCATTCTTACTCTTTTTCTCTATGCAGATTAACAATCTTTTTATTATTGTATTGAAATTTCCCTGAATGTTCAAGGAAATGGGATAAAACAGTTTTTCTTTCTTTCTTTTATCCCGCACAACCCCCCAGATTCCAAATCATTGTTGACAACATTAACATTCTATCTTCGTCATTCTTACTCTTTTTCTCTATGCAGATTAAGAATCTTTTTATTATTTTATTGAAATTTCCATGAATGTTAAAGGAAATGGGATACAACACTTTTTCTTTCTTTCTATCATCCCCCAACCCCACCAGCTTCCAAATCATTGTTGACAACATTAATATTCTATCTTCTGCATTCTTACTATTTTTCTTTATGCAGATTACCAATCTTTTTATTATTTTATTGAAATTTCCATGAATGTTCAAGGAAATGGGATACAACAGCTTTTCTTTCATTCTTGTATCCCCCAGCCCCCCAGCTTCCAAATCATGATTGAAAACATTAATATTCTACCTTCGGCATTCTTACTGTTTTTCTTTATGCAGATTAACAATCTTTTCTTATTTTATTGAAATTTCCATGAATGTTCAAGGAAATTGGATACAACAGTTTTTCTTTCTTTCTTTTATCCCCCTCTTGCCCGCAGCTTCTAATTCATGGTTGACAACATTAATATTCTATCTTCTGCATTCTTACTATTTTTCTTTATGCAGATTACCAATCTTTTTATTATTTTATTGAAATTTCCATGAATGTTCAAGGAAATGGAATACAACAGTTTTTCTTTCTTTCTTTTATCCCCCACCACCTCCCACCTTCCAAATCATGGTTGGCAACAGTAATATTCTATCTTCTGCATTCTTACTCTTTTTCTCTATGCAGATTAACAATCTTTTTATTATTTTATTGAACTTTCCATGAATGTTCAAGTAAATGGGATACAACAGTTTTTCTTTCTTTCTTTTATCCTCCAGCGGCCCCAGCTTCCAAATCATGGTTGACAACATTAATATTCTATCTTCTGCATTCTTACTCTTTTTCTCTATGCAGATTAACAATCTTTTTATTATTTTATTGAACTTTCCATGAATGTTCAAGTAAATGGGATACAACAGTTTTTCTTTCTTTCTTTTATCCTCCAGCGGCCCCAGCTTCCAAATCATGGTTGACAACATTAATATTCTATCTTCTGCATTCTTACTCTTTTTCTGTATGCAGATTAACAATCTTTTTATTATTTTATTGAAATTTCCATGAATGTTCAAGGAAATGGGATACAACAGTTTTTCTTTCTTTCTTTTTCCAGCACCCCCGCCATCTTCCAAATCATGGTTGACAACATTAATATTCAATCTTCTGCATTCTTACACTTTTACTTTATGCAGATTAACAATCTTTTTCTTATTTTATTGAAATTTCCATGAATGTTCAAGGAAATGGGATACAACAGTTTTTCTTTCTTTCTTTTATACCCCACCACCCCCCAGCTTCCAAAACATGGTTGACAACATTAATATTCTATCTTCTGCATTCTTACTCTTTTTCTCTATGCAGATTAACAATCTTTTTATTATTTTATTGAACTTTCCATGAATGTTCAAGTAAATGGGATACAACAGTTTTTCTTTCTTTCTTTTATCCTCCAGCGGCCCCAGCTTCCAAATCATGGTTGACAACATTAATATTCTATCTTCTGCATTCTTCCTCTTTTTCTGTATGCAGATTAACAATCTTTTTATTATTTTATTGAAATTTCCATGAATGTTCAAGGAAATGGGATACAACAGTTTTTCTTTCTTTCTTTTTCCAGCACCCCCGCCATCTTCCAAATCATGGTTGACAACATTAATATTCAATCTTCTGCATTCTTACAGTTTTACTTTATGCAGATTAACAATCTTTTTCTTATTTTATTGAAATTTCCATGAATGTTCAAGGAAATGGGATACAACAGTTTTTCTTTCTCTCTTTTATCCCCCACAACCCCCAAGCTTCTAAAACATGGTTGACAACATTAATATTCTATCTTCTGCATTCTTACTCTTTTTCTTTATGCAGATTAACAATCTTTTTATTATTGTATTGAAATTTCCATGAATGTTCAAGGAAATGGGATACAACAGTTTTTCTTTCTTTCTTTTATCCCCCACCCCCGCCAGCTTCCAAATCATGGTTGACAACATGAACATTCTATCTCCTGCATTCTTACTCTTTTTCTTTATGCAGATTAAAAATCTTTTATTATTTTTTTGAAATTTCCATGAATGTTCAAGGAAATGGGATACAACAGTTTTTCTTTCTTTCTTTCATCCCCCACCCCCCCAGCTTCCAAATCATGGTTGACAACATAATATTGTATCTTCTGCCTTCATACTCGTTTTCTTTATGCATTTAACAATCTTGTCATTATTTTATTGAAATTTCATGAATGTTCAAGGAAATGGGATACAACATTTTCACTTTCTTTCTTTTATCCCCCACTCCCCAAGCTTCCAAATCATGGTTGACAACATTAATATTCTATCTTCTGCATTCTTACTCTTTTTCTTTATGCAGATTACCAATCGTTTTATTATTTTATTTAAATTTCCATGAATGTTCAAGGAAATGGTATACAACAGTTTTTCTTTCTTCCTTTTATCCCCCACCACCCCCCACCTTCCAAATCATGGTTGACAATATTAATATTCAATCTTCTGTAATCTTACACTTTTTCTTTATGTAAATAACAATCTATTTATTATTTTATTGAAATTTCCATGAATTTCCTAGGAAATGGGATACAACATTTTTTCTTGCTTTCTTTTATCCCCCACGCCCCCAGCTTCCAAATCGTGGTTGACAACATTAATATTCAATCTTCGGCATTCTAACACTTTTTCTTTATGCAGATGAACAATCTTTTTATTATTTTAATGAAATTTCCATGAATGTTCAAGGAAATGGAATACAACAGTTTTTCTTTCTTTCTTTTATCCCCCACCACCTCCCACCTTCCAAATCATGGTTGGCAACAGTAATATTCAATCTTCTGCATTCTTACACTTTTACTTTATGCAGATTAATAATCTTTTTATTATTTTATTAAAATTTCCATGAATGTTCAAGGAAATTGGATACAACAGTTTTTCTTTCTTTCTTTTATCCCCCACTTGCCCGCAGCTTCTAATTCATGGTTGACAACATTAATATTCTATCTTCTGCATTCTTACTCTCTTTCTTTATGCAGATTAACAATCTTTTTCTTATTTTATTGAAATTTCCATGAATGTTCAAGGAAATGGGATACAACAGTTTTTCTTTCTTTCTTTTATACCCCACCACCCCCCAGCTTCCAAAACAAGGTTGACAACATTAATATTCTATCTTCTGCATTCTTACTCTTTTTCTCTATGCAGATTAACAATATTTTTATTATTTTATTGAAATTTCCATGAATGTTCAAGTAAATGGGATACAACAGTTTTTCTTTCTTTCTTTTATCCTCCAGCGGCCCCAGCTTCCAAATCATGGTTGACAACATTAATATTCTATCTTCTGCATTCTTACACTTTTTCTTTATGCAGATTAACAATCTTTTTATTATTTTATTGAAATTTCCATGAATGTTCAAGGAAATGGGATACAACAGTTTTTCTTTCTTTCTTTTATCCCCCACAACCCCCCAGCTTCTAAAACATGGTTGACAACATTAATATTCTATCTTCTGCATTCTTACTCTTTTTCTTTATGCAGATTGACAATCTTTTTATTATTGTATTGAAATTTCCATGAATGTTCAAGGAAATGGGATAGAACAGTTTTTCTTTCTTTCTTTTATCCCCCACCCCCGCCAGCTTCCAAATCATGGTTGACAACATGAACATTCTATCTCCTGCATTCTTACTCTTTTTCTTTATGCAGATTAACAATCTTTTATTATTTTTTTGAAATTTCCATGAATGTTCAAGGAAAAGGGATACAACAGTTTTTCTTTCTTTCTTTCATCCCCCACCCCCCCAGCTTCCAAATCATGGTTGACAACATAATATTGTATCTTCTGCCTTCATACTCTTTTTCTTTATGCATTTAACAATCTTGTCATTATTTTATTGAAATTTCATGAATGTTCAAGGAAAGGGGATACAACATTTTCTCTTTCTTTCTTTTATCCCCCACTCCCCAAGCTTCAAATTCATGGTTGACAACATTAATATTCTATCTTCTGCATTCTTACTCTTTTTCTTTATGTAGATTACCAATCGTTTTATTTTTTTTATTGAAATTTCCATGAATGTTCAAGGAAATGGTATACAACAGTTTTTCTTTCCTTCTTTTATCCCCCACCACCCCCCACCTTCCAAATCATGGTTGACAACATTAATATTCAATCTTCTGTAATCTTACTCTTTTTCTTTATGTAAATAACAATCTATTTATTATTTTATTGAAATTTCCATGAATGTCCAAGGAAATGGGATACAACATTTTTTCTTTCTTTATTTATCCCCCACGCCCCCAGCTTCCAAATCGTGGTTTACAACATTAATATTCAATCTTCGGCATTCTTACACTTTTTCTTTATGCAGATGAACAATCTTTTTATTATTTTAATGAAATTTCCATGAATGTTCAAGGAAATGGAATACAACAGTTTTTCTTTCTTTCTTTTATCCCCCACCACCTCCCACATTCCAAATCATGGTTGGCAACAGTAATATTCAATCTTCTGCATTCTTACACTTTTACTTTATGCAGATTAACAATCTTTTTACTATTTTATTAAAATTTCCAGGAATGTTCAAGGAAATTGGATACAACAGTTTTTCTTTCTTTCTTTTATCCCCCACTTGCCCGCAGCTTCTAATTCATGGTTGACAACATTAATATTCTATCTTCTGCATTCTTACTCTTTTTCTTTATGCAGATTAACTATCTTTTTATTATTTTATCGAAATTTCCATGAATGTTAAAGGAAATGGGATACAACATTATTTCTTTCTTTCTTTCATCCCCCATGCCCCCAGCTTCCAAATCGTGGTTGACAATATTAATATTCAATGTTCTGCATTCTTACACTTTTTCTTTATGCAGATTAACATTTTTTTATTATTTTATTGAAATTTCCATGAATGTTCAAGGAAATGGTATACAACAGTTTTTCTTTCTTTCTTTCATCCCCCTACCCCCCCAGCTTCCAAATCATGGTTGACAACATTAATATTCCATCTTCTGCATTCTTACTATTTTTCTTTATGCAGATTAACAATCTTTTATTATTTTATTGAAATTTCCATGAAAGTTCAAGGAAATGGGATACAACAGTTTTTCTTTCTTTCTTTTATCCCCCAACACCCCCCAGCTTCCCAATCATGGTTGATAACATTAATATTCTATCTTCTGCATTCTTACTCTTTTTCTCTATGCAGATTAACAATCTTTTTATTATTTTATTGAAATTTCCATGAATGTTCAAGGAAATGGGATACAACAGTTTTTCTTTCTTTCTTTTATCCAGCACCCCCGCCATCTTCCAAATCATGGTTGACAACATTAATATACAATCTTCTGCATTCTTACAGTTTTACTTTATGCAGATTAACAATCTTTTTCTTATTTTATTGAAATTTCCATGAATGTTCAAGGAAATGGGATACAACTGTTTTTCTTTCTTTCTTTTATCCCCCACAACCTCCCAACTTCTAAAACATGGTTGACAACATTAATATTCTATCTTCTGCATTCTTACACTTTTTCTTTATGCAGATTAACAATCTTTTATTATTTTTTTGAAATTTCCATGAATGTTCAAGGAAATGGGATACAACAGTTTTTCTTTCTTTCTTTTATCCCCCACCCCCGCCAGCTTCCAAATCATGGTTGACAACATGAACATTCTATCTCCTGCATTCTTACTCTTTTTCTTTACGCAGATTAACAATCTTTTATTATTTTTTTGAAATTTCCATGAATGTTCAAGGAAATGGGATACAACAGTTTTTCTTTCTTTCTTTCATCCCCCACCCCCCCAGCTTCCAAATCATGGTTGACAACATAATATTGTAACTTGTGCCTTCATACTCTTTTTCTTTATGCATTTAACAATCTTTTTATTATTTTATTGAAATTTCCATGAATGTTCAAGGAAATTGGATACAACAGTTTTTCTTTCTTTCTTTTATCCAGCACCCCCGCCATCTTCCAAATCATGGTTGACAACATTAATATTCAATCTTCTGCATTCTTACACTTTTACTTTATGCAGATTAACAATCTTTTTCTTATTTTATTGAAATTTCCATGAATGTTCAAGGAAATGGGATACAACAGTTTTTCTTTCTTTCTTTTATATCCCACCACCCCCCAGCTTCCAAAACATGGTTGACAACATTAATATTCTATCTTCTGCATTCTTACTCTTTTTCTCTATGCAGATTAACAATATTTTTATTATTTTATTGAAATTTCCATGAATGTTCAAGTAAATGGGATACAACAGTTTTTCTTTCTTTCTTTTATCCCCCACCTCCCCCAGCTTCCAAATCATGGTTGACAACATTAATATTCTATCTTCTGCATTCTTACTCTTTTTCTGTATGCAGATTAACAATCTTTTTATTATTTTATTGAAATTTCCATGAATGTTCAAGGAAATGGGATACAACAGTTTTTCTTTCTTTCTTTTTCCAGGACCCCCGCCATCTTCCAAATCATGGTTGACAACATTAATATTCAATGTTCTGCATTCTTACAGTTTTACTTTATGCAGATTAACAATCTTTTTCTTATTTTATTGAAATTTCCATGAATGTTCAAGGAAATGGGATACAACAGTTTTTCTTTCTTTCTTTTATCCCCCACAATCCCCCAGCTTCTAAAACATGGTTGACAACATTAATATTCTATCTTCTGCATTCTTACTCTTTTTCTTTATGCAGATTAACAATCTTTTTATTATTGTATTGAAATTTCCATGAATGTTCAAGGAAATGGGATACAACAGTTTTTCTTTCTTTCTTTTATCCCCCACGCTCCAAGCTTCCAAATCTTGGTTGACAACATTAATATTCTATCTTCTACATTCTTACTCTTTTTCTTTATGCAGATTACCAATCTTTTTATTATTTTATTGAACTTTCCATGAATGTTCAAGGAAATGGTATACAACAGTTTTTCTTTCATTCTTTTATCCCCCACCCCCCCAAGCTTCCAAATCATGGTTGACAAGATTAATAGTCTATCTTCTGCATTCTTACACTTTTACTTTATGCAGATTAACAATCTTTTTCTTATTTTATTGAAATTTCCATGAATGTTCAAGGAAATGGGATACAACAGTTTTTCTTTCTTTCTTTTATCCCCCACAACCCCCCAGCTTCCAAAACATGGTTGACAACATTAATATTCTATCTTCTGCATTCTTACTCTTTTTCTTTATGCAGATTAACAATCTTTTTATTATTGTATTGAAATTTCCATGAATGTTCAAGGAAATGGGATACAACAGTTTTTCTTTCTTTCTTTTATCCCCCACCCCCGCCAGCTTCCAAATCATGGTTGACAACATGAACATTCTATCTCCTGCATTCTTACTCTTTTTCTTTATGCAGATTAACAATCTTTTATTATTTTTTTGAAATTTCCGTGAATGTTCAAGGAAATGGGATACAACAGTTTTTCTTTCTTTCTTTCATCCCCCACCCCCCCAGCTTCCAAATCATGGTTGACAACATAATATTGTATCTTCTGCCTTCATACTCGTTTTCTTTATGCATTTAACAATCTTGTCATTATTTTATTGAAATTTCATGAATGTTCAAGGAAATGGGATACAACATTTTCACTTTCTTTCTTTTATCCCCCACTCCCCAAGCTTCCAAATCATGGTTGACAACATTAATATTCTATCTTCTGCATTCTTACTCTTTTTCTTTATGCAGATTACCAATCGTTTTATTATTTTATTTAAATTTCCATGAATGTTCAAGGAAATGGTATACAACAGTTTTTCTTTCTTTCTTTTATCCCCCACCACCCCCCACCTTCCAAATCATGGTTGACAATATTAATATTCAATCTTCTGTAATCTTACACTTTTTCTTTATGTAAATAACAATCTATTTATTATTTTATTGAAATTTCCATGAATGTCCTAGGAAATGGGATACAACATTTTTTCTTTCTTTCTTTTATCCGCCACGCCCCCAGCTTCCAAATCGTGGTTGACAACATTAATATTCAATCTTCGGCATTCTAACACTTTTTCTTTATGCAGATGAACAATCTTTTTATTATTTTAATGAAATTTCCATGAATGTTCAAGGAAATGGAATACAACAGTTTTTCTTTCTTTCTTTTATCCCCCACCACCTCCCACCTTCCAAATCATGGTTGGCAACAGTAATATTCAATCTTCTGCATTCTTACACTTTTACTTTATGCAGATTAATAATCTTTTTATTATTTTATTAAAATTTCCATGAATGTTCAAGGAAATTGGATACAACAGTTTTTCTTTCTTTCTTTTATCCCCCACTTGCCCGCAGCTTCTAATTCATGGTTGACAACATTAATATTCTATCTTCTGCATTCTTACTCTCTTTCTTTATGCAGATTAACAATCTTTTTATTATTTTATTGAAATTTCCATGAATGTTCAAGGAAATGGCGTACAACAGTTTTTCTTTCTTTCTTTTATCCCCCACAACCCCCCAGCTTCTAAAACATGGTTGACAACATTAATATTCTATCTTCTGCATTCTTACTCTTTTTCTTTATGCAGATTAACAATCTTTTTATTATTGTATTGAAATTTCCATGAATGTTCAAGGAAATGGGATAGAACAGTTTTTCTTTCTTTCTTTTATCCCCCACCCCCGCCAGCTTCCAAATCATGGTTGACAACATTAATATTCTATCTTCTGCATTCTTACTCTTTTTCTTTATGCAGATTACCAATCGTTTTATTATTTTATTGAAATTTCCATGAATGTTCAAGGAAATGGTATACAACAGTTTTTCTTTCTTTCTTTTATCCCCCACCACCCCCCACCTTCCAAATCATGGTTGACAATATTAATATTCAATCTTCTGTAATCTTACACTTTTTCTTTATGTAAATAACAATCTATTTATTATTTTATTGAAATTTCCATGAATGTCCTAGGAAATGGGATACAACATTTTTTCTTTCTTTCTTTTATCCCCCACGCCCCCAGCTTCCAAATCGTGGTTGACAACATTAATATTCCATCTTCGGCATTCTAACACTTTTTCTTTATGCAGATGAACAATCTTTTTATTATTTTAATGAAATTTCCATGAATGTTCAAGGAAATGGAATACAACAGTTTTTCTTTCTTTCTTTTATCCCCCACCACCTCCCACCTTCCAAATCATGGTTGGCAACAGTAATATTCAATCTTCTGCATTCTTACACTTTTACTTTATGCAGATTAATAATCTTTTTATTATTTTATTAAAATTTCCATGGATGTTCAAGGAAATTGGATACAACAGTTTTTCTTTCTTTCTTTTATCCCCCACTTGCCCGCAGCTTCTAATTCATGGTTGACAACATTAATATTCTATCTTCTGCATTCTTACTCTCTTTCTTTATGCAGATTAACAATCTTTTTATTATTTTATTGAAATTTCCATGAATGTTCAAGGAAATGGCGTACAACAGTTTTTCTTTCTTTCTTTTATCCAGCACCCCCGCCATCTTCCACATCATGGTTGACAACATTAATATTCAATCTTCTGCATTCTCACACTTTTACTTTACGCAGATTAACAATCTTTTTCTTATTTTATTGAAATTTCCATGAATGTTCAAGGAAATGGGATACAACAGTTTTTCTTTCTTTCTTTTATACCCCACCACCCCCCAGCTTCCAAAACATGGTTGACAACATTAATATTCTATCTTCTGCATTCTTACTCTTTTTCTCTATGCAGATTAACAATCTTTTTATTATTTTATTGAAATTTCCATGAATGTTCAAGTAAATGGGATACAACAGTTTTTCTTTCTTTCTTTTATCCTCCAGCGGCCCCAGCTTCCAAATCATGGTTGACAACATTAATATTCTATCTTCTGCATTCTTACTCTTTTTCTGTATGCAGATTAACAATCTTTTTATTATTTTATTGAAATTTCCATGAATGTTCAAGGAAATGGGATACAACAGTTTTTCTTTCTTTCTTTTTCCAGCACCCCCGCCATCTTCCAAATCATGCTTGACAACATTAATATTCAATCTTCTGCATTCTTACAGTTTTACTTTATGCAGATTAACAATCTTTTTCTTATTTTATTGAACTTTCCATGAATGTTCAAGGAAATGGGATACAACAGTTTTTCTTTCTTTCTTTTATCCCCCACGCTCCAAGCTTCCAAATCATGGTTGACAACATTAATATTCTATCTTCTGCATTCTTACTCTTTTTCTTTATGCAGATTACCAATCTTTTTATTATTTTATTGAACTTTCCATGAATGTTCAAGGAAATGGGATACAACAGTTTTTCTTTCTTTCTTTTATCCCCCACCCCCCCAGCTTCCAAATCATGGTTGACAACATAATATTGTAACTTGTGCCTTCATACTCTTTTTCTTTATGCATTTAACAATCTTTTTATTATTTTATTGAAATTTCCATGCATGTTCAAGGAAATGTGATACAACATTATTTCTTTCTTTCTTTCATCCCGCACGCCCCCAGCTTCCAAATCGTGGTTGACAATATTAATATTCAATGTTCTGCATTCTTACACTTTTTCTTTATGCAGATTAACAATTTTTTATTATTTTATTGAAATTTCCATGAATGTTCAAGGAAATGGGATACAACAGTTTTTCTTTCTTTCTTTTATCCCCCAACACCCGCCAGCTTCCCAATCATGGTTGATAACATTAATATTCCATCTTCTGCATTCTTACTCTTTTTCTCTATGCAGATTAACAATCTTTTTATTATTTTATTGAAATTTCCATTAAAGTTCAAGGAAATGGGATACAACAGTTTTTCTTTCTTTCTTTTATCCCCCAACACGACCCAGCTTCCCAATCATGGTTGACAACATTAATATGCTATCTTCTGCATTCTTACTCTTTTTCTCTGTGCAGATTAACAATCTTTTTATTATTTTATTGAAATTTCCATGAACGTTCAAGGAAATGGGAAACAACAGTTTTTCTTTCTTTCTTTTATCCCGCACAAACCCCCAGATTCCAAATCATTGTTGACAACATTAACATTCAATCTTCTGCATTCTTAATCTTTTTCTTTATGCAGATTAACAATCTTTTTATTATTTAATTGAAATTGCCATGAATGTTCAAGGAAAAGGGATACAATATTTTTTCTTTCTTTCTTTTATCCTCCAGCGCCCCCAGCTTCCAAATCATGGTTGACAACATTAATATTCTATATTCTGCATTCTTACTCTTTTTCTCTATGCAGATTAACAATCTTTTTATTATTGTATTGAAATTTCCCTGAATGTTCAAGGAAATGGGATAAAACAGTTTTTCTTTCTTTCTTTTATCCCGCACAACCCCCCAGATTCCAAATCATTGTTGACAACATTAACATTCTATCTTCGTCATTCTTACTCTATTTCTCTATGCAGATTAAGAATCTTTTTATTATTTTATTGAAATTTCCATGAATGTTAAAGGAAATGGGATACAACACTTTTTCTTTCTTTCTATCATCCCCCAACCCCACCAGCTTCCAAATCATTGTTGACAACATTAATATTCTATCTTCTGCATTCTTACTATTTTTCTTTATGCAGATTACCAATCTTTTTATTATTTTATTGAAATTTCCATGAATGTTCAAGGAAATGGGATACAACAGTTTTTCTTTCATTCTTGTATCCCCCAGCCCCCCAGCTTCCAAATCATGATTGAAAACATTAATATTCTACCTTCGGCATTCTTACTGTTTTTCTTTATGCAGATTAACAATCTTTTCTTATTTTATTGAAATTTCCATGAATGTTCAAGGAAATTGGATACAACAGTTTTTCTTTCTTTCTTTTATCCCCCTCTTGCCCGCAGCTTCTAATTCATGGTTGACAACATTAATATTCTATCTTCTGCATTCTTACTATTTTTCTTTATGCAGATTACCAATCTTTTTATTATTTTATTGAAATTTCCATGAATGTTCAAGGAAATGGAATACAACAGTTTTTCTTTCTTTCTTTTATCCCCCACCACCTCCCACCTTCCAAATCATTGTTGGCAACAGTAATATTCAATCTTCTGCATTCTTACACTTTTACTTTATGCAGATTAATAATCTTTTTATTATTTTATTAAAATTTCCATGAATGTTCAAGGAAATTGGATACAACAGTTTTTCTTTCTTTCTTTTATCCCCCACTTGCCCGCAGCTTCTAATTCATGGTTGACAACATTAATATTCTATCTTCTGCATTCTTACTCTCTTTCTTTATGCAGATTAACAATCTTTTTATTATTTTATTGAAATTTCCATGAATGTTCAAGGAAATGGCATACAACAGTTTTTCTTTCTTTCTTTTATCCAGCACCCCCGCCATCTTCCAAATCATGGTTGACAACATTAATATTCAATCTTCTGCATTCTTACACTTTTACTTTATGCAGATTAACAATCTTTTTCTTATTTTATTGAAATTTCCATGAATGTTCAAGGAAATGGGATACAACAGTTTTTCTTTCTTTCTTTTATACCCCACCACCCCCCAGCTTCCAAAACATGGTTGACAACATTAATATTCTATCTTCTGCATTCTTACTCTTTTTCTCTATGCAGATTAACAATCTTTTTATTATTTTATTGAACTTTCCATGAATGTTCAAGTAAATGGGATACAACAGTTTTTCTTTCTTTCTTTTATCCTCCAGCGGCCCCAGCTTCCAAATCATGGTTGACAACATTAATATTCTATCTTCTGCATTCTTACTCTTTTTCTGTATGCAGATTAACAATCTTTTTATTATTTTATTGAAATTTCCATGAATGTTCAAGGAAATGGGATACAACAGTTTTTCTTTCTTTCTTTTTCCAGCACCCCCGCCATCTTCCAAATCATGGTTGACAACATTAATATTCAATCTTCTGCATTCTTACAGTTTTACTTTATGCAGATTAGCAATCTTTTTCTTATTTTATTGAAATTTCCATGAATGTTCAAGGAAATAGGATACAACAGTTTTTCTTTCTCTCTTTTATCCCCCACAACCCCCAAGCTTCTAAAACATGGTTGACAACATTAATATTCTATCTTCTGCATTCTTACTCTTTTTCTTTATGCAGATTAACAATCTTTTTATTATTGTATTGAAATTTCCATGAATGTTCAAGGAAATGGGATACAACAGTTTTTCTTTCTTTCTTTTATCCCCCACCCCCGCCAGCTTCCAAATCATGGTTGACAACATGAACATTCTATCTCCTGCATTCTTACTCTTTTTCTTTATGCAGATTAACAATCTTTTATTATTTTTTTGAAATTTCCATGAATGTTCAAGGAAATGGGATACAACAGTTTTTCTTTCTTTCTTTCATCCCCCACCCCCCCAGCTTCCAAATCATGGTTGACAACATAATATTGTATCTTCTGCCTTCATACTCGTTTTCTTTATGCATTTAACAATCTTGTCATTATTTTATTGAAATTTCATGAATGTTCAAGGAAATGGGATACAACATTTTCACTTTCTTTCTTTTATCCCGCACTCCCCAAGCTTCCAAATCATGGTTGACAACATTAATATTCTATCTTCTGCATTCTTACTCTTTTTCTTTATGCAGATTACCAATCGTTTTATTATTTTATTGAAATTTCCATGAATGTTCAAGGAAATGGTATACAACAGTTTTTCTTTCTTCCTTTTATCCCCCACCACCCCCCACCTTCCAAATCATGGTTGACAATATTAATATTCAATCTTCTGTAATCTTACACTTTTTCTTTATGTAAATAACAATCTATTTATTATTTTATTGAAATTTCCATGAATTTCCTAGGAAATGGGATACAACATTTTTTCTTGCTTTCTTTTATCCCCCACGCCCCCAGCTTCCAAATCGTGGTTGACAACATTAATATTCAATCTTCGGCATTCTAACACTTTTTCTTTATGCAGATGAACAATCTTTTTATTATTTTAATGAAATTTCCATGAATGTTCAAGGAAATGGAATACAACAGTTTTTCTTTCTTTCTTTTATCCCCCACAACCTCCCACCTTCCAAATCATGGTTGGCAACAGTAATATTCAATCTTCTGCATTCTTACACTTTTACTTTATGCAGATTAATAATCTTTTTATTATTTTATTATAATTTCCATGAATGTTCAAGGAAATTGGATACAACAGTTTTTCTTTCTTTCTTTTATCCCCCACTTGCCCGCAGCTTCTAATTCATGGTTGACAACATTAATATTCTATCTTCTGCATTCTTACTCTCTTTCTTTATGCAGATTAACAATCTTTTTATTATTTTATTGAAATTTCCATGAATGTTCAAGGAAATGGGATACAACAGTTTTTCTTTCTTTCTTTTATACCCCACCACCCCCCAGCTTCCAAAACATGGTTGACAACATTAATATTCTATCTTCTGCATTCTTACTCTTTTTCTCTATGCAGATTAACAATCTTTTTATTATTTTATTGAAATTTCCATGAATGTTCAAGTAAATGGGATACAACAGTTTTTCTTTCTTTCTTTTATCCTCCAGCGGCCCCAGCTTCCAAATCATGGTTGACAACATTAATATTCTATCTTCTGCATTCTTACTCTTTTTCTTTATGCAGATTAACAATCTTTTTATTATTTTATTGAAATTTCCATGAATGTTCAAGGAAATGGGATACAACAGTTTTTCTTTCTTTCTTTTTCCAGCACCCCCGCCATCTTCCAAATCATGGTTGACAACATTAATATTCAATCTTCTGCATTCTTACAGTTTTACTTTATGCAGATTAACAATCTTTTTCTTATTTTATTGAAATTTCCATGAATGTTCAAGGAAATGGGATACAACAGTTTTTCTTTCATTCTTTTATCCCCCACAACCCCCCAGCTTCTAAAACATGGTTGACAACATTAATATTCTATCTTCTGCATTCTTACTCTTTTTCTTTATGCAGATTAACAATCTTTTTATTATTGTATTGAAATTTCCATGAATGTTCAAGGAAATGGGATAGAACAGTTTTTCTTTCTTTCTTTTATCCCCCACCCCCGCCAGCTTCCAAATCATGGTTGACAACATGAACATTCTATCTCCTGCATTCTTACTCTGTTTCTTAATGCAGATTAACAATCTTTTACTATTTTTTTGAAATTTCCATGAATGTTCAAGGAAAAGGGATACAACAGTTTTTCTTTCTTTCTTTCATCCCCCACCCCCCCAGCTTCCAAATCATGGTTGACAACATAATATTGTATCTTCTGCCTTCATACTCTTTTTCTTTATGCATTTAACAATCTTGTCATTATTTTATTGAAATTTCATGAATGTTCAAGGAAAGGGGATACAACATTTTCTCTTTCTTTCTTTTATCCCCCACTCCCCAAGCTTCAAATTCATGGTTGACAACATTAATATTCTATCTTCTGCATTCTTACTCTTTTTCTTTATGCAGATTAACTATCTTTTTATTATTTTATCGAAATTTCCATGAATGTTAAAGGAAATGGGATACAACATTATTTCTTTCTTTCTTTCATCCCCCATGCCCCCAGCTTCCAAATCGTGGTTGACAATATTAATATTCAATGTTCTGCATTCTTACACTTTTTCTTTATGCAGATTAACATTTTTTTATTATTTTATTGAAATTTCCATGAATGTTCAAGGAAATGGTATACAACAGTTTTTCTTCCTTTCTTTCATCCCCCTACCCCCCCAGCTTCCAAATCATGGTTGACAACATTAATATTCCATCTTCTGCATTCTTACTATTTTTCTTTATGCAGATTAACAATCTTTTATTATTTTATTGAAATTTCCATGAAAGTTCAAGGAAATGGGATACAACAGTTTTTCTTTCTTTCTTTTATCCCCCAACACCCCCCAGCTTCCCAATCATGGTTGATAACATTAATATTCTATCTTCTGCATTCTTACTCTTTTTCTCTATGCAGATTAACAATCTTTTTATTATTTTATTGAAATTTCCATGAATGTTCAAGGAAATGGGATACAACAGTTTTTCTTTCTTTCTTTTATCCAGCACCCCCGCCATCTTCCAAATCATGGTTGACAGCATTAATATACAATCTTCTGCATTCTTACAGTTTTACTTTATGCAGATTAACAATCTTTTTCTTATTTTATTGAAATTTCCATGAATGTTCAAGGAAATGGGATACAACTGTTTTTCTTTCTTTCTTTTATCCCCCACAACCTCCCAACTTCTAAAACATGGTTGACAACATGAACATTCTATCTCCTGCATTCTTACTCTTTTTCTTTACGCAGATTAACAATCTTTTATTATTTTTTTGAAATTTCCATGAATGTTCAAGGAAATGGGATACAACAGTTTTTCTTTCTTTCTTTCATCCCCCACCCCCCCAGCTTCCAAATCATGGTTGACAACATAATATTGTAACTTGTGCCTTCATACTCTTTTTCTTTATACATTTAACAATCTTTTTATTATTTTATTGAAATTTCCATGAATGTTCAAGGAAATGTGATACAACATTATTTCTTTCTTTCTTTCATCCCGCACGCCCCCAGCTTCCAAATCGTGGTTGACAGTATTAATATTCAATGTTCTGCATTCTTACACTTTTTCTTTATGCAGATTAACAATTTTTTATTATTTTATTGAAATTTCCATGAATGTTCAAGGAAATGGGTTACAACAGTTTTTCTTTCTTTCTTTCATCCCCCTACCCTCCCAGCTTCCAAATCATGGTTGACAACATTAATATTCCATCTTCTGCTTTCTTACTCTTTTTCTTTATGCAGATTAACAATCTTTTATTGTTTTATTGAAATTTCCATTAAAGTTCAAGGAAATGGGATACAACAGTTTTTCTTTCTTTCTTTTATCCCCCAACACGACCCAGCTTCCCAATCATGGTTGACAACATTAATATGCTATCTTCTGCATTCTTACTCTTTTTCTCTGTGCAGATTAACAATCTTTTTATTATTTTATTGAAATTTCCATGAACGTTCAAGGAAATGGGATACAACAGTTTTTCTTTCTTTCTTTTATCCCGCACAACCCCCCAGATTCCAAATCATTGTTGACAACATTAACATTCAATCTTCTGCATTCTTAATCTTTTTCTTTATGCAGAATAACAATCTTTTTATTATTTAATTGAAATTGCCATGAATGTTCAAGGAAATGGGATACAACATTTTTTCTTTCTTTCTTTTATCCTCCAGCGCCCCCAGCTTCCAAATCATGGTTGACAACATTAATATTCTATCTTCTGCATTCTTACTCTTTTTCTCTATGCAGATTAACAATCTTTTTATTATTGTATTGAAATTTCCCTGAATGTTCAAGGAAATGGGATAAAACAGTTTTTCTTTCTTTCTTTTATCCCGCACAACCCCCCAGATTCCAAATCATTGTTGACAACATTAACATTCTATCTTCGTCATTCTTACTCTTTTTCTCTATGCAGATTAAGAATCTTTTTATTATTTTATTGAAATTTCCATGAATGTTAAAGGAAATGGGATACAACACTTTTTCTTTCTTTCTATCATCCCCCAACCCCACCAGCTTCCAAATCATTGTTGACAACATTAATATTCTATCTTCTGCATTCTTACTCTTTTTCTTTATGCCGATTAACAATCTTTTCTTATTTTATTGAAATTTCCATGAATGTTCAAGGAAATGGGATACAACACTTTTTCTGTCTTTCTTTTATCCCCCACCCCCGCCAGCTTCAAAATCATGGTTGACAACATGAACATTCTATCTCCTGCATTCTTACTCTTTTTCTTTATGCAGATTAACTATCTTTTATTATTTTATTGAAATTTCCATGAATGTTCAAGGAAATGGGATACAACAGTTTTTCTTTCTTTCTTTTATCCCCCACGCTCCAAGCTTCCAAATCATGGTTGACAACATTAATATTCTATCTTCTGCATTCTTACTCTTTTTCTTTATGTAGATTACCAATCTTTTTATTATTTTATTGAACTTTCCATGAATGTTCAAGGAAATGGTATACAACAGTTTTTCTTTCATTCTTTTATCCCCCAACCCCCCAAGCTTCCAAATCATGGTTGACAAGATTAATAGTCTATCTTCTGCATTCTTACTATTTTTCTTTATGCAGAATAACAATCTTTTTATTATTTTACTGAAATTTCCATGAATGTTCAAGGAAATGGGATACAACAGTTTTTCTTTCTTTCTTTTATCCCCCACAACCCCCCAGCTTCCAAAACATGGTTGACAACATTAATTATCTATCTTCTGCATTCTTACTCTTTTTCTTTATGCAGATTAACAATCTTTTTATTATTGTATTGAAATTTCCATGAATGTTCAAGGAAATGGGATACAACAGTTTTTCTTTCTTTCTTTTATCCCCCACCACCCACCAACTTCCAAATCATGGTTGACAACATTCATATTCAATCTTCTGTATTCTTACACTTTTTCTTTATGTAAATAACAATCTATTTCTTATTTTACTGAAATTTCCATGAATGTCCAAGGAAATGGGATACAACATTTTTTCTTTCTCTCTTTTATCCCCCACGCCCCCAGCTTCCAAATCGTGGTTGACAACATTAATATTCAATCTTCTGCATTCTTACACTTTTTCTTTATGCAGATTAACAATCTTTTTATTATTTTAATGAAATTTCCATGAATGTTCAAGGAAATGGAATACAACAGTTTTTCTTTCTTTCTTTTATCCCCCACCACCTCCCACCTTCCAAATCATGGTTGGCAACAGTAATATTCAATCTTCTGCATTCTTACACTTTTACTTTATGCAGATTAACAATCTTTTTATTATTTTATTAAAATTTCCATGAATGTTCAAGGAAATTGGATACAACAGTTTTTCTTTCTTTCTTTTATCCCCCACTTGCCCGCAGCTTCTAATTCATGGTTGACAACATTAATATTCTATCTTCTGCATTCTTACTCTTTTTCTTTATGCAGATTAACTATCTTTTTATCATTTTATTGAAATTTCTATGAATGTTCAAGGAAATGGGATACAACAGTTTTTCTTACTTTCTTTTATCCCCCACGCCCCCCCAGCTTCCAAATCATGTTTGACAACATTAATATTCTATCTTCTGCATTCTTTCACTTTTTCTTTATGCAGACTAACAATCTTTTTATTATTTTATTGAATTTTCCATGAATGTTCAAGGAAATGTGATACAACATTATTTCTTTCTTTCTTTTATCCCGCACGCCCCCAGCTTCCAAATCGTGGTTGACAATATTAATATTCAATGTTCTGCATTCTTACACTTTTTCTTTATGCAGATTAACAATTTTTTATTATTTTATTGAAATTTCCATGAATGTTCAAGGAAATGGGATGCAACAGTTTTTCTTTCTTTCTTTCATCCCCCTACCCCCCCAGCTTCCAAATCATGGTTGACAACATTAATATTCCATCTTCTGCATTCTTACTCTTTTTCTTTATGCAGATTAACAATCTTTTCTTATTTTATTGAAATTTCCATGAAAGTTCAAGGAAATGGGATACAACAGTTTTTCTTTCTTTCTTTTATCCCCCAACACGCCCCAGCTTCCCAATCATGGTTGACAACATTAATATTCTATCTTCTGCATTCTTACTCTTTTTCTCTGTGCAGATTAACAATCTTTTTACTATTTTATTGAAATTTCCATGAATGTTCAAGGAAATGGGATACAACAGTTTTTCTTTCTTTCTTTTATCCAGCACCCCCGCCATCTTCCAAATCATGGTTGACAACATTAATATTCAATCTTCTGCATTCTTACACTTTTTCTTTATGCATATTAACAATCTTTTTCTTATTTTATTTAAATGTCCATGAATGTTCAAGGAAATGGGATACAACAGTTTTTCTTTCTTTCTTTTATCCCCCACCCCCGCCAGCTTCCAAATCATGGTTGACAACATGAACATTCTATCTCCTGCATTCTTACTCTTTTTCTTTATGCAGATTAACAATCTTTTAATATTTTATTGAAATTTCCATGAATGTTCAAGGAAATGGTATACAACAGTTTTTCTTTCTTTCTTTTATCCCCCACCACCCCCACCTTCCAAATCATGGTTGACAACATTAATATTCAATCTTCTGTATTCTTACACTTTTACTTTATGCAGATTAAGAATCTTTTTATTATTTTATTAAAATTTCCATGAATGTTCAAGGAAATTGGATACAACGGTTTTTCTTTCTTTCTTTTATCCCCCACTGGCCCGCAGCTTCTAAATCATGGTTGACAACATTAATATTCTATCTTCTGCATTCTTACTCTTTTTCTTTATGCAGATTAACTATCTTTTTATTATTTTATTGAAATTTCCATGAATGGTCAAGGAAATGGGATACAACAGTTTTTCTTACTTTCTTTTATCCCCCACCCCCCCCAGCTTCCAAATCATGGTTGACAACATTAATATTCTATCTTCTGCTTTCTTACACTTTTACTTTATGCAGATTAACAATCTTTTTATTATTTTATTGAAATTTCCATGAATGTTCAAGGAAATGTGATACAACATTATTTCTTTCTTTCTTTCATCCCCCACGCACCCAGCTTCCAAATCGTGGTTGACAATATTAATATTCAATGTTCTGCATTCTTACACTTTTTCTTTATGCAGATTAACAATCTTTTTATTATTTTATTGAAATTTCCATCAATGTTCAAGGAAATGATACAACAGTTTTTCTTTCTTTCTTTCATCCCCCTACCCCCACAGCTTCCAAATCATGGTTGACAACATTAATATTCCATCTTCTGCATTCTTACACTTTTTCTCTATGCAGATTAACAATCTTTTTATTATTTTATTGAAATTTCCATGAGTGTTCAAGGAAATGGGATACAACAGTTTTTCTTTCTTTCTTTTATCCCCCACCCCCCCGGCTTCCAAATCATGGTTGACAACTTTAATATTCCATCTTCTGCATTCTTACTCTTTTTCTTTATGCAGATTAGCAATCTTTTTATTATTTTATTGAAATTTCCATGAATGTTCAAGGAAATGGGAGGCAACAGTTTTTCTTTCTTTCTTTTATCCCCCAACCCCCCAGCGTCAAAATCATGGTTGACAACACTAATATTCTATCTTCTGCATTCTTACTCTTTTTCTTTATGCAGATTACCAATCTTTTTATTATTTTATTGAACTTTCCATGAATGTTCAAGGAAATGGTATACAACTGTTTTTCTTTCTTTCTTTTATCCCCCACTGCCCCCCAGTTTACAAATCATGGTTGACAACATTAATATTCTATCTTCTGCATTCTTACTCTTTTTCTTTATGCAGATTAACAATCTTTTTATTATTTTATTGAAATTTCCATGAATGTTCCAGTAAATGGGATACAGCCGTTTTCGTTCTTTCTTTTATCCTCCAGCGACCCCAGCTTCCAAATCATGGTTGACAACATTAATATTCAATCTTCTGCATTCTTACACTTTTACTTTATGCAGATTAACAATCTTTTTCTTATTTTATTGAAAATTCCATGAATGTTCCAGTAAATGGTATACAACAGTTTTTCTTTCTTTCTTTTATCCTCCAGCGCCCCCAGCTTCTAAAACATGGTTGACAACATTAATATACTATCTTCTGCATTCTTACTCTTTTTCTTTATGCAGATTAACAATCTTTTTATTATTTTATTGAAATTTCCATGAATGTTCAAGGAAATGGGATACAACAGTTTTTCCTTCTTTCTTTCATCCCCCACCCCCCCCAGCTTCCAAATCATGGTTGACAACATAATATTCTATCTTCTGCCTTCATACTCTTTTTCTTTATGCATTTAACAATCTTGTCATTATTTTATTGAAATTTCATGAATGTTGAAGGAAATGGGATAAAACATTTTCTCTTTCTTTCTTGTATCCCCCACTCCCCATGCTTCCAAATCATGGTTGACAACATTAATATTCTATCTTCTGCATTCTTACTCTTTTTCTATATGCAGATTACCAATCTTTTTAATATTTTATTGAAATTTCCATGAATGTTCAAGGAAATGGAATACAACAGTTTTTCTTTCTTTCTTTTATCCCCCACCACCTCCCACCTTCCAAATCATGGTTGGCAACAGTAATATTCAATCTTCTGCATTCTTACACTTTTACTTTATGCAGATTAACAATCTTTTTATTATTTTATTAAAATTTCCATGAATGTTCAAGGAAATTGGATACAACAGTTTTTCTTTCTTTCTTTTATCCCCCACTTGCCCGCAGCTTCTAATTCATGGTTGACAACATTAATATACTATCTTCTGCATTCTTACTCTTTTTCTTTATGCAGATTAACTATCTTTTTATCATTTTATTGAAATTTCTATGAATGTTCAAGGAAATGGGATACAACAGTTTTTCTTACTTTCTTTTATCCCCCACGCCCCCCCAGCTTCCAAATCATGTTTGACAACATTAATATTCTATCTTCTGCATTCTTTCACTTTTTCTTTATGCAGACTAACAATCTTTTTATTATTTTATTGAATTTTCCATGAATGTTCAAGGAAATGTGATACAACATTATTTCTTTCTTTCTTTTATCCCGCACGCCCCCAGCTTCCAAATCGTGGTTGACAATATTAATATTCAATGTTCTGCATTCTTACACTTTTTCTTTATGCAGATTAACAATTTTTTATTATTTTATTGAAATTTCCATGAATGTTCAAGGAAATGGGATGCAACAGTTTTTCTTTCTTTCTTTCATCCCCCTACCCCCCCAGCTTCCAAATCATGGTTGACAACATTAATATTCCATCTTCTGCATTCTTACTCTTTTTCTTTATGCAGATTAACAATCTTTTCTTATTTTATTGAAATTTCCATGAAAGTTCAAGGAAATGGGATACAACAGTTTTTCTTTCTTTCTTTTATCCCCCAACACGCCCCAGCTTCCCAATCATGGTTGACAACATTAATATTCTATCTTCTGCATTCTTACTCTTTTTCTCTGTGCAGATTAACAATCTTTTTACTATTTTATTGAAATTTCCATGAATGTTCAAGGAAATGGGATACAACAGTTTTTCTTTCTTTCTTTTATCCCCCACAACCCCCCAGCTTCTAAAACATGGTTGACAACATTAATATTCTATCTTCTGCATTCTTACTCTTTTTCTTTATGCAGATTAACAATCTTTTTATTATTGTATTGAAATTTCCATGAATGTTCAAGGAAATGGGATACAACAGTTTTTCTTTCTTTCTTTTATCCCCCACCCCCGCCAGCTTCCAAATCATGGTTGACAACATGAACATTCTATCTCCTGCATTCTTACTCTTTTTCTTCATGCAGATTAACAATCTTTTATTATTTATTTGAAATTTCCATGAATGTTCAAGGAAATGGGATACAACAGTTTTTTTTTCTTTCTTTCATCCCCCACCCTCCCAGCTTCCAAATCATGGTTGACAACATAATATTGTATCTTCTGCCTTCATACTCTTTTTCTTTATGCATTTAACAATCTTGTCATTATTTTACTGAAATTTCATGAATGTTCAAGGAAATGGGATACAACATTTTCTCTTTCTTTCTTTTATCCCCCACTCCCCAAGCTTCCAAATCATGGTCGACAACATTCATATTCTATCTTCTGCATTCTTACTCTTTTTCTTTATGCAGATTACCAATCTTTTTAATATTTTATTGAAATTTCCATGAATGTTCAAGGAAATGGTATACAACAGTTTTTCTTTCTTTCTTTTATCCCCCACCACCCACCACCTTCCAAATCATGGTTGACAACATTTAATATTCAATCTTCTGTATTCTTACACTTTTTCTTTATGTAAATAACAATCTATTTATTATTTTATTGAAATTTCCATGAATGTCCAAGGAAATGGGATACAACATTTTTTCTTTCTTTCTTTTATCCCCCACACCCCCAGCTTCCAAATCGTGGTTGACAACATTAGTATTCAATCTTCGGCATTCTTACACTTTTTTTTTATGCAGTTGAACAATCTTTTTATTATTTTAATGAAATTTCTATGAATGTTCAAGGAAATGGAATACAACAGTTTTTCTTTCTTTCTTTTATCTCCCACCACCTCCCACCTTCCAAATCATGGTTGGCAACAGTAATATTCAATCTTGTGCATTCTTACACTTTTACTTTATGCAGATTAACAATCTTTTTATTATTTTATTAAAATTTCCATGAATGTTCAAGGAAATTGGATACAACAGTTTTTCTTTCTTTCTTTTATTCCCCACTTGCCCGCAGCTTCTAATTCATGGTTGACAACATTAATATTCTATCTTCTGCATTCTTACTCTTTTTCTTTATGCAGATTAACAATTTTTTATTATTTTATTGAAATTTCCATGAATGTTCAAGGAAATGGGATACAAAGGTTTTTCTTTCTTTCTTTCATCCCCCTACCCCCCCAGCTTCCAAAACATGGTTGACAACATTAATATTCCATCTTCTGCATTCTTACTCTTTTTCTTTATGCAGATTAACAATCTTTTATTATTTTATTGAAATTTCCATGAAAGTTTAAGGAAATGGGATACAACAGTTTTTCTTTCTTTCTTTTATCCCCCAACACGCCCCAGCTTCCCAATCATGGTTGACAACATTAATATTCTATCTTCTGCATTCTTACTCTTTTTCTTTATGCAGATTAACAATCTTTTTATTATTTTATTGAAATTTCCATGAATGTTCAAGGAAATGGTATACAACAGTTTTTCTTTCTTTCTTTTATCCCGCACAACCCCCCAGATTCCAAATCATTGTTGACAACATTAACATTCAATCTTCTGCATTCTTAATCTTTTTCTTTATGCAGATTAACAATCTTTTTATTATTTTTTTGAAATTGCCATGAATGTTCAAGGAAATGGGATACAACATTTTTTCTTTCTTTCTTTTATCCTCCAGCGCCCCCAGCTTCCAAATCATGGTTTACAACATTAATATTCTATCTTCTGCATTCTTACTCTTTTTCTCTATGCAGATTAACAATCTTTTTATTATTGTATTGAAATTTCCATGAATGTTCAAGGAAATGGGATACAACAATTTTTCATTCTTTCTTTTATCCCGCATAACCCCCCAGATTCCAAATCATTGTTGACAACATTAACATTCTATCTTCGTCATTCTTACTCTTTTTCTATATGCAGATTAAAAATCTCTTTATTATTTTATTGAAATTTCAATGAATGTTCATAGAAATGTGATACAAGAGTTTTTCTTTCTTTCTTTTATCCCCCACCCCAACAGCTTCCAAATCTTAGTTCCCAACACTAATATTCTATCTTCTGCATTCTTACTCTTTTTCTTTATGCAGATTAACAATCTTTTTATTATTGTATTGAAATTTCCATGAATGTTCAAGGAAATGGGATACAACAGTTTTTCTTTCTTTCTTTTATCCCCCACCCCCGCCAGCTTCCAAATCATGGTTGACGACATGAACATTCTATCTCCTGCATTCTTACTCTTTTTCTTCATGCAGATTAACAATCTTTTATTATTTATTTGAAATTTCCATGAATGTTCAAGGAAATGGGATACAACAGTTTTTTTTTCTTTCTTTCATCCCCCACCCTCCCAGCTTCCAAATCATGGTTGACAACATAATATTGTATCTTCTGCCTTCATACTCTTTTTCTTTATGCATTTAACAATCTTGTCATTATTTTACTGAAATTTCATGAATGTTCAAGGAAATGGGATACAACATTTTCTCTTTCTTTCTTTTATCCCGCACCACCCACCACCTTCCAAATCATGGTTGACAACATTAATATTCAATCTTCTGTATTCTTACACTTTTTCTTTATGTAAATAACAATCTATTTATTATTTTATTGAAATTTCCATGAATGTCCAAGGAAATGGGATACAACATTTTTTCTTTCTTTCTTTTATCCCCCACACCCCCAGCTTCCAAATCGTGGTTGACAACATTAGTATTCAATCTTCGGCATTCTTACACTTTTTTTTTATGCAGTTGAACAATCTTTTTATTATTTTAATGAAATTTCTATGAATGTTCAAGGAAATGGAATACAACAGTTTTTCTTTCTTTCTTTTATCTCCCACCACCTCCCACCTTCGAAATCATGGTTGGCAACAGTAATATTCAATCTTGTGCATTCTTACACTTTTACTTTATGCAGATTAACAATCTTTTTATTATTTTATTAAAATTTCCATGAATGTTCAAGGAAATTGGATACAACAGTTTTTCTTTCTTTCTTTTATTCCCCACTTGCCCGCAGCTTCTAATTCATGGTTGACAACATTAATATTCTATCTTCTGCATTCTTACTCTTTTTCTTTATGCAGATTAACTATCTTTTTATTATTTTATTGAAATTTCCATGGATGTTCAAGGAAATGGGATACAACAGTTTTTCTTACTTTCTTTTATCCCCCAACCCCCCCCAGCTTCCAAATCATGTTTGACAACATTAATATTCTATCTTCTGCATTCTTACACTTTTTCTTTATGCAGACTAACAATCTTTTTATTATTTTATTGAAATTTCCATGAATGTTCAAGGAAATGTGATACAACATTATTTCTTTCTTTCTTTCATCCCGCACGCCCCCAGCTTCCAAATCGTGGTTGACAATATTAATATTCAATGTTCTGCATTCTTACACTTTTTCTTTATGCAGATTAACAATTTTTTATTATTTTATTGAAATTTCCATGAATGTTCAAGGAAATGGGATACAAAGGTTTTTCTTTCTTTCTTTCATCCCCCTACCCCCCCAGCTTCCAAAACATTGTTGACAACATTAATATTCCATCTTCTGCATTCTTACTCTTTTTCTTTATGCAGATTAACAATCTTTTATTATTTTATTGAAATTTCCATGAAAGTTCAAGGAAATGGGATACAACAATTTTTCTTTCTTTCTTTTATCCCCCAACACGCCCCAGCTTCCCAATCATGGTTGACAACATTAATATTCTATCTTCTGCATTCTTACTCTTTTTCTTTATGCAGATTAACAATCTTTTTATTATTTTATTGAAATTTCCATGAATGTTCAAGGAAATGGTATACAACAGTTTTTCTTTCTTTCTTTTATCCCGCACAACCCCCCAGATTCCAAATCATTGTTGACAACATTAACATTCAATCTTCTGCATTCTTAATCTTTTTCTTTATGCAGATTAACAATCTTTTTATTATTTTATTGAAATTGCCATGAATGTTCAAGGAAATGGGATACAACATTTTTTCTTTCTTTCTTTTATCCTCCAGCGCCCCCAGCTTCCAAATCATGGTTTACAACATTAATATTCTATCTTCTGCATTCTTACTCTTTTTCTCTATGCAGATTAACAATCTTTTTATTATTGTATTGAAATTTCCATGAATGTTCAAGGAAATGGGATACAACAGTTTTTCATTCTTTCTTTTATCTCGCATAACCCCCCAGATTCCAAATCATTGTTGACAACATTAACATTCTATCTTCGTCATTCTTACTCTTTTTCTATATGCAGATTAAGAATCTCTTTATTATTTTATTGAAATTTCAATGAATGTTCATAGAAATGTGACACAAGAGTTTTTCTTTCTTTCTTTTATCCCCCACCCCAACAGCTTCCAAATCTTAGTTCCCAACACTAATATTCTATCTTCTGCATTCTTACTCTTTTTCTTTATGCAGATTAACAATCTTTTTATTATTGTATTGAAATTTCCATGAATGTTCAAGGAAATGGGATACAACAGTTTTTCTTTCTTTCTTTTATCCCCCACCCCCGCCAGCTTCCAAATCATGGTTGACAACATGAACATTCTATCTCCTGCATTCTTACTCTTTTTCTTCATGCAGATTAACAATCTTTTATTATTTATTTGAAATTTCCATGAATGTTCAAGGAAATGGGATACAACAGTTTTTTTTTCTTTCTTTCATCCCCCACCCTCCCAGCTTCCAAAACATGGTTGACAACATAATATTGTATCTTCTGCCTTCATACTCTTTTTCTTTATGCATTTAACAATCTTGTCATTATTTTACTGAAATTTCATGAATGTTCAAGGAAATGGGATACAACATTTTCTCTTTCTTTCTTTTATCCCCCACCACCCACCACCTTCCAAATCATGGTTGACAACATTAATATTCAATCTTCTGTATTCTTACACTTTTTCTTTATGTAAATAACAATCTATTTATATTTTATTGAAATTTCCATGAATGTCCAAGGAAATGGGATACAACATTTTTTCTTTCTTTCTTTTATCCCCCACACCCCCAGCTTCCAAATCGTGGTTGACAACATTAGTATTCAATCTTCGGCATTCTTACACTTTTTTTTTATGCAGTTGAACAATCTTTTTATTATTTTAATGAAATTTCTATGAATGTTCAAGGAAATGGAATACAACAGTTTTTCTTTCTTTCTTTTATCTCCCACCACCTCCCACATTCGAAATCATGGTTGGCAACAGTAATATTCAATCTTGTGCATTCTTACACTTTTACTTTATGCAGATTAACAATCTTTTTATTATTTTATTAAAATTTCCATGAATGTTCAAGGAAATTGGATACAACAGTTTTTCTTTCTTTCTTTTATTCCCCACTTGCCCGCAGCTTCTAATTCATGGTTGACAACATTAATATTCTATCTTCTGCATTCTTACTCTTTTTCTTTATGCAGATTAACTATCTTTTTATTATTTTATTGAAATTTCCATGAATGTTCAAGGAAATGGGATACAACAGTTTTTCTTTCTTTCTTTTATCCTCCAGCGCCCCCAGCTTCCAAATCATGGTTGACAACATTAATATTCTATATTCTGCATTCTTACTCTTTTTCTCTATGCAGATTAACAATCTTTTTATTATTGTATTGAAATTTCCCTGAATGTTCAAGGAAATGGGATAAAACAGTTTTTCTTTCTTTCTTTTATCCCGCACAACCCCCCAGATTCCAAATCATTGTTGACAACATTAACATTCTATCTTCGTCATTCTTACTCTTTTTCTCTATGCAGATTAAGAATCTTTTTATTATTTTATTGAAATTTCCATGAATGTTAAAGGAAATGGGATACAACACTTTTTCTTTCTTTCTATCATCCCCCAACCCCACCAGCTTCCAAATCATTGTTGACAACATTAATATTCTATCTTCTGCATTCTTACTATTTTTCTTTATGCAGATTACCAATCTTTTTATTATTTTATTGAAATTTCCATGAATGTTCAAGGAAATATGATACAACAGTTTTTCTTTCATTCTTGTATCCCCCAGCCCCCCAGCTTCCAAATCATGATTGAAAACATTAATATTCTACCTTCGGCATTCTTACTGTTTTTCTTTATGCAGATTAACAATCTTTTCTTATTTTATTGAAATTTCCATGAATGTTCAAGGAAATTGGATACAACAGTTTTTCTTTCTTTCTTTTATCCCCCTCTTGCCCGCAGCTTCTAATTCATGGTTGACAACATTAATATTCTATCTTCTGCATTCTTACTATTTTTCTTTATGCAGATTACCAATCTTTTTATTATTTTATTGAAATTTCCATGAATGTTCAAGGAAATGGAATACAACAGTTTTTCTTTCTTTCTTTTATCCCCCACCACCTCCCACCTTCCAAATCATGGTTGGCAACAGTAATATTCTATCTTCTGCATTCTTACACTTTTACTTTATGCAGATTAATAATCTTTTTATTATTTTATTAAAATTTCCATGAATGTTCAAGGAAATTGGATACAACAGTTTTTCTTTCTTTCTTTTATCCCCCACTTGCCCGCAGCTTCTAATTCATGGTTGACAACATTAATATTCTATCTTCTGCATTCTTACTCTCTTTCTTTATGCAGATTAACAATCTTTTTATTATTTTATTGAAATTTCCATGAATGTTCAAGGAAATGGCATACAACAGTTTTTCTTTCTTTCTTTTATCCAGCACCCCCGCCATCTTCCAAATCATGGTTGACAACATTAATATTCAATCTTCTGCATTCTTACACTTTTACTTTATGCAGATTAACAATCTTTTTCTTATTTTATTGAAATTTCCATGAATGTTCAAGGAAATGGTATACAACAGTTTTTCTTTCTTTCTTTTATACCCCACCACCCCCCAGCTTCCAAAACATGGTTGACAACATTAATATTCTATCTTCTGCATTCTTACTCTTTTTCTCTATGCAGATTAACAATCTTTTTATTATTTTATTGAACTTTCCATGAATGTTCAAGTAAATGGGATACAACAGTTTTTCTTTCTTTCTTTTATCCTCCAGCGGCCCCAGCTTCCAAATCATGGTTGACAACATTAATATTCTATCTTCTGCATTCTTACTCTTTTTCTGTATGCAGATTAACAATCTTTTTATTATTTTATTGAAATTTCCATGAATGTTCAAGGAAATGGGATACAACAGTTTTTCTTTCTTTCTTTTTCCAGCACCCTCGCCATCTTCCAAATCATGGTTGACAACATTAATATTCAATCTTCTGCATTCTTACAGTTTTACTTTATGCAGATTAACAATCTTTTTCTTATTTTATTGAAATTTCCATGAATGTTCAAGGAAATGGGATACAACAGTTTTTCTTTCTCTCTTTTATCCCCCACAACCCCCAAGCTTCTAAAACATGGTTGACAACATTAATATTCTATCTTCTGCATTCTTACTCTTTTTCTTTATGCAGATTAACAATCTTTTTATTATTGTATTGAAATTTCCATGAATGTTCAAGGAAATGGGATACAACAGTTTTTCTTTCTTTCTTTTATCCCCCACCCCCGCCAGCTTCCAAATCATGGTTGAAAACATGAACATTCTATCTCCTGCATTCTTACTCTTTTTCTTTATGCAGATTAACAATCTTTTATTATTTTTTTGAAATTTCCATGAATGTTCAAGGAAATGGGATACAACAGTTTTTCTTTCTTTCTTTCATCCCCCACCCCCCCAGCTTCCAAATCATGGTTGACAACATAATATTGTATCTTCTGCCTTCATACTCGTTTTCTTTATGCATTTAACAATCTTGTCATTATTTTATTGAAATTTCATGAATGTTCAAGGAAATGGGATACAACATTTTCACTTTCTTTCTTTTATCCCCCACTCCTCAAGCTTCCAAATCATGGTTGACAACATTAATATTCTATCTTCTGCATTCTTACTCTTTTTCTTTATGCAGATTACCAATCGTTTTATTATTTTATTGAAATTTCCATGAATGTTCAAGGAAATGGTATACAACAGTTTTTCTTTCTTCCTTTTATCCCCCACCACCCCCCACCTTCCAAATCATGGTTGACAATATTAATATTCAATCTTCTGTAATCTTACACTTTTTCTTTATGTAAATAACAATCTATTTATTATTTTATTGAAATTTCCATGAATTTCCTAGGAAATGGGATACAACATTTTTTCTTGCTTTCTTTTATCCCCCACGCCCCCAGCTTCCAAATCGTGGTTGACAACATTAATATTCAATCTTCGGCATTCGAACACTTTTTCTTTATGCAGATGAACAATCTTTTTATTATTTTAATGAAATTTCCATGAATGTTCAAGGAAATGGAATACAACAGTTTTTCTTTCTTTCTTTTATCCCCCACCACCTCCCACCTTCCAAATCATGGTTGGCAACAGTAATATTCAATCTTCTGCATTCTTACACTTTTACTTTATGCAGATTAATAATCTTTTTATTATTTTATTAAAATTTCCATGAATGTTCAAGGAAATTGGATACAACAGTTTTTCTTTCTTTCTTTTATCCCCCACTTGCCCGCAGCTTCTAATTCATGGTTGACAACATTAATATTCTATCTTCTGCATTCTTACTCTCTTTCTTTATGCAGATTAACAATCTTTTTCTTATTTTATTGAAATTTCCATGAATGTTCAAGGAAATGGGATACAACAGTTTTTCTTTCTTTCTTTTATACCCCACCACCCCCCAGCTTCCAAAACATGGTTGACAACATTAATATTCTATCTTCTGCATTCTTACTCTTTTTCTCTATGCAGATTAACAATCTGTTTATTATTTTATTGAAATTTCCATGAATGTTCAAGTAAATGGGATACAACAGTTTTCCTTTCTTTCTTTTATCCTCCAGCGGCCCCAGCTTCCAAATCATGGTTGACAACATTAATATTCTATCTTCTGCATTCTTACTCTTTTTCTTTATGCAGATTAACAATCTTTTTATTATTTTATTGAAATTTCCATGAATGTTCAAGGAAATGGGATACAACAGTTTTTCTTTCTTTCTTTTTCCAGCACCCCCGCCATCTTCCAAATCATGGTTGACAACATTAATATTCAATCTTCTGCATTCTTACAGTTTTACTTTATGCAGATTAACAATCTTTTTCTTATTTTATTGAAATTTCCATGAATGTTCAAGGAAATGGGATACAACAGTTTTTCTTTCTTTCTTTTATCCCCCACAACCCCCCAGCTTCTAAAACATGGTTGACAACATTAATATTCTATCTTATGCATTCTTACTCTTTTTCTTTATGCAGATTAACAATCTTTTTATTATTGTATTGAAATTTCCATGAATGTTCAAGGAAATGGGATACAACAGTTTTTCTTTCTTTCTTTTATCCCCCACCCCCGCCAGCTTCCAAATCATGGTTGACAACATGAACATTCTATCTCCTGCCTTCTTACTCTTTTTCTTTATGCAGATTAACAATCTTTTATTATTTTTTGAAATTTCCATGAATGTTCAAGGAAAAGGGATACAACAGTTTTTCTTTCTTTCTTTCATCCCCCACCCCCCCAGCTTCCAAATCATGGTTGACAACATAATATTGTATCTTCTGCCTTCATACTCTTTTTCTTTATGCATTTAACAATCTTGTCATTATTTTATTGAAATTTCATGAATGTTCAAGGAAAGGGGATACAACATTTTCTCTTTCTTTCTTTTATCCCCCACTCCCCAAGCTTCAAATTCATGGTTGACAACATTAATATTCTATCTTCTGCATTCTTACTCTTTTTCTTTATGTAGATTACCAATCGTTTTATTTTTTTTATTGAAATTTCCATGAATGTTCAAGGAAATGGTATACAACAGTTTTTCTTTCCTTCTTTTATCCCCCACCACCCCCCACCTTCCAAATCATGGTTGACAACATTAATATTCAATCTTCTGTAATCTTACTCTTTTTCTTTATGTAAATAACAATCTATTTATTATTTTATTGAAATTTCCATGAATGTCCAAGGAAATGGGATACAACATTTTTTCTTTCTTTATTTATCCCCCACGCCCCCAGCTTCCAAATCGTGGTTTACAACATTAATATTCAATCTTCGGCATTCTTACACTTTTTCTTTATGCAGATGAACAATCTTTTTATTATTTTAATGAAATTTCCATGAATGTTCCAGGAAATGGAATACAACAGTTTTTCTTTCTTTCTTTTATCCCCCACCACCTCCCACCTTCCAAATCATGGTTGGCAACAGTAATATTCAATCTTCTGCATTCTTACACTTTTACTTTATGCAGATTAATAATCTTTTTATTATTTTATTAAAATTTCCATGAATGTTCAAGGAAATTGGATACAACAGTTTTTCTTTCTTTCTTTTATCCCCCACTTGCCCGCAGCTTCTAATTCATGGTTGACAACATTAATATTCTATCTTCTGCATTCTTACTCTCTTTCTTTATGCAGATTAACAATCTTTTTCTTATTTTATTGAAATTTCCATGAATGTTCAAGGAAATGGGATACAACAGTTTTTCTTTCTTCCTTTTATCCCCCACCACCCCCCACCTTCCAAATCATGGTTGACAATATTAATATTCAATCTTCTGTAATCTTACACTTTTTCTTTATGTAAATAACAATCTATTTATTATTTTATTGAAATTTCCATGAATTTCCTAGGAAATGGGATACAACATTTTTTCTTGCTTTCTTTTATCCCCCACGCCCCCAGCTTCCAAATCGTGGTTGACAACATTAATATTCAATCTTCGGCATTCGAACACTTTTTCTTTATGCAGATGAACAATCTTTTTATTATTTTAATGAAATTTCCATGAATGTTCAAGGAAATGGAATACAACAGTTTTTCTTTCTTTCTTTTATCCCCCACCACCTCCCACCTTCCAAATCATGGTTGGCAACAGTAATATTCAATCTTCTGCATTCTTACACTTTTACTTTATGCAGATTAATAATCTTTTTATTATTTTATTAAAATTTCCATGAATGTTCAAGGAAATTGGATACAACAGTTTTTCTTTCTTTCTTTTATCCCCCACTTGCCCGCAGCTTCTAATTCATGGTTGACAACATTAATATTCTATCTTCTGCATTCTTACTCTCTTTCTTTATGCAGATTAACAATCTTTTTCTTATTTTATTGAAATTTCCATGAATGTTCAAGGAAATGGGATACAACAGTTTTTCTTTCTTTCTTTTATACCCCACCACCCCCCAGCTTCCAAAACATGGTTGACAACATTAATATTCTATCTTCTGCATTCTTACTCTTTTTCTCTATGCAGATTAACAATCTGTTTATTATTTTATTGAAATTTCCATGAATGTTCAAGTAAATGGGATACAACAGTTTTCCTTTCTTTCTTTTATCCTCCAGCGGCCCCAGCTTCCAAATCATGGTTGACAACATTAATATTCTATCTTCTGCATTCTTACTCTTTTTCTTTATGCAGATTAACAATCTTTTTATTATTTTATTGAAATTTCCATGAATGTTCAAGGAAATGGGATACAACAGTTTTTCTTTCTTTCTTTTTCCAGCACCCCCGCCATCTTCCAAATCATGGTTGACAACATTAATATTCAATCTTCTGCATTCTTACAGTTTTACTTTATGCAGATTAACAATCTTTTTCTTATTTTATTGAAATTTCCATGAATGTTCAAGGAAATGGGATACAACAGTTTTTCTTTCTTTCTTTTATCCCCCACAACCCCCCAGCTTCTAAAACATGGTTGACAACATTAATATTCTATCTTCTGCATTCTTACTCTTTTTCTTTATGCAGATTAACAATCTTTTTATTATTGTATTGAAATTTCCATGAATGTTCAAGGAAATGGGATACAACAGTTTTTCTTTCTTTCTTTTATCCCCCACCCCCGCCAGCTTCCAAATCATGGTTGACAACATGAACATTCTATCTCCTGCCTTCTTACTCTTTTTCTTTATGCAGATTAACAATCTTTTATTATTTTTTTGAAATTTCCATGAATGTTCAAGGAAAAGGGATACAACAGTTTTTCTTTCTTTCTTTCATCCCCCACCCCCCCAGCTTCCAAATCATGGTTGACAACATAATATTGTATCTTCTGCCTTCATACTCTTTTTCTTTATGCATTTAACAATCTTGTCATTATTTTATTGAAATTTCATGAATGTTCAAGGAAAGGGGATACAACATTTTCTCTTTCTTTCTTTTATCCCCCACTCCCCAAGCTTCAAATTCATGGTTGACAACATTAATATTCTATCTTCTGCATTCTTACTCTTTTTCTTTATGTAGATTACCAATCGTTTTATTTTTTTTATTGAAATTTCCATGAATGTTCAAGGAAATGGTATACAACAGTTTTTCTTTCCTTCTTTTATCCCCCACCACCCCCCACCTTCCAAATCATGGTTGACAACATTAATATTCAATCTTCTGTAATCTTACTCTTTTTCTTTATGTAAATAACAATCTATTTATTATTTTATTGAAATTTCCATGAATGTCCAAGGAAATGGGATACAACATTTTTTCTTTCTTTATTTATCCCCCACGCCCCCAGCTTCCAAATCGTGGTTTACAACATTAATATTCAATCTTCGGCATTCTTACACTTTTTCTTTATGCAGATGAACAATCTTTTTATTATTTTAATGAAATTTCCATGAATGTTCCAGGAAATGGAATACAACAGTTTTTCTTTCTTTCTTTTATCCCCCACCACCTCCCACCTTCCAAATCATGGTTGGCAACAGTAATATTCAATCTTCTGCATTCTTACACTTTTACTTTATGCAGATTAACAATCTTTTTACTATTTTATTAAAATTTCCAGGAATGTTCAAGGAAATTGGATACAACAGTTTTTCTTTCTTTCTTTTATCCCCCACTTGCCCGCAGCTTCTAATTCATGGTTGACAACATTAATATTCTATCTTCTGCATTCTTACTCTTTTTCTTTATGCAGATTAACTATCTTTTTATTATTTTATCGAAATTTCCATGAATGTTAAAGGAAATGGGATACAACATTATTTCTTTCTTTCTTTCATCCCCCATGCCCCCAGCTTCCAAATCGTGGTTGACAATATTAATATTCAATGTTCTGCATTCTTACACTTTTTCTTTATGCAGATTAACATTTTTTTATTATTTTATTGAAATTTCCATGAATGTTCAAGGAAATGGTATACAACAGTTTTTCTTTCTTTCTTTCATCCCCCTACCCCCCCAGCTTCCAAATCATGGTTGACAACATTAATATTCCATCTTCTGCATTCTTACTATTTTTCTTTATGCAGATTAACAATCTTTTATTATTTTATTGAAATTTCCATGAAAGTTCAAGGAAATGGGATACAACAGTTTTTCTTTCTTTCTTTTATCCCCCAACACCCCCCAGCTTCCCAATCATGGTTGATAACATTAATATTCTATCTTCTGCATTCTTACTCTTTTTCTCTATGCAGATTAACAATCTTTTTATTATTTTATTGAAATTTCCATGAATGTTCAAGGAAATGGGATACAACAGTTTTTCTTTCTTTCTTTTATCCAGCACCCCCGCCATCTTCCAAATCATGGTTGACAACATTAATATACAATCTTCTGCATTCTTACAGTTTTACTTTATGCAGATTAACAATCTTTTTCTTATTTTATTGAAATTTCCATGAATGTTCAAGGAAATGGGATACAACTGTTTTTCTTTCTTTCTTTTATCCCCCACAACCCCCCAACTTCTAAAACATGGTTGACAACATTAATATTCTATCTTCTGCATTCTTACACTTTTTCTTTATGCAGATTAACAATCTTTTTTAATTGTATTGAAATTTCCATGAATGTTCAAGGAAATGGGATACAACAGTTTTTCTTTCTTTCTTTTATCCCCCACCCCCGCCAGCTTCCAAATCATGGTTGACAACATGAACATTCTATCTCCTGCATTCTTACTCTTTTTCTTTACGCAGATTAACAATCTTTTATTATTTTTTTGAAATTTCCATGAATGTTCAAGGAAATGGGATACAACAGTTTTTCTTTCTTTCTTTCATCCCCCACCCCCCCAGCTTCCAAATCATGGTTGACAACATAATATTGTAACTTGTGCCTTCATACTCTTTTTCTTTATGCATTTAACAATCTTTTTATTATTTTATTGAAATTTCCATGAATGTTCAAGGAAATGTGATACAACATTATTTCTTTCTTTCTTTCATCCCGCACGCCCCCAGCTTCCAAATCGTGGTTGACAATATTAATATTCAATGTTCTGCATTCTTACACTTTTTCTTTATGCAGATTAACAATTTTTTATTATTTTATTGAAATTTCCATGAATGTTCAAGGAAATGGGTTACAACAGTTTTTCTTTCTTTCTTTCATCCCCCTACCCTCCCAGTCTCCAAATCATGGTTGACAACATTAATATTCCATCTTCTGCTTTCTTACTCTTTTTCTTTATGCAGATTAACAATCTTTTATTATTTTATTGAAATTTCCATTAAAGTTCAAGGAAATGGGATACAACAGTTTTTCTTTCTTTCTTTTATCCCCCAACACGACCCAGCTTCCCAATCATGGTTGACAACATTAATATGCTATCTTCTGCATTCTTACTCTTTTTCTCTGTGCAGATTAACAATCTTTTTATTATTTTATTGAAATTTCCATGAACTTTCAAGGAAATGGGATACAACAGTTTTTCTTTCTTTCTTTTATCCCGCACAACCCCCCAGATTCCAAATCATTGTTGACAACATTAACATTCAATCTTCTGCATTCTTAATCTTTTTCTTTATGCAGATTACCAATCTTTTTATTATTTAATTGAAATTGCCATGAATGTTCAAGGAAATGGGATACAACATTTTTTCTTTCTTTCTTTTATCCTCCAGCGCCCCCAGCTTCCAAATCATGGTTGACAACATTAATATTCTATCTTCTGCATTCTTACTCTTTTTCTCTATGCAGATTAACAATCTTTTTATTATTGTATTGAAATTTCCCTGAATGTTCAAGGAAATGGGATAAAACAGTTTTTCTTTCTTTCTTTTATCCCGCACAACCCCCCAGATTCCAAATCATTGTTGACAACATTAACATTCTATCTTCGTCATTCTTACTCTTTTTCTCTATGCAGATTAAGAATCTTTTTATTATTTTATTGAAATTTCCATGAATGTTAAAGGAAATGGGATACAACACTTTTTCTTTCTTTCTATCATCCCCCAACCCCACCAGCTTCCAAATCATTGTTGACAACATTAATATTCTATCTTCTGCATTCTTACTATTTTTCTTTATGCAGATTACCAATCTTTTTATTATTGTATTGAAATTTCCATGAATGTTCAAGGAAATGGGATACAACAGTTTTTCTTTCATTCTTGTATCCCCCAGCCCCCCAGCTTCCAAATCATGATTGAAAACATTAATATTCTACCTTCTGCATTCTTACTGTTTTTCTTTATGCAGATTAACAATCTTTTCTTATTTTATTGAAATTTCCATGAATGTTCAAGGAAATGGGATACAACACTTTTTCTGTCTTTCTTTTATCCCCCACCCCCGCCAGCTTCCAAATCATGGTTGACAACATAAACATTCTATCTCCTGCATTCTTACTCTTTTTCTTTATGCAGATTAACTATCTTTTATTATTTTATTGAAATTTCCATGAATGTTCAAGGAAATGGGATACAACAGTTTTTCTTTCTTTCTTTTATCCCCCACGCTCCAAGCTTCCAAATCATGGTTGACAACATTAATATTCTATCTTCTGCATTCTTACTCTTTTTCTTTATGTAGATTACCAATCTTTTTATTATTTTATTGAACTTTCCATGAATGTTCAAGGAAATGGTATACAACAGTTTTTCTTTCACTCTTTTATCCCCCAACCCCCCAAGCTTCCAAATCATGGTTGACAAGATTAATAGTCTATCTTCTGCATTCTTACTATTTTTCTTTATGCAGAATAACAATCTTTTTATTATTTTACTGAAATTTCCATGAATGTTCAAGGAAATGGGATACAACAGTTTTTCTTTCTTTCTTTTATCCCCCACAACCCCCCAGCTTCCAAAACATGGTTGACAACATTAATTATCTATCTTCTGCATTCTTACTCTTTTTCTTTATGCAGATTAACAATCTTTTTATTATTGTATTGAAATTTCCATGAATGTTCAAGGAAATGGGATACAACAGTTTTTCTTTCTTTCTTTTATCCCCCACCCCCGCCAGCTTCCAAATCATGGTTGACAACATAATATTGTATCTTCTGCCTTCATACTCTTTTTCTTTATGCATTTAACAATCTTGTCATTATTTTACTGAAATTTCATGAATGTTCAAGGAAATGGGATACAACACTTTCTCTTTCTTTCTTTTATCCCCCACTCCCCAATCTTCCAAATCATGGTTGACAACATTAATATTCTATCTTCTGCATTCTTACTCTTTTTCTTTATGCAGATTACCAATTTTTTTAATATTTAATTGAAATTTCCATGAATGTTCAAGGAAATGGTATACAACAGTTTTTCTTTCTTTCTTTTATCCCCCACCACCCACCACCTTCCAAATCATGGTTGACAACATTCATATTCAATCTTCTGTATTCTTACACTTTTTCTTTATGTAAATAACAATCTATTTCTTATTTTATTGAAATTTCCATGAATGTCCAAGGAAATGGGATACAACATTTTTTCTTTCTCTCTTTTATCCCCCACGCCCCCAGCTTCCAAATCGTGGTTGACAACATTAATATTCAATCTTCGGCATTCTTACACTTTTTCTTTATGCAGATTAACAATCTTTTTATTATTTTAATGAAATTTCCATGAATGTTCAAGGAAATGGAATACAACAGTTTTTCTTTCTTTCTTTTATCCACCACCACCTCCCACCTTCCAAATCATGGTTGGCAACAGTAATATTCAATCTTCTGCATTCTTACACTTTTACTTTATGCAGATTAACAATCTTTTTATTATTTTATTAAAATTTCCATGAATGTTCAAGGAAATTGGATACAACAGTTTTTCTTTCTTTCTTTTATCCCCCACTTGCCCGCAGCTTCTAATTCATGGTTGACAACATTAATATTCTATCTTCTGCATTCTTACTCTTTTTCTTTATGCAGATTAACTATCTTTTTATCATTTTATTGAAATTTCTATGAATGTTCAAGGAAATGGGATACAACAGTTTTTCTTACTTTCTTTTATCCCCCACGCCCCCCCAGCTTCCAAATCATGTTTGACAACATTAATATTCTATCTTCTGCATTCTTTCACTTTTTCTTTATGCAGACTAACAATCTTTTTATTATTTTATTGAATTTTCCATGAATGTTCAAGGAAATGTGATACAACATTATTTCTTTCTTTCTTTTATCCCGCACGCCCCCAGCTTCCAAATCGTGGTTGACAATATTAATATTCAATGTTCTGCATTCTTACACTTTTTCTTTATGCAGATTAACAATTTTTTATTATTTTATTGAAATTTCCATGAATGTTCAAGGAAATGGGATGCAACAGTTTTTCTTTCTTTCTTTCATCCCCCTACACCCCCAGCTTCCAAATCATGGTTGACAACATTAATATTCCATCTTCTGCATTCTTACTCTTTTTCTTTATGCAGATTAACAATCTTTTCTTATTTTATTGAAATTTCCATGAAAGTTCAAGGAAATGGGATACAACAGTTTTTCTTTCTTTCTTTTATCCCCAACACGCCCCAGCTTCCCAATCATGGTTGACAACATTAATATTCTATCTTCTGCATTCTTACTCTTTTTCTCTGTGCAGATTAACAATCTTTTTACTATTTTATTGAAATTTCCATGAATGTTCAAGGAAATGGGATACAACAGTTTTTCTTTCTTTCTTTTATCCCCCACAACCCCCCAGCTTCTAAAACATGGTTGACAACATTAATATTCTATCTTCTGCATTCTTACTCTTTTTCTTTATGCAGATTAACAATCTTTTTATTATTGTATTGAAATTTCCATGAATGTTCAAGGAAATGGGATACAACAGTTTTTCTTTCTTTCTTTTATCCCCCACCCCCGCCAGCTTCCAAGTCATGGTTGACAACATGAACATTCTGTCTCCTGCATTCTTACTCTTTTTCTTCATGCAGATTAACAATCTTTTATTATTTATTTGAAATTTCCATGAATGTTCAAGGAAATGGGATACAACAGTTTTTTTTTCTTTCTTTCATCACCCACCCTCCCAGCTTCCAAATCATGGTTGACAACATAATATTGTATCTTCTGCCTTCATACTCTTTTTCTTTATGCATTTAACAATCTTGTCATTAGTTTACTGAAATTTCATGAATGTTCAAGGAAATGGGATACAACATTTTCTCTTTCTTTCTTTTATCCCCCACTCCCCAAGCTTCCAAATCATGGTCGACAACATTCATATTCTATCTTCTGCATTCTTACTCTTTTTCTTTATGCAGATTACCAATCTTTTTAATATTTTATTGAAATTTCCATGAATGTTCAAGGAAATGGTATACAACAGTTTTTCTTTCTTTCTTTTATCCCCCACCACCCACCACCTTCCAAATCATGGTTGACAACATTAGTATTCAATCTTCGGCATTCTTACACTTTTTTTTATGCAGTTGAACAATCTTTTTATTATTTTAATGAAATTTCTATGAATGTTCAAGGAAATGGAATACAACAGTTTTTCTTTCTTTCTTTTATCTCCCACCACCTCCCACCTTCCAAATCATGGTTGGCAACAGTAATATTCAATCTTGTGCATTCTTACACTTTTACTTTATGCAGATTAACAATCTTTTTATTATTTTATTAAAATTTCCATGAATGTTCAAGGAAATTGGATACAACAGTTTTTCTTTCTTTCTTTTATTCCCCACTTGCCCGCAGCTTCTAATTCATGGTTGACAACATTAATATTCTATCTTCTGCATTCTTACTCTTTTTCTTTATGCAGATTAACTATCTTTTTATTATTTTATTGAAATTTCCATGAATGTTCAAGGAAATGGGATACAACAGTTTTTCTTACTTTCTTTTATCCCCCACCCCCCCCCAGCTTCCAAATCATGTTTGACAACATTAATATTCTATCTTCTGCATTCTTACACTTTTTCTTTATGCAGACTAACAATCTTTTTATTATTTTATTGAAATTTCCATGAATGTTCAAGGAAATGTGATACAACATTATTTCTTTCTTTCTTTCATCCCGCACGCCCCCAGCTTCCAAATCGTGGTTGACAATATTAATATTCAATGTTCTGCATTCTTACACTTTTTCTTTATGCAGATTAACAATTTTTTATTATTTTATTGAAATTTCCATGAATGTTCAAGGAAATGGGATACAAAGGTTTTTCTTTCTTTCTTTCATCCCCCTACCCCCCCAGCTTCCAAAACATGGTTGACAACATTAATATTCCATCTTCTGCATTCTTACTCTTTTTCTTTATGCAGATTAACAATCTTTTATTATTTTATTGAAATTTCCATGAAAGTTCAAGGAAATGGGATACAACAGTTTTTCTTTCTTTCTTTTATCCCCCAACACGCCCCAGCTTCCCAATCAGGGTTGACAACATTAATATTCTATCTTCTGCATTCTTACTCTTTTTCTTTATGCAGATTAACAATCTTTTTATTATTTTATTGAAATTTCCATGAATGTTCAAGGAAATGGTATACAACAGTTTTTCTTTCTTTCTTTTATCCCGCACAACCCCCCAGATTCCAAATCATTGTTGACAACATTAACATTCATTCTTCTGCATTCTTAATCTTTTTCTTTATGCAGATTAACAATCTTTTTATTATTTTATTGAAATTGCCATGAATGTTCAAGGAAATGGGATACAACATTTTTTCTTTCTTTCTTTTATCCTCCAGCGCCCCCAGCTTCCAAATCATGGTTTACAACATTAATATTCTATCTTCTGCATTCTTACTCTTTTTCTCTATGCAGATTAACAATCTTTTTATTATTGTATTGAAATTTCCATGAATGTTCAAGGAAATGGGATACAACAGTTTTTCATTCTTTCTTTTATCCCGCATAACCCCCCAGATTCCAAATCATTGCTGACAACATTAACATTCTATCTTCGTCATTCTTACTCTTTTTCTATATGCAGATTAAGAATCTCTTTATTATTTTATTGAAATTTCAATGAATGTTCATAGAAATGTGACACAAGAGTTTTTCTTTCTTTCTTTTATCCCCCACCCCAACAGCTTCCAAATCTTAGTTCCCAACACTAATATTCTATCTTCTGCATTCTTACACTTTTTCTTTATGCATATTAACAATCTTTTTATTATTTTATTGAAATTTCGATGAATGTTCAAGGAAATGGGATAAAACAGTTTTTCTTTCTTTCTTTTATCCCGCACAACCCCCCAGATTCCAAATCATTGTTGACAACATTAACATTCTATCTTCGTCATTCTTACTCTTTTTCTCTATGCAGATTAAGAATCTTTTTATTATTTTATTGAAATTTCCATGAATGTTAAAGGAAATGGGATACAACACTTTTTCTTTCTTTCTATCATCCCCCAACCCCACCAGCTTCCAAATCATTGTTGACAACATTAATATTCTATCTTCTGCATTCTTACTATTTTTCTTTATGCAGATTACCAATCTTTTTATTATTTTATTGAAATTTCCATGAATGTTCAAGGAAATGGGATACAACAGTTTTTCTTTCATTCTTGTATCCCCCAGCCCCCCAGCTTCCAAATCATGATTGAAAACATTAATATTCTACCTTCTGCATTCTTACTGTTTTTCTTTATGCAGATTAACAATCTTTTCTTATTTTATTGAAATTTCCATGAATGTTCAAGGAAATGGGATACAACACTTCTTCTGTCTTTCTTTTATCCCCCACCCCCGCCAGCTTCCAAATCATGGTTGACAACATGAACATTCTATCACCTGCATTCTTACTCTTTTTCTTTATGCAGATTAACTATCTTTTATTATTTTATTGAAATTTCCATGAATGTTCAAGGAAATGGGATACAACATTTTTTCTTTCATTCTTTTATCCCCCAACCCCCCAAGCTTCCAAATCATGGTTGACAAGATTAATAGACTATCTTCTGCATTCTTACAATTTTTCTTTATGCAGAATAACAATCTTTTTATTATTTTACTGAAATTTCCATGAATGTTCAAGGAAATGGGATACAACAGTTTTTCTTTCTTTCTTTTATCCCCCACAACCCCCCAGCTTCCAAAACATGGTTGACAACATTAATTATCTATCTTCTGCATTCTTACTCTTTTTCTTTATGCAGATTAACAATCTTTTTATTATTGTATTGAAATTTCCATGAATGATCAAGGAAATGGGATACAACAGTTTTTCTTTCTTTCTTTTATCCCCCACACCCGCCAGCTTCCAAATCATGGTTGACAACATAATATTGTATCTTCTGCCTTCATACTCTTTTTCTTTATGCATTTAACAATCTTGTCATTATTTTACTGAAATTTCATGAATGTTCAAGGAAATGGGATACAACATTTTCTCTTTCTTTCTTTTATCCCCCACTCCCCAATCTTCCAAATCATGGTTGACAACATTAATATTCTATCTTCTGCATTCTTACTCTTTTTCTTTATGCAGATTACCAATCTTTTTAATATTTAATTGAAATTTCCATGAATGTTCAAGGAAATGGTATACAACAGTTTTTCTTTCTTTCTTTTATCCCCCACCACCCACCACCTTCCAAATCATGGTTGACAACATTCATATTCAATCTTCTGTATTCTTACACTTTTTCTTTATGTAAATAACAATCTATTTCTTATTTTATTGAAATTTCCATGAATGTCCAAGGAAATGGGATACAACATTTTTTCTTTCTCTCTTTTATCCCCCACGCCCCCAGCTTCCAAATCGTGGTTGACAACATTAATATTCAATCTTCGGCATTCTTACAGTTTTTCTTTATGCAGATTAACAATCTTTTTATTATTTTAATGAAATTTCCATGAATGTTCCAGGAAATGGAATACAACAGTTTTTCTTTCTTTCTTTTATCCCCCACCACCTCCCACCTTCCAAATCATGGTTGGCAACAGTAATATTCAATCTTCTGCATTCTTACACTTTTACTTTATGCAGATTAACAATCTTTTTATTATTTTATTAAAATTTCCATGAATGTTCAAGGAAATTGGATACAACAGTTTTTCTTTCTTTCTTTTATCCCCCACTTGCCCGCAGCTTCTAATTCATGGTTGACAACATTAATATTCTATCTTCTGCATTCTTACTCTTTTTCTTTATGCAGATTAACTATCTTTTTATCATTTTATTGAAATTTCTATGAATGTTCAAGGAAATGGGATACAACAGTTTTTCTTACTTTCTTTTATCCCCCACGCCCCCCCAGCTTCCAAATCATGTTTGACAACATTAATATTCTATCTTCTGCATTCTTTCACTTTTTCTTTATGCAGACTAACAATCTTTTTTTATTTTATTGAATTTTCCATGAATGTTCAAGGAAATGTGATACAACATTATTTCTTTCTTTCTTTTATCCCGCACGCCCCCAGCTTCCAAATCGTGGTTGACAATATTAATATTCAATGTTCTGCATTCTTACACTTTTTCTTTATGCAGATTAACAATTTTTTATTATTTTATTGAAATTTCCATGAATGTTCAAGGAAATGGGATGCAACAGTTTTTCTTTCTTTCTTTCATCCCCCTACCCCCCCAGCTTCCAAATCATGGTTGACAACATTAATATTCCATCTTCTGCATTCTTACTCTTTTTCTTTATGCAGATTAACAATCTTTTCTTATTTTATTGAAATTTCCATGAAAGTTCAAGGAAATGGGATACAACAGTTTTTCTTTCTTTCTTTTATCCCCCAACACGCCCCAGCTTCCCAATCATGGTTGACAACATTAATATTCTATCTTCTGCATTCTTACTCTTTTTCTCTGTGCAGATTAACAATCTTTTTACTATTTTATTGAAATTTCCATGAATGTTCAAGGAAATGGGATACAACAGTTTTTCTTTCTTTCTTTTATCCCCCACAACCCCCCAGCTTCTAAAACATGGTTGACAACATTAATATTCTATCTTCTGCATTCTTACTCTTTTTCTTTATGCAGATTAACAATCTTTTTATTATTGTATTGAAATTTCCATGAATGTTCAAGGAAATGGGATACAACAGTTTTTCTTTCTTTCTTTTATCCCCCACCCCCGCCAGCTTCCAAATCATGGTTGACAACATGAACATTCTATCTCCTGCATTCTTACTCTTTTTCTTCATGCAGATTAACAATCTTTTATTATTTATTTGAAATTTCCATGAATGTTCAAGGAAATGGGATACAACAGTTTTTTTTCTTTCTTTCATCCCCCACCCTCCCAGCTTCCAAATCATGGTTGACAACATAATATTGTATCTTCTGCCTTCATACTCTTTTTCTTTATGCATTTAACAATCTTGTCATTATTTTACTGAAATTTCATGAATGTTCAAGGAAATGGGATACAACATTTTCTCTTTCTTTCTTTTATCCCCCACTCCCCAAGCTTCCAAATCATGGTCGACAACATTCATATTCTATCTTCTGCATTCTTACTCTTTTTCTTTATGCAGATTACCAATCTTTTTAATATTTTATTGAAATTTCCATGAATGTTCAAGGAAATGGTATACAACAGTTTTTCTTTCTTTCTTTTATCCCCCACCACCCACCACCTTCCAAATCATGGTTGACAACATTAATATTCAATCTTCTGTATTCTTACACTTTTTCTTTATGTAAATAACAATCTATTTATTATTTTATTGAAATTTCCATGAATGTCCAAGGAAATGGGATACAACATTTTTTCTTTCTTTCTTTTATCCCCCACACCCCCAGCTTCCAAATCGTGGTTGACAACATTAGTATTCAATCTTCGGCATTCTTACACTTTTTTTTTATGCAGTTGAACAATCTTTTTATTATTTTAATGAAATTTCTATGAATGTTCAAGGAAATGGAATACAACAGTTTTTCTTTCTTTCTTTTATCTCCCACCACCTCCCACCTTCCAAATCATGGTTGGCAACAGTAATATTCAATCTTGTGCATTCTTACACTTTTACTTTATGCAGATTAACAATCTTTTTATTATTTTATTAAAATTTCCATGAATGTTCAAGGAAATTGGATACAACAGTTTTTCTTTCTTTCTTTTATTCCCCACTTGCCCGCAGCTTCTAATTCATGGTTGACAACATTAATATTCTATCTTCTGCATTCTTACTCTTTTTCTTTATGCAGATTAACAATCTTTTTATTATTGTATTGAAATTTCCATGAATGTTCAAGGAAATGGGATAGAACAGTTTTTCTTTCTTTCTTTTATCCCCCACCCCCGCCAGCTTCCAAATCATGGTTGACAACATGAACATTCTATCTCCTGCATTCTTACTCTTTTTCTTTATGCAGATTAACAATCTTTTATTATTTTTTTGAAATTTCCATGAATGTTCAAGGAAAAGGGATACAACAGTTTTTCTTTCTTTCTTTCATCCCCCACCCCCCCAGCTTCCAAATCATGGTTGACAACATAATATTGTATCTTCTGCCTTCATACTCTTTTTCTTTATGCATTTAACAATCTTGTCATTATTTTATTGAAATTTCATGAATGTTCAAGGAAAGGGGATACAACATTTTCTCTTTCTTTCTTTTATCCCCCACTCCCCAAGCTTCAAATTCATGGTTGACAACATTAATATTCTATCTTCTGCATTCTTACTCTTTTTCTTTATGTAAATAACAATCTATTTATTATTTTATTGAAATTTCCATGAATGTCCAAGGAAATGGGATACAACATTTTTTCTTTCTTTATTTATCCCCGACGCCCCCAGCTTCCAAATCGTGGTTTACAACATTAATATTCAATCTTCGGCATTCTTACACTTTTTCTTTATGCAGATGCACAATCTTTTTATTATTTTAATGAAATTTCCATGAATGTTCAAGGAAATGGAATACAACAGTTTTTCTTTCTTTCTTTTATCCCCCACCACCTCCCACCTTCCAAATTATGGTTGGCAACAGTAATATTCAATCTTCTGCATTCTTACACTTTTACTTTATGCAGATTAACAATCTTTTTACTATTTTATTAAAATTTCCAGGAATGTTCAAGGAAATTGGATACAACAGTTTTTCTTTCTTTCTTTTATCCCCCACTTGCCCGCAGCTTCTAATTCATGGTTGACAACATTAATATTCTATCTTCTGCATTCTTACTCTTTTTCTTTATGCAGATTAACTATCTTTTTATTATTTTATCGAAATTTCCATGAATGTTAAAGGAAATGGGATACAACATTATTTCTTTCTTTCTTTCATCCCCCATGCCCCCAGCTTCCAAATCGTGGTTGACAATATTAATATTCAATGTTCTGCATTCTTACACTTTTTCTTTATGCAGATTAACATTTTTTTATTATTTTATTGAAATTTCCATGAATGTTCAAGGAAATGGTATACAACAGTTTTTCTTTCTTTCTTTCATCCCCCTACCCCCCCAGCTTCCAAATCATGGTTGACAACATTAATATTCCATCTTCTGCATTCTTACTATTTTTCTTTATGCAGATTAACAATCTTTTATTATTTTATTGAAATTTCCATGAAAGTTCAAGGAAATGGGATACAACAGTTTTTCTTTCTTTCTTTTATCCCCCAACACCCCCCAGCTTCCCAATCATGGTTGATAACATTAATATTCTATCTTCTGCATTCTTACTCTTTTTCTCTATGCAGATTAACAATCTTTTTATTATTTTATTGAAATTTCCATGAATGTTCAAGGAAATGGGATACAACAGTTTTTCTTTCTTTCTTTTATCCAGCACCCCCGCCATCTTCCAAATCATGGTTGACAGCATTAATATACAATCTTCTGCATTCTTACAGTTTTACTTTATGCAGATTAACAATCTTTTTCTTATTTTATTGAAATTTCCATGAATGTTCAAGGAAATGGGATACAACTGTTTTTCTTTCTTTCTTTTATCCCCCACAACCTCCCAACTTCTAAAACATGGTTGACAACATTAATATTCTATCTTCTGCATTCTTACACTTTTTCTTTATGCAGATTAACAATCTTTTTTTATTGTATTGAAATTTCCATGAATGTTCAAGGAAATGGGATACAACAGTTTTTCTTTCTTTCTTTTATCCCCCACCCCCGCCAGCTTCCAAATCATGGTTGACAACATGAACATTCTATCTCCTGCATTCTTACTCTTTTTCTTTACGCAGATTAACAATCTTTTATTATTTTTTGAAATTTCCATGAATGTTCAAGGAAATGGGATACAACAGTTTTTCTTTCTTTCTTTCATCCCCCACCCCCCCAGCTTCCAAATCATGGTTGACAACATAATATTGTAACTTGTGCCTTCATACTCTTTTTCTTTATACATTTAACAATCTTTTTATTATTTTATTGAAATTTCCATGAATGTTCAAGGAAATGTGATACAACATTATTTCTTTCTTTCTTTCATCCCGCACGCCCCCAGCTTCCAAATCGTGGTTGACAATATTAATATTCAATGTTCTGCATTCTTACACTTTTTCTTTATGCAGATTAACAATTTTTTATTATTTTATTGAAATTTCCATGAATGTTCAAGGAAATGGGTTACAACAGTTTTTCTTTCTTTCTTTCATCCCCCTACCCTCCCAGCTTCCAAATCATGGTTGACAACATTAATATTCCATCTTCTGCTTTCTTACTCTTTTTCTTTATGCAGATTAACAATCTTTTATTATTTTATTGAAATTTCCATTAAAGTTCAAGGAAATGGGATACAACAGTTTTTCTTTCTTTCTTTTATCCCCCAACACGACCCAGCTTCCCAATCATGGTTGACAACATTAATATGCTATCTTCTGCATTCTTACTCTTTTTCTCTGTGCAGATTAACAATCTTTTTATTATTTTATTGAAATTTCCATGAACGTTCAAGGAAATGGGATACAACAGTTTTTCTTTCTTTCTTTTATCCCGCACAACCCCCCAGATTCCAAATCATTGTTGACAACATTAACATTCAATCTTCTGCATTCTTAATCTTTTTCTTTATGCAGAATAACAATCTTTTTATTATTTAATTGAAATTGCCATGAATGTTCAAGGAAATGGGATACAACATTTTTTCTTTCTTTCTTTTATCCTCCAGCGCCCCCAGCTTCCAAATCATGGTTGACAACATTAATATTCTATCTTCTGCATTCTTACTCTTTTTCTCTATGCAGATTAACAATCTTTTTATTATTGTATTGAAATTTCCCTGAATGTTCAAGGAAATGGGATAAAACAGTTTTTCTTTCTTTCTTTTATCCCGCACAACCCCCCAGATTCCAAATCATTGCTGACAACATTAACATTCTATCTTCGTCATTCTTACTCTTTTTCTCTATGCAGATTAAGAATCTTTTTATTATTTTATTGAAATTTCCATGAATGTTAAAGGAAATGGGATACAACACTTTTTCTTTCTTTCTATCATCCCCCAACCCCACCAGCTTCCAAATCATTGTTGACAACATTAATATTCTATCTTCTGCATTCTTACTATTTTTCTTTATGCAGATTACCAATCTTTTTATTATTTTATTGAAATTTCCATGAATGTTCAAGGAAATGGGATACAACAGTTTTTCTTTCATTCTTGTATCCCCCAGCCCCCCAGCTTCCAAATCATGATTGAAAACATTAATATTCTACCTTCTGCATTCTTACTGTTTTTCTTTATGCCGATTAACAATCTTTTCTTATTTTATTGAAATTTCCATGAATGTTCAAGGAAATGGGATACAACACTTTTTCTGTCTTTCTTTTATCCCCCACCCCCGCCAGCTTCAAAATCATGGTTGACAACATGAACATTCTATCTCCTGCATTCTTACTCTTTTTCTTTATGCAGATTAACTATCTTTTATTATTTTATTGAAATTTCCATGAATGTTCAAGGAAATGGGATACAACAGTTTTTCTTTCTTTCTTTTATCCCCCACGCTCCAAGCTTCCAAATCATGGTTGACAACATTAATATTCTATCTTCTGCATTCTTACTCTTTTTCTTTATGTAGATTACCAATCTTTTTATTATTTTATTGAACTTTCCATGAATGTTCAAGGAAATGGTATACAACAGTTTTTCTTTCATTCTTTTATCCCCCAACCCCCCAAGCTTCCAAATCATGGTTGACAAGATTAATAGTCTATCTTCTGCATTCTTACTATTTTTCTTTATGCAGAATAACAATCTTTTTATTATTTTACTGAAATTTCCATGAATGTTCAAGGAAATGGGATACAACAGTTTTTCTTTCTTTCTTTTATCCCCCACAACCCCCCAGCTTCCAAAACATGGTTGACAACATTAATTATCTATCTTCTGCATTCTTACTCTTTTTCTTTATGCAGATTAACAATCTTTTTATTATTGTATTGAAATTTCCATGAATGTTCAAGGAAATGGGATACAACAGTTTTTCTTTCTTTCTTTTATCCCCCACCACCCACCAACTTCCAAATCATGGTTGACAACATTCATATTCAATCTTCTGTATTCTTACACTTTTTCTTTATGTAAATAACAATCTATTTCTTATTTTATTGAAATTTCCATGAATGTCCAAGGAAATGGGATACAACATTTTTTCTTTCTCTCTTTTATCCCCCACGCCCCCAGCTTCCAAATCGTGGTTGACAACATTAATATTCAATCTTCTGCATTCTTACACTTTTTCTTTATGCAGATTAACAATCTTTTTATTATTTTAATGAAATTTCCATGAATGTTCAAGGAAATGGAATACAACAGTTTTTCTTTCTTTCTTTTATCCCCCACCACCTCCCACCTTCCAAATCATGGTTGGCAACAGTAATATTCAATCTTCTGCATTCTTACACTTTTACTTTATGCAGATTAACAATCTTTTTATTATTTTATTAAAATTTCCATGAATGTTCAAGGAAATTGGATACAACAGTTTTTCTTTCTTTCTTTTATCCCCCACTTGCCCGCAGCTTCTAATTCATGGTTGACAACATTAATATTCTATCTTCTGCATTCTTACTCTTTTTCTTTATGCAGATTAACTATCTTTTTATCATTTTATTGAAATTTCTATGAATGTTCAAGGAAATGGGATACAACAGTTTTTCTTACTTTCTTTTATCCCCCACGCCCCCCCAGCTTCCAAATCATGTTTGACAACATTAATATTCTATCTTCTGCATTCTTTCACTTTTTCTTTATGCAGACTAACAATCTTTTTATTATTTTATTGAATTTTCCATGAATGTTCAAGGAAATGTGATACAACATTATTTCTTTCTTTCTTTTATCCCGCACGCCCCCAGGTTCCAAATCATGGTTGACAACATTAATATTCCATCTTCTGCATTCTTACTCTTTTTCTTTATGCAGATTAACAATCTTTTCTTATTTTATTGAAATTTCCATGAAAGTTCAAGGAAATGGGATACAACAGTTTTTCTTTCTTTCTTTTATCCCCCAACAAGCCCCAGCTTCCCAATCATGGTTGACAACATTAATATTCTATCTTCTGCATTCTTACTCTTTTTCTCTGTGCAGATTAACAATCTTTTTACTATTTTATTGAAATTTCCATGAATGATCAAGGAAATGGGATACAACAGTTTTTCTTTCTTTCTTTTATCCAGCACCCCCGCCATCTTCCAAATCATGGTTGACAACATTAATATTCAATCTTCTGCATTCTTACACTTTTTCTTTATGCATATTAACAATCTTTTTCTTATTTTATTTAAATGTCCATGAATGTTCAAGGAAATGGGATACAACAGTTTTTCTTACTTTCTTTTATCCCCCACCCCCGCCAGCTTCCAAATCATGGTTGACAACATGAGCATTCTATCTCCTGCATTCTTACTCTTTTTCTTTATGCAGATTAACAATCTTTTAATATTTTATTGAAATTTCCATGAATGTTCAAGGAAATGGTATACAACAGTTTTTCTTTCTTTCTTTTATCCCCCACCACCCCCACCTTCCAAATCATGGTTGACAACATTAATATTCAATCTTCTGTATTCTTACACTTTTACTTTATGCAGATTAAGAATCTTTTTATTATTTTATTAAAATTTCCATGAATGTTCAAGGAAATTGGATACAACGGTTTTTCTTTCTTTCTTTTATCCCCCACTGGCCCGCAGCTTCTAAATCATGGTTGACAACATTAATATTCTATCTTCTGCATTCTTACTCTTTTTCTTTATGCAGATTAACTATCTTTTTATTATTTTATTGAAATTTCCATGAATGGTCAAGGAAATGGGATACAACAGTTTTTCTTACTTTCTTTTATCCCCCACCCCCCCCAGCTTCCAAATCATGGTTGACAACATTAATATTCTATCTTCTGCATTCTTACACTTTTTCTTTATGCAGACTAACAATCTTTTTATTATTTTATTGAAATTTCCATGAATGTTCAAGGAAATGTGATACAACATTATTTCTTTCTTTCTTTCATCCCCCACGCACCCAGCTTCCAAATCGTGGTTGACAATATTAATATTCAATGTTCTGCATTCTTACACTTTTTCTTTATGCAGATTAACAATCTTTTTATTATTTTATTGAAATTTCCATCAATGTTCAAGGAAATGATACAACAGTTTTTCTTTCTTTCTTTCATCCCCCTACCCCCACAGCTTCAAAATCATGGTTGACAACTTTAATATTCCATCTTCTGCATTCTTACTCTTTTTCTTTATGCAGATTAGCAATCTTTTTATTATTTTATTGAAATTTCCATGAATGTTCAAGGAAATGGGAGGCAACAGTTTTTCTTTCTTTCTTTTATCCCCCAACCCCCCAGCGTCAAAATCATGGTTGAAAACACTAATATTCTATCTTCTGCATTCTTACTCTTTTTCTTTATGCAGATTACCAATCTTTTTATTATTTTATTGAACTTTCCATGAATGTTCAAGGAAATGGTATACAACTGTTTTTCTTTCTTTCTTTTATCCCCCACTCCCCCCCAGTTTACAAATCATGGTTGACAACATTAATATTCTATCTTCTGCATTCTTACTCTTTTTCTTTATGCAGATTAACAATCTTTTTATTATTTTATTGAAATTTCCATGAATGTTCCAGTAAATGGGATACAGCCGTTTTTCGTTCTTTCTTTTATCCTCCAGCGACCCCAGCTTCCAAATCATGGTTGACAACATTAATATTCTATCTTCTGCATTCTTACTCTTTTTCTTTATGCAGATTAACAATCTTTTTATTATTTTATTGAAATTTCCATGAATGTACCAGGAAATGGGATACAACATTTTTTCTTTCTTTCTTTTATCCTCCAGCGCCCCCAGCTTCCAAATCATGGTTGACAACATTAATATTCTATCTTCTGCATTCTTACTCTTTTTCTCTATGCAGATTAACAATCTTTTTATTATTGTATTGAAATTTCCCTGAATGTTCAAGGAAATGGGATAAAACAGTTTTTCTTTCTTTCTTTTATCCCGCACAACCCCCCAGATTCCAAATCATTGTTGACAACATTAACATTCTATCTTCGTCATTCTTACTCTTTTTCTCTATGCAGATTAAGAATCTTTTTATTATTTTATTGAAATTTCCATGAATGTTAAAGGAAATGGGATACAACACTTTTTCTTTCTTTCTATCATCCCCCAACCCCACCAGCTTCCAAATCATTGTTGACAACATTAATATTCTATCTTCTGCATTCTTACTATTTTTCTTTATGCAGATTACCAATCTTTTTATTATTTTATTGAAATTTCCATGAATGTTCAAGGAAATGGGATACAACAGTTTTTCTTTCATTCTTGTATCCCCCAGCCCCCCAGCTTCCAAATCATGATTGAAAACATTAATATTCTACCTTCTGCATTCTTACTGTTTTTCTTTATGCCGATTAACAATCTTTTCTTATTTTATTGAAATTTCCATGAATGTTCAAGGAAATGGGATACAACACTTTTTCTGTCTTTCTTTTATCCCCCACCCCCGCCAGCTTCAAAATCATGGTTGACAACATGAACATTCTATCTCCTGCATTCTTACTCTTTTTCTTTATGCAGATTAACTATCTTTTATTATTTTATTGAAATTTCCATGAATGTTCAAGGAAATGGGATACAACAGTTTTTCTTTCTTTCTTTTATCCCCCACGCTCCAAGCTTCCAAATCATGGTTGACAACATTAATATTCTATCTTCTGCATTCTTACTCTTTTTCTTTATGTAGATTACCAATCTTTTTATTATTTTATTGAACTTTCCATGAATGTTCAAGGAAATGGTATACAACAGTTTTTCTTTCATTCTTTTATCCCCCAACCCCCCAAGCTTCCAAATCATGGTTGACAAGATTAATAGTCTATCTTCTGCATTCTTACTATTTTTCTTTATGCAGAATAACAATCTTTTTATTATTTTACTGAAATTTCCATGAATGTTCAAGGAAATGGGATACAACAGTTTTTCTTTCTTTCTTTTATCCCCCACAACCCCCCAGCTTCCAAAACATGGTTGACAACATTAATTATCTATCTTCTGCATTCTTACTCTTTTTCTTTATGCAGATTAACAATCTTTTTATTATTGTATTGAAATTTCCATGAATGTTCAAGGAAATGGGATACAACAGTTTTTCTTTCTTTCTTTTATCCCCCACCACCCACCAACTTCCAAATCATGGTTGACAACATTCATATTCAATCTTCTGTATTCTTACACTTTTTCTTTATGTAAATAACAATCTATTTCTTATTTTATTGAAATTTCCATGAATGTCCAAGGAAATGGGATACAACATTTTTTCTTTCTCTCTTTTATCCCCCACGCCCCCAGCTTCCAAATCGTGGTTGACAACATTAATATTCAATCTTCTGCATTCTTACACTTTTTCTTTATGCAGATTAACAATCTTTTTATTATTTTAATGAAATTTCCATGAATGTTCAAGGAAATGGAATACAACAGTTTTTCTTTCTTTCTTTTATCCCCCACCACCTCCCACCTTCCAAATCATGGTTGGCAACAGTAATATTCAATCTTCTGCATTCTTACACTTTTACTTTATGCAGATTAACAATCTTTTTATTATTTTATTAAAATTTCCATGAATGTTCAAGGAAATTGGATACAACAGTTTTTCTTTCTTTCTTTTATCCCCCACTTGCCCGCAGCTTCTAATTCATGGTTGACAACATTAATATTCTATCTTCTGCATTCTTACTCTTTTTCTTTATGCAGATTAACTATCTTTTTATCATTTTATTGAAATTTCTATGAATGTTCAAGGAAATGGGATACAACAGTTTTTCTTACTTTCTTTTATCCCCCACGCCCCCCCAGCTTCCAAATCATGTTTGACAACATTAATATTCTATCTTCTGCATTCTTTCACTTTTTCTTTATGCAGACTAACAATCTTTTTATTATTTTATTGAATTTTCCATGAATGTTCAAGGAAATGTGATACAACATTATTTCTTTCTTTCTTTTATCCCGCACGCCCCCAGGTTCCAAATCATGGTTGACAACATTAATATTCCATCTTCTGCATTCTTACTCTTTTTCTTTATGCAGATTAACAATCTTTTCTTATTTTATTGAAATTTCCATGAAAGTTCAAGGAAATGGGATACAACAGTTTTTCTTTCTTTCTTTTATCCCCCAACAAGCCCCAGCTTCCCAATCATGGTTGACAACATTAATATTCTATCTTCTGCATTCTTACTCTTTTTCTCTGTGCAGATTAACAATCTTTTTACTATTTTATTGAAATTTCCATGAATGTTCAAGGAAATGGGATACAACAGTTTTTCTTTCTTTCTTTTATCCAGCACCCCCGCCATCTTCCAAATCATGGTTGACAACATTAATATTCAATCTTCTGCATTCTTACACTTTTTCTTTATGCATATTAACAATCTTTTTCTTATTTTATTTAAATGTCCATGAATGTTCAAGGAAATGGGATACAACAGTTTTTCTTACTTTCTTTTATCCCCCACCCCCGCCAGCTTCCAAATCATGGTTGACAACATGAACATTCTATCTCCTGCATTCTTACTCTTTTTCTTTATGCAGATTAACAATCTTTTAATATTTTATTGAAATTTCCATGAATGTTCAAGGAAATGGTATACAACAGTTTTTCTTTCTTTCTTTTATCCCCCACCACCCCCACCTTCCAAATCATGGTTGACAACATTAATATTCAATCTTCTGTATTCTTACACTTTTACTTTATGCAGATTAAGAATCTTTTTATTATTTTATTAAAATTTCCATGAATGTTCAAGGAAATTGGATACAACGGTTTTTCTTTCTTTCTTTTATCCCCCACTGGCCCGCAGCTTCTAAATCATGGTTGACAACATTAATATTCTATCTTCTGCATTCTTACTCTTTTTCTTTATGCAGATTAACTATCTTTTTATTATTTTATTGAAATTTCCATGAATGGTCAAGGAAATGGGATACAACAGTTTTTCTTACTTTCTTTTATCCCCCACCCCCCCCAGCTTCCAAATCATGGTTGACAACATTAATATTCTATCTTCTGCATTCTTACACTTTTTCTTTATGCAGACTAACAATCTTTTTATTATTTTATTGAAATTTCCATGAATGTTCAAGGAAATGTGATACAACATTATTTCTTTCTTTCTTTCATCCCCCACGCACCCAGCTTCCAAATCGTGGTTGACAATATTAATATTCAATGTTCTGCATTCTTACACTTTTTCTTTATGCAGATTAACAATCTTTTTATTATTTTATTGAAATTTCCATCAATGTTCAAGGAAATGATACAACAGTTTTTCTTTCTTTCTTTCATCCCCCTACCCCCACAGCTTCAAAATCATGGTTGACAACTTTAATATTCCATCTTCTGCATTCTTACTCTTTTTCTTTATGCAGATTAGCAATCTTTTTATTATTTTATTGAAATTTCCATGAATGTTCAAGGAAATGGGAGGCAACAGTTTTTCTTTCTTTCTTTTATCCCCCAACCCCCCAGCGTCAAAATCATGGTTGAAAACACTAATATTCTATCTTCTGCATTCTTACTCTTTTTCTTTATGCAGATTACCAATCTTTTTATTATTTTATTGAACTTTCCATGAATGTTCAAGGAAATGGTATACAACTGTTTTTCTTTCTTTCTTTTATCCCCCACTCCCCCCCAGTTTACAAATCATGGTTGACAACATTAATATTCTATCTTCTGCATTCTTACTCTTTTTCTTTATGCAGATTAACAATCTTTTTATTATTTTATTGAAATTTCCATGAATGTTCCAGTAAATGGGATACAGCCGTTTTTCGTTCTTTCTTTTATCCTCCAGCGACCCCAGCTTCCAAATCATGGTTGACAACATTAATATTCTATCTTCTGCATTCTTACTCTTTTTCTTTATGCAGATTAACAATCTTTTTATTATTTTATTGAAATTTCCATGAATGTACCAGGAAATGGGATACAACAGTTTTTCTTTCTTTCTTTTATCCCCCACCCCCGCCAGCTTCCAAATCATGGTTGACAACATGAACATTCTATCTCCTGCATTCTTACTCTTTTTCTTTATGCAGATTAACAATCTTTTAATATTTTATTGAAATTTCCATGAATGTTCAAGGAAATGGTATACAACAGTTTTTCTTTCTTTCTTTTATCCCCCACCACCCCCACCTTCCAAATCATGGTTGACAACATTAATATTCAATCTTCTGTATTCTTACACTTTTACTTTATGCAGATTAAGAATCTTTTTATTATTTTATTAAAATTTCCATGAATGTTCAAGGAAATTGGATACAACGGTTTTTCTTTCTTTCTTTTATCCCCCACTGGCCCGCAGCTTCTAAATCATGGTTGACAACATTAATATTCTATCTTCTGCATTCTTACTCTTTTTCTTTATGCAGATTAACTATCTTTTTATTATTTTATTGAAATTTCCATGAATGGTCAAGGAAATGGAATACAACAGTTTTTCTTACTTTCTTTTATCCCCCACCCCCCCCAGCTTCCAAATCATGGTTGACAACATTAATATTCTATCTTCTGCATTCTTACACTTTTTCTTTATGCAGACTAACAATCTTTTTATTATTTTATTGAAATTTCCATGAATGTTCAAGGAAATGTGATACAACATTATTTCTTTCTTTCTTTCATCCCCCACGCACCCAGCTTCCAAATCGTGGTTGACAATATTAATATTCAATGTTCTGCATTCTTACACTTTTTCTTTATGCAGATTAACAATCTTTTTATTATTTTATTGAAATTTCCATCAATGTTCAAGGAAATGATACAACAGTTTTTCTTTCTTTCTTTCATCCCCCTACCCCCACAGCTTCAAAATCATGGTTGACAACTTTAATATTCCATCTTCTGCATTCTTACTCTTTTTCTTTATGCAGATTAGCAATCTTTTTATTATTTTATTGAAATTTCCATGAATGTTCAAGGAAATGGGAGGCAACAGTTTTTCTTTCTTTCTTTTATCCCCCAACCCCCCAGCGTCAAAATCATGGTTGAAAACACTAATATTCTATCTTCTGCATTCTTACTCTTTTTCTTTATGCAGATTACCAATCTTTTTATTATTTTATTGAACTTTCCATGAATGTTCAAGGAAATGGTATACAACTGTTTTTCTTTCTTTCTTTTATCCCCCACTCCCCCCCAGTTTACAAATCATGGTTGACAACATTAATATTCTATCTTCTGCATTCTTACTCTTTTTCTTTATGCAGATTAACAATCTTTTTATTATTTTATTGAAATTTCCATGAATGTTCCAGTAAATGGGATACAGCCGTTTTTCGTTCTTTCTTTTATCCTCCAGCGACCCCAGCTTCCAAATCATGGTTGACAACATTAATATTCTATCTTCTGCATTCTTACTCTTTTTCTTTATGCAGATTAACAATCTTTTTATTATTTTATTGAAATTTCCATGAATGTACCAGGAAATGGGATACAACAGTTTTTCTTTCTTTCTTTTATCCAGCACCCCTGCCATCTTCCAAATCATGGTTGACAACATTAATATTCAATCTTCTGCATTCTTACACTTTTACTTTATGCAGATTAACAATCTTTTTCTTATTTTATTGAAAATTCCATGAATGTTCCAGTAAATGGGATACAACAGTTTTTCTTTCTTTCTTTTATCCTCCAGCGCCCCCAGCTTCTAAAACATGGTTGACAACATTAATATACTATCTTCTGCATTCTTACTCTTTTTCTTTATGCAGATTAACAATCTTTTTATTATTTTATTGAAATTTCCATGAATGTTCAAGGAAATGGGATACAACAGTTTTTCCTTCTTTCTTTTATCCCCCACCCCCCCCAGCTTCCAAATCATGGTTGACAACATAATATTCTATCTTCTGCCTTCATACTCTTTTTCTTTATGCATTTAACAATCTTGTCATTATTTTATTGAAATTTCATGAATGTTGAAGGAAATGGGATAAAACATTTTCTCTTTCTTTCTTGTATCCCCCACTCCCCATGCTTCCAAATCATGGTTGACAACATTAATATTCTATCTTCTGCATTCTTACTCTTTTTCTATATGCAGATTACCAATCTTTTTAATATTTTATTGAAATTTCCATGAATGTTCAAGGAAATGGAATACAACAGTTTTTCTTTCTTTCTTTTATCCCCCACCACCTCCCACCTTCCAAATCATGGTTGGCAACAGTAATATTCAATCTTCTGCATTCTTACACTTTTACTTTATGCAGATTAACAATCTTTTTATTATTTTATTAAAATTTCCATGAATGTTCAAGGAAATTGGATACAACAGTTTTTCTTTCTTTCTTTTATCCCCCACTTGCCCGCAGCTTCTAATTCATGGTTGACAACATTAATATTCTATCTTCTGCATTCTTACTCTTTTTCTTTATGCAGATTAACTATCTTTTTATCATTTTATTGAAATTTCTATGAATGTTCAAGGAAATGGGATACAACAGTTTTTCTTACTTTCTTTTATCCCCCACGCCCCCCCAGCTTCCAAATCATGTTTGACAACATTAATATCTATCTTCTGCATTCTTTCACTTTTTCTTTATGCAGACTAACAATCTTTTTATTATTTTATTGAATTTTCCATGAATGTTCAAGGAAATGTGATACAACATTATTTCTTTCTTTCTTTTATCCCGCACGCCCCCAGCTTCCAAATCGTGGTTGACAATATTAATATTCAATGTTCTGCATTCTTACACTTTTTCTTTATGCAGATTAACAATTTTTTATTATTTTATTGAAATTTCCATGAATGTTCAAGGAAATGGGATGCAACAGTTTTTCTTTCTTTCTTTCATCCCCCTACCCCCCCAGCTTCCAAATCATGGTTGACAACATTAATATTCCATCTTCTGCATTCTTACTCTTTTTCTTTATGCAGATTAGCAATCTTTTCTTATTTTATTGAAATTTCCATGAAAGTTCAAGGAAATGGGATACAACAGTTTTTCTTTCTTTCTTTTATCCCCCAACACGCCCCAGCTTCCCAATCATGGTTGACAACATTAATATTCTATCTTCTGCATTCTTACTCTTTTTCTCTGTGCAGATTAACAATCTTTTTACTATTTTATTGAAATTTCCATGAATGTTCAAGGAAATGGGATACAACAGTTTTTCTTTCTTTCTTTTATCCCCCACAACCCCCCAGCTTGTAAAACATGGTTGACAACATTAATATTCTATCTTCTGCATTCTTACTCTTTTTCTTTATGCAGATTAACAATCTTTTTATTATTGTATTGAAATTTCCATGAATGTTCAAGGAAATGGGATACAACAGTTTTTCTTTCTTTCTTTTATCCCCCACCCCCGCCAGCTTCCAAATCATGGTTGACAACATGAACATTCTATCTCCTGCATTCTTACTCTTTTTCTTCATGCAGATTAACAATCTTTTATTATTTATTTGAAATTTCCATGAATGTTCAAGGAAATGGGATACAACAGTTTTTTTTTCTTTCTTTCATCCCCCACCCTCCCAGCTTCCAAATCATGGTTGACAACATAATATTGTATCTTCTGCCTTCATACTCTTTTTCTTTATGCATTTAACAATCTTGTCATTATTTTACTGAAATTTCATGAATGTTCAAGGAAATGGGATACAACATTTTCTCTTTCTTTCTTTTATCCCCCACTCCCCAAGCTTCCAAATCATGGTCGACAACATTCATATTCTATCTTCTGCATTCTTACTCTTTTTCTTTATGCAGATTACCAATCTTTTTAATATTTTATTGAAATTTCCATGAATGTTCAAGGAAATGGTATACAACAGTTTTTCTTTCTTTCTTTTATCCCCCACCACCCACCACCTTCCAAATCATGGTTGACAACATTAATATTCAATCTTCTGTATTCTTACACTTTTTCTTTATGTAAATAACAATCTATTTATTATTTTATTGAAATTTCCATGAATGTCCAAGGAAATGGGATACAACATTTTTTCTTTCTTTCTTTTATCCCCCACACCCCCAGCTTCCAAATCGTGGTTGACAACATTAGTATTCAATCTTCGGCATTCTTACACTTTTTTTTTATGCAGTTGAACAATCTTTTTATTATTTTAATGAAATTTCTATGAATGTTCAAGGAAATGGAATACAACAGTTTTTCTTTCTTTCTTTTATCTCCCACCACCTCCCACCTTCCAAATCATGGTTGGCAACAGTAATATTCAATCTTGTGCATTCTTACACTTTTACTTTATGCAGATTAACAATCTTTTTATTATTTTATTAAAATTTCCATGAATGTTCAAGGAAATTGGATACAACAGTTTTTCTTTCTTTCTTTTATTCCCCACTTGCCCGCAGCTTCTAATTCATGGTTGACAACATTAATATTCTATCTTCTGCATTCTTACTCTTTTTCTTTATGCAGATTAACAATTTTTTATTATTTTATTGAAATTTCCATGAATGTTCAAGGAAATGGGATACAAAGGTTTTTCTTTCTTTCTTTCATCCCCCTACCCCCCCAGCTTCCAAAACATGGTTGACAACATTAATATTCAATCTTCTGTATTCTTACACTTTTTCTTTATGTAAATAACAATCTATTTATTATTTTATTGAAATTTCCATGAATGTCCAAGGAAATGGTATACAACATTTTTTCTTTCTTTCTTTTATCCCCCACACCCCCAGCTTCCAAATCGTGGTTGACAACATTAGTATTCAATCTTCGGCATTCTTACACTTTTTTTTTATGCAGTTGAACAATCTTTTTATTATTTTAATGAAATTTCTATGAATGTTCAAGGAAATGGAATACAACAGTTTTTCTTTCTTTCTTTTATCTCCCACCACCTCCCACCTTCCAAATCATGGTTGGCAACAGTAATATTCAATCTTGTGCATTCTTACACTTTTACTTTATGCAGATTAACAATCTTTTTATTATTTTATTAAAATTTCCATGAATGTTCAAGGAAATTGGATACAACAGTTTTTCTTTCTTTCTTTTATTCCCCACTTGCCCGCAGCTTCTAATTCATGGTTGACAACATTAATATTCTATCTTCTGCATTCTTACTCTTTTTCTTTATGCAGATTAACTATCTTTTTATTATTTTATTGAAATTTCCATGAATGTTCAAGGAAATGGGATACAACAGTTTTTCTTTCTTTCTTTTATCCTCCAGCGCCCCCAGCTTCCAAATCATGGTTGACAACATTAATATTCTATATTCTGCATTCTTACTCTTTTTCTCTATGCAGATTAACAATCTTTTTATTATTGTATTGAAATTTCCCTGAATGTTCAAGGAAATGGGATAAAACAGTTTTTCTTTCTTTCTTTTATCCCGCACAACCCCCCAGATTCCAAATCATTGTTGACAACATTAACATTCTATCTTCGTCATTCTTACTCTTTTTCTCTATGCAGATTAAGAATCTTTTTATTATTTTATTGAAATTTCCATGAATGTTAAAGGAAATGGGATACAACACTTTTTCTTTCTTTCTATCATCCCCCAACCCCACCAGCTTCCAAATCATTGTTGACAACCTTAATATTCTATCTTCTGCATTCTTACTATTTTTCTTTATGCAGATTACCAATCTTTTTATTATTTTATTGAAATTTCCATGAATGTTCAAGGAAATGGGATACAACAGTTTATCTTTCATTCTTGTATCCCCCAGCCCCCCAGCTTCCAAATCATGATTGAAAACATTAATATTCTACCTTCGGCATTCTTACTGTTTTTCTTTATGCAGATTAACAATCTTTTCTTATTTTATTGAAATTTCCATGAATGTTCAAGGAAATTGGATACAACAGTTTTTCTTTCTTTCTTTTATCCACCTCTTGCCCGCAGCTTCTAATTCATGGTTGACAACATTAATATTCTATCTTCTGCATTCTTACTATTTTTCTTTATGCAGATTACCAATCTTTTTATTATTTTATTGAAATTTCCATGAATGTTCAAGGAAATGGAATACAACAGTTTTTCTTTCTTTCTTTTATCCCCCACCACCTCCCACCTTCCAAATCATGGTTGGCAACAGTAATATTCTATCTTCTGCATTCTTACACTTTTACTTTATGCAGATTAATAATCTTTTTATTATTTTATTAAAATTTCCATGAATGTTCAAGGAAATTGGATACAACAGTTTTTCTTTCTTTCTTTTATTCCCCACTTGCCCGCAGCTTCTAATTCATGGTTGACAACATTAATATTCTATCTTCTGCATTCTTACTCTCTTTCTTTATGCAGATTAACAATCTTTTTATTATTTTATTGAAATTTCCATGAATGTTCAAGGAAATGGCATACAACAGTTTTTCTTTCTTTCTTTTATCCAGCACCCCCGCCATCTTCCAAATCATGGTTGACAACATTAATATTCAATCTTCTGCATTCTTACACTTTTACTTTATGCAGATTAACAATCTTTTTCTTATTTTATTGAAATTTCCATGAATGTTCAAGGAAATGGCATACAACAGTTTTTCTTTCTTTCTTTTATCCAGCACCCCCGCCAGCTTCCAAATCATGGTTGACAACATGAACATTCTATCTCCTGCATTCTTACTCTTTTTCTTTATGCAGATTAACAATCTTTTATTATTTTTTTGAAATTTCCATGAATGTTCAAGGAAATGGGATACAACAGTTTTTCTTTCTTTCTTTCATCCCCCACCCCCCCAGCTTCCAAATCATGGTTGACAACATAATATTGTATCTTCTGCCTTCATACTCGTTTTCTTTATGCATTTAACAATCTTGTCATTATTTTATTGAAATTTCATGAATGTTCAAGGAAATGGGATACAACATTTTCACTTTCTTTCTTTTATCCCCCACTCCCCAAGCTTCCAAATCATGGTTGACAACATTAATATTCTATCTTCTGCATTCTTACTCTTTTTCTTTATGCAGATTACCAATCGTTTTATTATTTTATTGAAATTTCCATGAATGTTCAAGGAAATGGTATACAACAGTTTTTCTTTCTTCCTTTTATCCCCCACCACCCCCCACCTTCCAAATCATGGTTGACAATATTAATATTCAATCTTCTGTAATCTTACACTTTTTCTTTATGTAAATAACAATCTATTTATTATTTTATTGAAATTTCCATGAATTTCCTAGGAAATGGGATACAACATTTTTTCTTGCTTTCTTTTATCCCCCACGCCCCCAGCTTCCAAATCGTGGTTGACAACATTAATATTCAATCTTCGGCATTCGAACACTTTTTCTTTATGCAGATGAACAATCTTTTTATTATTTTAATGAAATTTCCATGAATGTTCAAGGAAATGGAATACAACAGTTTTTCTTTCTTTCTTTTATCCCCCACCACCTCCCACCTTCCAAATCATGGTTGGCAACAGTAATATTCAATCTTCTGCATTCTTACACTTTTACTTTATGCAGATTAATAATCTTTTTATTATTTTATTAAAATTTCCATGAATGTTCAAGGAAATTGGATACAACAGTTTTTCTTTCTTTCTTTTATCCCCCACTTGCCCGCAGCTTCTAATTCATGGTTGACAACATTAATATTCTATCTTCTGCATTCTTACTCTCTTTCTTTATGCAGATTAACAATCTTTTTCTTATTTTATTGAAATTTCCATGAATGTTCAAGGAAATGGGATACAACAGTTTTTCTTTCTTTCTTTTATACCCCACCACCCCCCAGCTTCCAAAACATGGTTGACAACATTAATATTCTATCTTCTGCATTCTTACTCTTTTTCTCTATGCAGATTAACAATCTGTTTATTATTTTATTGAAATTTCCATGAATGTTCAAGTAAATGGGATACAACAGTTTTCCTTTCTTTCTTTTATCCTCCAGCGGCCCCAGCTTCCAAATCATGGTTGACAACATTAATATTCTATCTTCTGCATTCTTACTCTTTTTCTTTATGCAGATTAACAATCTTTTTATTATTTTATTGAAATTTCCATGAATGTTCAAGGAAATGGGATACAACAGTTTTTCTTTCTTTCTTTTTCCAGCACCCCCGCCATCTTCCAAATCATGGTTGACAACATTAATATTCAATCTTCTGCATTCTTACAGTTTTACTTTATGCAGATTAACAATCTTTTTCTTATTTTATTGAAATTTCCATGAATGTTCAAGGAAATGGGATACAACAGTTTTTCTTTCTTTCTTTTATCCCCCACAACCCCCCAGCTTCTAAAACATGGTTGACAACATTAATATTCTATCTTCTGCATTCTTACTCTTTTTCTTTATGCAGATTAACAATCTTTTTATTATTGTATTGAAATTTCCATGAAAGTTCAAGGAAATGGGATACAACAGTTTTTCTTTCTTTCTTTTATCCCCCACCCCCGCCAGCTTCCAAATCATGGTTGACAACATGAACATTCTATCTCCTGCATTCTTACTCTTTTTCTTTATGCAGATTAACAATCTTTTATTATTTTTTTGAAATTTCCATGAATGTTCAAGGAAAAGGGATACAACAGTTTTTCTTTCTTTCTTTCATCCCCCACCCCCCCAGCTTCCAAATCATGGTTGACAACATAATATTGTATCTTCTGCCTTCATACTCTTTTTCTTTATGCATTTAACAATCTTGTCATTATTTTATTGAAATTTCATGAATGTTCAAGGAAAGGGGATACAACATTTTCTCTTTCTTTCTTTTATCCCCCACTCCCCAAGCTTCAAATTCATGGTTGACAACATTAATATTCTATCTTCTGCATTCTTACTCTTTTTCTTTATGTAGATTACCAATCGTTTTATTTTTTTTATTGAAATTTCCATGAATGTTCAAGGAAATGGTATACAACAGTTTTTCTTTCCTTCTTTTATCCCCCACCACCCCCCACCTTCCAAATCATGGTTGACAACATTAATATTCAATCTTCTGTAATCTTACTCTTTTTCTTTATGTAAATAACAATCTATTTATTATTTTATTGAAATTTCCATGAATGTCCAAGGAAATGGGATACAACATTTTTTCTTTCTTTATTTATCCCCCACGCCCCCAGCTTCCAAATCGTGGTTTACAACATTAATATTCAATCTTCGGCATTCTTACACTTTTTCTTTATGCAGATGAACAATCTTTTTATTATTTTAATGAAATTTCCATGAATGTTCCAGGAAATGGAATACAACAGTTTTTCTTTCTTTCTTTTATCCCCCACCACCTCCCACCTTCCAAATCATGGTTGGCAACAGTAATATTCAATCTTCTGCATTCTTACACTTTTACTTTATGCAGATTAACAATCTTTTTACTATTTTATTAAAATTTCCAGGAATGTTCAAGGAAATTGGATACAACAGTTTTTCTTTCTTTCTTTTATCCCCCACTTGCCCGCAGCTTCTAATTCATGGTTGACAACATTAATATTCTATCTTCTGCATTCTTACTCTCTTTCTTTATGCAGATTAACAATCTTTTTCTTATTTTATTGAAATTTCCATGAATGTTCAAGGAAATGGGATACAACAGTTTTTCTTTCTTTCTTTTATACCCCACCACCCCCCAGCTTCCAAAACATGGTTGACAACATTAATATTCTATCTTCTGCATTCTTACTCTTTTTCTCTATGCAGATTAACAATCTGTTTATTATTTTATTGAAATTTCCATGAATGTTCAAGTAAATGGGATACAACAGTTTTCCTTTCTTTCTTTTATCCTCCAGCGGCCCCAGCTTCCAAATCATGGTTGACAACATTAATATTCTATCTTCTGCATTCTTACTCTTTTTCTTTATGCAGATTAACAATCTTTTTATTATTTTATTGAAATTTCCATGAATGTTCAAGGAAATGGGATACAACAGTTTTTCTTTCTTTCTTTTTCCAGCACCCCCGCCATCTTCCAAATCATGGTTGACAACATTAATATTCAATCTTCTGCATTCTTACAGTTTTACTTTATGCAGATTAACAATCTTTTTCTTATTTTATTGAAATTTCCATGAATGTTCAAGGAAATGGGATACAACAGTTTTTCTTTCTTTCTTTTATCCCCCACAACCCCCCAGCTTCTAAAACATGGTTGACAACATTAATATTCTATCTTCTGCATTCTTACTCTTTTTCTTTATGCAGATTAACAATCTTTTTATTATTGTATTGAAATTTCCATGAAAGTTCAAGGAAATGGGATACAACAGTTTTTCTTTCTTTCTTTTATCCCCCACCCCCGCCAGCTTCCAAATCATGGTTGACAACATGAACATTCTATCTCCTGCATTCTTACTCTTTTTCTTTATGCAGATTAACAATCTTTTATTATTTTTTTGAAATTTCCATGAATGTTCAAGGAAAAGGGATACAACAGTTTTTCTTTCTTTCTTTCATCCCCCACCCCCCCAGCTTCCAAATCATGGTTGACAACATAATATTGTATCTTCTGCCTTCATACTCTTTTTCTTTATGCATTTAACAATCTTGTCATTATTTTATTGAAATTTCATGAATGTTCAAGGAAAGGGGATACAACATTTTCTCTTTCTTTCTTTTATCCCCCACTCCCCAAGCTTCAAATTCATGGTTGACAACATTAATATTCTATCTTCTGCATTCTTACTCTTTTTCTTTATGTAGATTACCAATCGTTTTATTTTTTTTATTGAAATTTCCATGAATGTTCAAGGAAATGGTATACAACAGTTTTTCTTTCCTTCTTTTATCCCCCACCACCCCCCACCTTCCAAATCATGGTTGACAACATTAATATTCAATCTTCTGTAATCTTACTCTTTTTCTTTATGTAAATAACAATCTATTTATTATTTTATTGAAATTTCCATGAATGTCCAAGGAAATGGGATACAACATTTTTTCTTTCTTTATTTATCCCCCACGCCCCCAGCTTCCAAATCGTGGTTTACAACATTAATATTCAATCTTCGGCATTCTTACACTTTTTCTTTATGCAGATGAACAATCTTTTTATTATTTTAATGAAATTTCCATGAATGTTCCAGGAAATGGAATACAACAGTTTTTCTTTCTTTCTTTTATCCCCCACCACCTCCCACCTTCCAAATCATGGTTGGCAACAGTAATATTCAATCTTCTGCATTCTTACACTTTTACTTTATGCAGATTAACAATCTTTTTACTATTTTATTAAAATTTCCAGGAATGTTCAAGGAAATTGGATACAACAGTTTTTCTTTCTTTCTTTTATCCCCCACTTGCCCGCAGCTTCTAATTCATGGTTGACAACATTAATATTCTATCTTCTGCATTCTTACTCTTTTTCTTTATGCAGATTAACTATCTTTTTATTATTTTATCGAAATTTCCATGAATGTTAAAGGAAATGGGATACAACATTATTTCTTTCTTTCTTTCATCCCCCATGCCCCCAGCTTCCAAATCGTGGTTGACAATATTAATATTCAATGTTCTGCATTCTTACACTTTTTCTTTATGCAGATTAACATTTTTTTATTATTTTATTGAAATTTCCATGAATGTTCAAGGAAATGGTATACAACAGTTTTTCTTTCTTTCTTTCATCCCCCTACCCCCCCAGCTTCCAAATCATGGTTGACAACATTAATATTCCATCTTCTGCATTCTTACTATTTTTCTTTATGCAGATTAACAATCTTTTATTATTTTATTGAAATTTCCATGAAAGTTCAAGGAAATGGGATACAACAGTTTTTCTTTCTTTCTTTTATCCCCCAACACCCCCCAGCTTCCCAATCATGGTTGATAACATTAATATTCTATCTTCTGCATTCTTACTCTTTTTCTCTATGCAGATTAACAATCTTTTTATTATTTTATTGAAATTTCCATGAATGTTCAAGGAAATGGGATACAACAGTTTTTCTTTCTTTCTTTTATCCAGCACCCCCGCCATCTTCCAAATCATGGTTGACAACATTAATATACAATCTTCTGCATTCTTACAGTTTTACTTTATGCAGATTAACAATCTTTTTCTTATTTTATTGAAATTTCCATGAATGTTCAAGGAAATGGGATACAACTGTTTTTCTTTCTTTCTTTTATCCCCCACAACCCCCCAACTTCTAAAACATGGTTGACAACATTAATATTCTATCTTCTGCATTCTTACACTTTTTCTTTATGCAGATTAACAATGTTTTTTTATTGTATTGAAATTTCCATGAATGTTCAAGGAAATGGGATACAACAGTTTTTCTTTCTTTCTTTTATCCCCCACCCCCGCCAGCTTCCAAATCATGGTTGACAACATGAACATTCTATCTCCTGCATTCTTACTCTTTTTCTTTACGCAGATTAACAATCTTTTATTATTTTTTTGAAATTTCCATGAATGTTCAAGGAAATGGGATACAACAGTTTTTCTTTCTTTCTTTCATCCCCCACCCCCCCAGCTTCCAAATCATGGTTGACAACATAATATTGTAACTTGTGCCTTCATACTCTTTTTCTTTATGCATTTAACAATCTTTTTATTATTTTATTGAAATTTCCATGAATGTTCAAGGAAATGTGATACAACATTATTTCTTTCTTTCTTTCATCCCGCACGCCCCCAGCTTCCAAATCGTGGTTGACAATATTAATATTCAATGTTCTGCATTCTTACACTTTTTCTTTATGCAGATTAACAATTTTTTATTATTTTATTGAAATTTCCATGAATGTTCAAGGAAATGGGTTACAACAGTTTTTCTTTCTTTCTTTCATCCCCCTACCCTCCCAGCTTCCAAATCATGGTTGACAACACTAATATTCCATCTTCTGCTTTCTTACTCTTTTTCTTTATGCAGATTAACAATCTTTTATTATTTTATTGAAATTTCCATTAAAGTTCAAGGAAATGGGATACAACAGTTTTTCTTTCTTTCTTTTATCCCCCCACACGACCCAGCTTCCCAATCATGGTTGACAACATTAATATGCTATCTTCTGCATTCTTACTCTTTTTCTCTGTGCAGATTAACAATCTTTTTATTATTTTATTGAAATTTCCATGAACGTTCAAGGAAATGGGATACAACAGTTTTTCTTTCTTTCTTTTATCCCGCACAACCCCCCAGATTCCAAATCATTGTTGACAACATTAACATTCAATCTTCTGCATTCTTAAACTTTTTCTTTATGCAGATTAACAATCTTTTTATTATTTAATTGAAATTGCCATGAATGTTCAAGGAAATGGGATACAACATTTTTTCTTTCTTTCTTTTATCCTCCATCGCCCCCAGCTTCCAAATCATGGTTGACAACATTAATATTCTATCTTCTGCATTCTTACTCTTTTTCTCTATGCAGATTAACAATCTTTTTATTATTGTATTGAAATTTCCCTGAATGTTCAAGGAAATGGGATAAAACAGTTTTTCTTTCTTTCTTTTATCCCGCACAACCCCCCAGATTCCAAATCATTGTTGACAACATTAACATTCTATCTTCGTCATTCTTACTCTTTTTCTCTATGCAGATTAAGAATCTTTTTATTATTTTATTGAAATTTCCATGAATGTTAAAGGAAATGGGATACAACACTTTTTCTTTCTTTCTATCATCCCCCAACCCCACCAGCTTCCAAATCATTGTTGACAACATTAATATTCTATCTTCTGCATTCTTACTATTTTTCTTTATGCAGATTACCAATCTTTTTATTATTGTATTGAAATTTCCATAAATGTTCAAGGAAATGGGATACAACAGTTTTTCTTTCATTCTTGTATCCCCCAGCCCCCCAGCTTCCAAATCATGATTGAAAACATTAATATTCTACCTTCTGCATTCTTACTGTTTTTCTTTATGCAGATTAACAATCTTTTCTTATTTTATTGAAATTTCCATGAATGTTCAAGGAAATGGGATACAACACTTTTTCTGTCTTTCTTTTATCCCCCACCCCCGCCAGCTTCCAAATCATGGTTGACAACATGAACATTCTATCTCCTGCATTCTTACTCTTTTTCTTTATGCAGATTAACTATCTTTTATTATTTTATTGAAATTTCCATGAATGTTCAAGGAAATGGGATACAACAGTTTTTCTTTCTTTCTTTTATCCCCCACGCTCCAAGTTTCCAAATCATGGTTGACAACATTAATATTCTATCTTCTGCATTCTTACTCTTTTTCTTTATGTAGATTACCAATCTTTTTATTATTTTATTGAACTTTCCATGAATGTTCAAGGAAATGGTATACAACAGTTTTTCTTTCACTCTTTTATCCCCCAACCCCCCAAGCTTCCAAATCATGGTTGACAAGATTAATAGTCTATCTTCTGCATTCTTACTATTTTTCTTTATGCAGAATAACAATCTTTTTATTATTTTACTGAAATTTCCATGAATGTTCAAGGAAATGGGATACAACAGTTTTTCTTTCTTTCTTTTATCCCCCACAACCCCCCAGCTTCCAAAACATGGTTGACAACATTAATTATCTATCTTCTGCATTCTTACTCTTTTTCTTTATGCAGATTAACAATCTTTTTATTATTGTATTGAAATTTCCATGAATGTTCAAGGAAATGGGATACAACAGTTTTTCTTTCTTTCTTTTATCCCCCACCCCCGCCAGCTTCCAAATCATGGTTGACAACATAATATTGTATCTTCTGCCTTCATACTCTTTTTCTTTATGCATTTAACAATCTTTTCATTATTTTACTGAAATTTCATGAATGTTCAAGGAAATGGGATACAACACTTTCTCTTTCTTTCTTTTATCCCCCACTCCCCAATCTTCCAAATCATGGTTGACAACATTAATATTCTATCTTCTGCATTCTTACTCTTTTTCTTTATGCAGATTACCAATTTTTTTAATATTTAATTGAAATTTCCATGAATGTTCAAGGAAATGGTATACAACAGTTTTTCTTTCTTTCTTTTATCCCCCACCACCCACCACCTTCCAAATCATGGTTGACAACATTCATATTCAATCTTCTGTATTCTTACACTTTTTCTTTATGTAAATAACAATTTATTTCTTATTTTATTGAAATTTCCATGAATGTCCAAGGAAATGGGATACAACATTTTTTCTTTCTCTCTTTTATCCCCCACGCCCCCAGCTTCCAAATCGTGGTTGACAACATTAATATTCAATCTTCGGCATTCTTACACTTTTTCTTTATGCAGATTAACAATCTTTTTATTATTTTAATGAAATTTCCATGAATGTTCAAGGAAATGGAATACAACAGTTTTTCTTTCTTTCTTTTATCCCCCACCACCTCCCACCTTCCAAATCATGGTTGGCAACAGTAATATTCAATCTTCTGCATTCTTACACTTTTACTTTATGCAGATTAACAATCTTTTTATTATTTTATTAAAATTTCCATGAATGTTCAAGGAAATTGGATACAACAGTTTTTCTTTCTTTCTTTTATCCCCCACTTGCCCGCAGCTTCTAATTCATGGTTGACAACATTAATATTCTATCTTCTGCATTCTTACTCTTTTTCTTTATGCTGATTAACTATCTTTTTATCATTTTATTGAAATTTCTATGAATGTTCAAGGAAATGGGATACAACAGTTTTTCTTACTTTCTTTTATCCCCCACGCTCCCCCAGCTTCCAAATCATGTTTGACAACATTAATATTCTATCTTCTGCATTCTTTCACTTTTTCTTTATGCAGACTAACAATCTTTTTATTATTTTATTGAATTTTCCATGAATGTTCAAGGAAATGTGATACAACATTATTTCTTTCTTTCTTTTATCCCGCACGCCCCCAGCTTCCAAATCGTGGTTGACAATATTAATATTCAATGTTCTGCATTCTTACACTTTTTCTTTATGCAGATTAACAATTTTTTATTATTTTATTGAAATTTCCATGAATGTTCAAGGAAATGGGATGCAACAGTTTTTCTTTCTTTCTTTCATCCCCCTACCCCCCCAGCTTCCAAATCATGGTTGACAACATTAATATTCCATCTTCTGCATTCTTACTCTTTTTCTTTATGCAGATTAACAATCTTTTCTTATTTTATTGAAATTTCCATGAAAGTTCAAGGAAATGGGATACAACAGTTTTTCTTTCTTTCTTTTATCCCCCAACACGCCCCAGCTTCCCAATCATGGTTGACAACATTAATATTCTATCTTCTGCATTCTTACTCTTTTTCTCTGTGCAGATTAACAATCTTTTTACTATTTTATTGAAATTTCCATGAATGTTCAAGGAAATGGGATACAACAGTTTTTCTTTCTTTCTTTTATCCCCCACAACCCCCCAGCTTCTAAAACATGGTTGACAACATTAATATTCTATCTTCTGCATTCTTACTCTTTTTCTTTATGCAGATTAACAATCTTTTTATTATTGTATTGAAATTTCCATGAATGTTCAAGGAAATGGGATACAACAGTTTTTCTTTCTTTCTTTTATCCCCCACCCCCGCCAGCTTCCAAGTCATGGTTGACAACATGAACATTCTATCTCCTGCATTCTTACTCTTTTTCTTCATGCAGATTAACAATCTTTTATTATTTATTTGAAATTTCCATGAATGTTCAAGGAAATGGGATACAACAGTTTTTTTTTCTTTCTTTCATCCCCCACCCTCCCAGCTTCCAAATCATGGTTGACAACATAATATTGTATCTTCTGCCTTCATACTCTTTTTCTTTATGCATTTAACAATCTTGTCATTATTTTACTGAAATTTCATGAATGTTCAAGGAAATGGGATACAACATTTTCTCTTTCTTTCTTTTATCCCCCACTCCCCAAGCTTCCAAATCATGGTCGACAACATTCATATTCTATCTTCTGCATTCTTACTCTTTTTCTTTATGCAGATTACCAATCTTTTTAATATTTTATTGAAATTTCCATGAATGTTCAAGGAAATGGTATACAACAGTTTTTCTTTCTTTCTTTTATCCCCCACCACCCACCACCTTCCAAATCATGGTTGACAACATTAGTATTCAATCTTCGGCATTCTTACACTTTTTTTTATGCAGTTGAACAATCTTTTTATTATTTTAATGAAATTTCTATGAATGTTCAAGGAAATGGAATACAACAGTTTTTCTTTCTTTCTTTTATCTCCCACCACCTCCCACCTTCCAAATCATGGTTGGCAACAGTAATATTCAATCTTGTGCATTCTTACACTTTTACTTTATGCAGATTAACAATCTTTTTATTATTTTATTAAAATTTCCATGAATGTTCAAGGAAATTGGATACAACAGTTTTTCTTTCTTTCTTTTATTCCCCACTTGCCCGCAGCTTCTAATTCATGGTTGACAACATTAATATTCTATCTTCTGCATTCTTACTCTTTTTCTTTATGCAGATTAACTATCTTTTTATTATTTTATTGAAATTTCCATGAATGTTCAAGGAAATGGGATACAACAGTTTTTCTTACTTTCTTTTATCCCCCACCCCCCCCCAGCTTCCAAATCATGTTTGACAACATTAATATTCTATCTTCTGCATTCTTACACTTTTTCTTTATGCAGACTAACAATCTTTTTATTATTTTATTGAAATTTCCATGAATGTTCAAGGAAATGTGATACAACATTATTTCTTTCTTTCTTTCATCCCGCACGCCCCCAGCTTCCAAATCGTGGTTGACAATATTAATATTCAATGTTCTGCATTCTTACACTTTTTCTTTATGCAGATTAACAATTTTTTATTATTTTATTGAAATTTCCATGAATGTTCAAGGAAATGGGATACAAAGGTTTTTCTTTCTTTCTTTCATCCCCCTACCCCCCCAGCTTCCAAAACATGGTTGACAACATTAATATTCCATCTTCTGCATTCTTACTCTTTTTCTTTATGCAGATTAACAATCTTTTATTATTTTATTGAAATTTCCATGAAAGTTCAAGGAAATGGGATACAACAGTTTTTCTTTCTTTCTTTTATCCCCCAACACGCCCCAGCTTCCCAATCAGGGTTGACAACATTAATATTCTATCTTCTGCATTCTTACTCTTTTTCTTTATGCAGATTAACAATCTTTTTATTATTTTATTGAAATTTCCATGAATGTTCAAGGAAATGGTATACAACAGTTTTTCTTTCTTTCCTTTATCCCGCACAACCCCCCAGATTCCAAATCATTGTTGACAACATTAACATTCATTCTTCTGCATTCTTAATCTTTTTCTTTATGCAGATTAACAATCTTTTTATTATTTTATTGAAATTGCCATGAATGTTCAAGGAAATGGGATACAACATTTTTTCTTTCTTTCTTTTATCCTCCAGCGCCCCCAGCTTCCAAATCATGGTTTACAACATTAATATTCTGTCTTCTGCATTCTTACTCTTTTTCTCTATGCAGATTAACAATCTTTTTATTATTGTATTGAAATTTCCATGAATGTTCAAGGAAATGGGATACAACAGTTTTTCATTCTTTCTTTTATCCCGCATAACCCCCTAGATTCCAAATCATTGCTGACAACATTAACATTCTATCTTCGTCATTCTTACTCTTTTTCTATATGCAGATTAAGAATCTCTTTATTATTTTATAGAAATTTCAATGAATGTTCATAGAAATGTGACACAAGAGTTTTTCTTTCTTTCTTTTATCCCCCACCCCAACAGCTTCCAAATCTTAGTTCCCAACACTAATATTCTATCTTCTGCATTCTTACACTTTTTCTTTATGCATATTAACAATCTTTTTATTATTTTATTGAAATTTCGATGAATGTTCAAGGAAATGGGATAAAACAGTTTTTCTTTCTTTCTTTTATCCCGCACAACCCCCCAGATTCCAAATCATTGTTGACAACATTAACATTCTATCTTCGTCATTCTTACTCTTTTTCTCTATGCAGATTAAGAATCTTTTTATTATTTTATTGAAATTTCCATGAATGTTAAAGGAAATGGGATACAACACTTTTTCTTTCTTTCTATCATCCCCCAACCCCACCAGCTTCCAAATCATTGTTGACAACATTAATATTCTATCTTCTGCATTCTTACTATTTTTCTTTATGCAGATTACCAATCTTTTTATTATTTTATTGAAATTTCCTTGAATGTTCAAGGAAATGGGATACAACAGTTTTTCTTTCATTCTTGTATCCCCCAGCCCCCCAGCTTCCAAATCATGATTGAAAACATTAATATTCTACCTTCTGCATTCTTACTGTTTTTCTTTATGCAGATTAACAATCTTTTCTTATTTTATTGAAATTTCCATGAATGTTCAAGGAAATGGGATACAACACTTCTTCTGTCTTTCTTTTATCCCCCACCCCCGCCAGCTTCCAAATCATGGTTGACAACATGAACATTCTATCTCCTGCATTCTTACTCTTTTTCTTTATGCAGATTAACTATCTTTTATTATTTTATTGATATTTCCATGAATGTTCAAGGAAATGGGATACAACATTTTTTCTTTCATTCTTTTATCCCCCAACCCCCCAAGCTTCCAAATCATGGTTGACAAGATTAATAGACTATCTTCTGCATTCTTACAATTTTTCTTTATGCAGAATATCAATCTTTTTATTATTTTACTGAAATTTCCATGAATGTTCAAGGAAAAGGGATACAACAGTTTTTCTTTCTTTCTTTTATCCCCCACAACCCCCCAGCTTCCAAAACATGGTTGACAACATTAATTATCTATCTTCTGCATTCTTACTCTTTTTCTTTATGCAGATTAACAATCTTTTTATTATTGTATTGAAATTTCCATGAATGATCAAGGAAATGGGATACAACAGTTTTTCTTTCTTTCTTTTATCCCCCACCCCCGCCAGCTTCCAAATCATGGTTGACAACATAATATTGTATCTTCTGCCTTCATACTCTTTTTCTTTATGCATTTAACAATCTTGTCATTATTTTACTGAAATTTCATGAATGTTCAAGGAAATGGGATACAACATTTTCTCTTTCTTTCTTTTATCCCCCACTCCCCAATCTTCCAAATCATGGTTGACAACATTAATATTCTATCTTCTGCATTCTTACTCTTTTTCTTTATGCAGATTACCAATCTTTTTAATATTTAATTGAAATTTCCATGAATGTTCAAGGAAATGGAATACAACAGTTTTTCTTTCTTTCTTTTATCTCCCACCACCTCCCACCTTCCAAATCATGGTTGGCAACAGTAATATTCAATCTTGTGCATTCTTACACTTTTACTTTATGCAGATTAACAATCTTTTTATTATTTTATTGAAATTTCCATGAATGTTCAAGGAAATGGGATACAACAGTTTTTCATTCTTTCTTTTATCCCGCATAACCCCCCAGATTCCAAATCATTGTTCACAACATTTATATTCTATCTTCGTCATTCTTACTCTTTTTCTCTATGCAGATTAAGAATCTCTTTATTATTTTATTGAAATTTCAATGAATGTTCATAGAAATGTGACACAAGAGTTTTTCTTTCTTTCTTTTATCCCCCACCCCAACAGCTTCCAAATCTTAGTTCCCAACACTAATATTCTATCTTCTGCATTCTTACACTTTTTCTTTATGCATATTATCAATGTTTTTATTATTTTATTGAAATTTCGATGAATGTTCAAGGAAATGGGATACAACAGTTTTTCTTTCATTCTTTTATCCACCACCCCCCCAGCTTCCAAATCATGATTGAAAACATTAATATTCTACCTTCTGCATTCTTACTGTTTTCCTTTATGCAGATTAACAATCTTTTCTTATTTTATTGAAATTTCCATGAAAGTTCAAGGAAATGGGATACAACAGTTTTTCTTTCTTTCTTTTATCCCCCCACACCCACCAGCTTCCCAATCATGGTTGACAACATTAATATTCTATCTTCTGCGTTCTTACTCTTTTTCTTTATGCAGATTACCAATCTTTTAAATATTTTATTGAAATTTCCATGAATGTTCAAGGAAATGGTATACAACAGTTTTTCTTTCTTTCTTTTATCCCCCACCACCCACCACCTTCCAAATCATGGTTGACAACATTCATATTCAATCTTCTGTATTCTTACACTTTTTCTTTATGTAAATAACAATCTATTTATTATTTTATTGAAATTTCCATGAATGTCCAAGGAAATGGGATACAACATTTTTTCTTTCTCTCTTTTATCCCCCACGCCCCCAGCTTCCAAATCGTGGTTGACAACATTAATATTCAATCTTCGGCATTCTTACACTTTTTCTTTATGCAGATTAACAATCTTTTTATTATTTTAATGAAATTTCTATGAATGTTCAAGGAAATGGAATACAACAGTTTTTCTTTCTTTCTTTTATCCCCCACCACCTCCCACCTTCCAAATCATGGTTGGCAACAGTAATATTCAATCTTCTGCATTCTTACACTTTTCCTTATGCAGATTAACAATCTTTTTATTATTTTATTAAAATTTCCATGAATGTTCAAGGAAATTGGATACAACAGTTTTTCTTTCTTTCTTTTATCCCCCACTTGCCCGCAGCTTCTAATTCATGGTTGACAACATTAATATTCTATCTTCTGCATTCTTACTCTTTTTCTTTATGCAGATTAACTATCTTTTTATCATTTTATTGAAATTTCTATGAATGTTCAAGGAAATGGGATACAACAGTTTTTCTTACTTTCTTTCCCCCCCCCCCCAGCTTCCAAATAATGTTTGACAACATTAATATTCTATCTTCTGCATTCTTTCACTTTTTCTTTATGCAGACTAACAATCTTTTTATTATTTTATTGAATTTTCCATGAATGTTCAAGGAAATGTGATACAACATTATTTCTTTCTTTCTTTTATCCCGCACGCCCCCAGCTTCCAAATCGTGGTTGACAATATTAATATTCAATGTTCTGCATTCTTACACTTTTTCTTTATGCAGATTAACAATTTTTTATTATTTTATTGAAATTTCCATGAATGTTCAAGGAAATGGGATGCAACAGTTTTTCTTTCTTTCTTTCATCGCCCTACCCCCCCAGCTTCCAAATCATGGTTGACAACATTAATATTCCATCTTCTGCATTCTTACTCTTTTTCTTTATGCAGATTAACAATCTTTTCTTATTTTATTGAAATTTCCATGAAAGTTCAAGGAAATGGGATACAACAGTTTTTCTTTCTTTCTTTTATCCCCCAACACGCCCCAGCTTCCCAATCATGGTTGACAACATTAATATTCTATCTTCTGCATTCTTACTCTTTTTCTCTGTGCAGATTAACAATCTTTTTACTATTTTATTGAAATTTCCATGAATGTTCAAGGAAATGGGATACAACAGTTTTTCTTTCTTTCTTTTATCCCCCACAACCCCCCAGCTTCTAAAACATGGTTGACAACATTAATATTCTATCTTCTGCATTCTTACTCTTTTTCTTTATGCAGATTAACAATCTTTTTATTATTGTATTGAAATTTCCATGAATGTTCAAGGAAATGGGATACAACAGTTTTTCTTTCTTTCTTTTATCCCCCACCCCCGCCAGCTTCCAAATCATGGTTGACAACATGAACATTCTATCTCCTGCATTCTTACTCTTTTTCTTTATGCAGATTAACAATCTTTTTATTATTTTATTGAAATTGCCATGAATGTTCAAGGAAATGGGATACAACAGTTTTTTTTTCTTTCTTTCATCCCCCACCCTCCCAGCTTCCAAATCATGGTTGACAACATAATATTGTATCTTCTGCCTTCATACTCTTTTTCTTTATGCATTTAACAATCTTGTCATTATTTTACTGAAATTTCACGAATGTTCAAGGAAATGGGATACAACATTTTCTCTTTCTTTCTTTTATCCCCCACTCCCCAAGCTTCCAAATCATGGTCGACAACATTCATATTCTATCTTCTGCATTCTTACTCTTTTTCTTTATGCAGATTGACAATCTTTTTATTATTTTATTGAAATTGCCATGAATGTTCAAGGAAATGGGATACAACATTTTTTCTTTCTTTCTTTTATCCTCCAGCGCCCCCAGCTTCCAAATCATGGTTTACAACATTAATATTCTATCTTCTGCATTCTTACTCTTTTTCTCTATGCAGATTAACAATCTTTTTATTATTGTATTGAAATTTCCATGAATGTTCAAGGAAATGGGATACAACAGTTTTTCATTCTTTCTTTTATCCCGCATAACCCCCCCAGATTCCAAATCATTGTTGACAACATTAACATTCTATCTTCGTCATTCTTACTCTTTTTCTCTATGCAGATTAAGAATCTCTTTATTATTTTATTGAAATTTCAATGAATGTTCATAGAAATGTGACACAAGAGTTTTTCTTTCTTTCTTTTATCCCCCACCCCAACAGCTTCCAAATCTTAGTTCCCAACACTAATATTCTATCTTCTGCATTCTTACACTTTTTCTTTATGCATATTAACAATCTTTTTATTATTTTATTGAAATTTCGATGAATGTTCAAGGAAATGGGATACAACAGTTTTTCTTTCATTCTTTTATCCACCACCCCCCCAGCTTCCAAATCATGATTGAAAACATTAATATTCTACCTTCTGCATTCTTACTGTTTTCCTTTATGCAGATTAACAATCTTTTCTTATTTTATTGAAATTTCCATGAAAGTTCAAGGAAATGGGATACAACAGTTTTTCTTTCTTTCTTTTATCCCCCCACACCCACCAGCTTCCCAATCATGGTTGACAACATTAATATTCTATCTTCTGCATTCTTACTCTTTTTCTCTATGCAGATTAACAATCTTTTTATTATTTTATTGAAATTTCCATGAATTTTCAAGGAAATGGGATACAACAATTTTTCTTTCTTTCTTTTATCCCGCACAACCCCCCAGCTTCCAAATCATTGTTGACAACATTAATATTCTATCTTCTGCATTCTTACTCTTTTTCTTTATGCAGATTAACAATCTTTTTATTATTTTATTGAAATTGCCATGAATGTTCAAGGAAATGGGATACAACTGTGTTTCTTTCTTTCTTTTATCCTCCAGCGCCCCCAGCTTCCAAATCATGGTTGACAATATTAATATTCTATCTTTTGCATTCTTACTCTCTTTCTTTATGCAGATTAACAATCTTTTTATTATTGTATTGAAATTTCCATGAATGTTCAAGGAAATAGGATACAACAGTTTTTCTTTCTTTCTTTTATCCCCACACCCGCCAGCATCCAAATCATGGTTGACAACATTAACATTCTATCTCCTGCATTCTTACTCTTTTTCTTTATGCAGATTAACAATCTTTTATTATTTTATTGAAATTTCCATGAATGTTCAAGGAAATGGGATACAACAGTTTTTCTTTCTTTCTTTCATCACCCACCCCCCCAGCTTCCAAATCATGGATAACAACATAATATTCTATCTTCTGCCTTCATATTCTTTTTCTTTATGCAGATTCACAATCTTGTCATTATTTTATTGAAATTTCATAAATGTTCAAGGAAATGGGATACAACAGTTTTTCTTTCTTTCTTTTATCCCCCACCCCCGCCAGCTTCCAAATCATGGTTGACAACATGAACATTCTATCTCCTGCATTCTTACTCTTTTTCTTCATGCAGATTAACAATCTTTTATTATTTATTTGAAATTTCCATGAATGTTCAAGGAAATGGGATACAACAGTTTTTTATTCTTTCTTTCATCCCCCACCCTCCCAGCTTCCAAATCATGGTTGACAACATAATATTGTATCTTCTGCCTTCATACTCTTTTTCTTTATGCATGTAACAATCTTGTCATTATTTTACTGAAATTTCATGAATGTTCAAAGAAATGGGATACAACATTTTCTCATTCTTTCTTTTATCCCCCACTCCCCAAGCTTCCAAATCATGGTTGACAACATTAATATTCTATCTTCTGCATTCTTACTCTTTTTCTTTATGCAGATTACCAATCTTTTAAATATTTTATTGAAATTTCCATGAATGTTCAAGGAAATGGTATACAACAGTTTTTCTTTCTTTCTTTTATCCCCCACCACCCACCACCTTCCAAATCATGGTTGACAACATTAATATTCAATCTTCTGTATTCTTACACTTTTTCTTTATGTAAATAACAATCTATTTATTATTTTATTGAAATTTCCATGAATGTCCAAGGAAATGGGATACAACATTTTTTCTTTCTTTCTTTTATCCCCCACGCCCCCAGCTTCCAAATCGTGGTTGACAACATTAATATTCAATCTTCGGCATTCTTACACTTTTTCTTTATGCAGTTGAACAATCTTTTTATTATTTTAATGAAATTTCTATGAATGTTCAAGGAAATGGAATACAACAGTTTTTCTTTCTTTCTTTTATCTCCCACCACCTCCCACCTTCCAAATCATGGTTGGCAACAGTAATATTCAATCTTGTGCATTCTTACACTTTTACTTTATGCAGATTAACAATCTTTTTTATTACTTTATTAAAATTTCCATGAATGTTCAAGGAAATTGGATACAACAGTTTTTCTTTCTTTCTTTTATCCCCCACTTGCCCGCAGCTTCTAATTCATGGTTGACAACATTAATATTCTATCTTCTGCATTCTTACTCTTTTTCTTTATGCAGATTAACTATCTTTTTATTATTTTATTGAAATTTCCATGAATGTTCAAGGAAATGGGATACAACAGTTTTTCTTACTTTCTTTTATCCCCCACCCCCCCCGCTTCCAAATCATGTTTGACAACATTAATATTCTATCTTCTGCATTCTTACACTTTTTCTTTATGCAGACTAACAATCTTTTTATTATTTTATTGAAATTTCCATGAATGTTCAAGGAAATGTGATACAACATTATTTCTTTCTTTCTTTCATCCCGCACGCCCCCAGCTTCCAAATCGTGGTTGACAATATTAATATTCAATATTCTGCATTCTTACACTTTTTCTTTATGCAGATTAACAATTTTTTATTATTTTATTGAAATTTCCATGAATGTTCAAGGAAATGGGATACAAAGGTTTTTCTTTCTTTCTTTCATCCCCCTACCCCCCCAGCTTCCAAAACATGGTTGACAACATTAATATTCCATCTTCTGCATTCTTACCCTTTTTGTTTATGCAGATTAACAATCTTTTTATTATTGTATTGAAATTTCCATGAATGTTCAAGGAAATGGGATAAAAAAGTTTTTCTTTCTTTCCTTTATCCCCCACCCCCGCCAGCTTCCAAATCATGGTTGACAACATTAACATTCTATCTCCTGCATTCTTACTCTTTTTGTTTATGCAGATTACCAATCTTTTTATTATTTTTTTGAACTTTCCATGAATGTTCAAGGAAATGGTATACAACAGTTTTTCTTTCATTCTTTTATCCCCCACCCCCCCAAGCTTCCAAATCATGGTTGACAACATTAATATTCTATCTTCTGCATTCTTACTCTTTTTCTCTATGTAGATTAAGAATCTCTTTATTATTTTATTGAAATTTCAATGAATGTTCATAGAAATTTGACACAAGAGTTTTTCTTTCTTTCTTTTATCCCCCACCCCCCAAGCTTCCAAATCATGGTTCACAACACTAATCCTCTATCTTCAGCATTCTTACACTTTTTCTTTATGCATATTAACAATCTTTTTATTATTTTATTGAAATTTCCATGAATGTTCAAGGAAATGGGATACAACAGTTTTTCTTTCTTTCTTTTATCCCCCACCTCCCCCAGCTTCCAAATCATGGTTGACAACATTAATATACTATCTTCTGCATTCTTACTGGTTTTCTTTATGCAGATTAACAAACTTTTTATTATTGTATTGAAATTTCCATGAATGTTCAAGGAAATGGGATACAACAGTTTTTCTTTCTTTCTTTTCTCCCCCACCCCTGCCAGCTTCCAAATCATGGTTGACAACATGAACATTCTATCTCCTGCATTCTTACTCTTTTTCTTTATGCAGATTAACAATCTTTTATTATTTTATTGAAATTTCCATGAATGTTCAAGGAAATGGTATACAACAGATTTTCTTTCTTTCTTTTATCCCCCACCAACCCCCACCTTCCAAATCATGGTTGACAACATTAATATTTAATCTTCTGTATACTTACACATTTTCTTTATGTAAATAACAATCTATTTATTATTTTATTGAAATTTCCATGAATGTCCAAGGAAATGGGACACAACATTTTTTCTTTCTTTCTTTTATCCCCCACGCCCCCAGCTTCCAAATCGTGGTTGACAACATTAATATTCAATCTTCGGCATTCTTACACTTTTTCTTTATGCAGATTACCAATCTTTTTATTATTTTATTGAAATTTCCATGAATGTTCAAGGAAATGGTATACAACAGTTTTTCTTTCTTTCTTTTATCCCCCACCACCCCCCAACTTCCAAATCATGGTTGACAACATTAATATTCAATCTTCGGCATTTTTACACTTTTTCTTTATGTAAATAACAATCTATTTATTATTTTATTGAAATTTCCATGAATGTTCAAGGAAATGGGATACAACAGTTTTTCTTTCTTTCTTTCATCCCCCAACCCCCCCAGCTTCCAAATCATGGTTGACAACATAATATTCTATCTTCTGCCTTCATACTCTTTTTCTTTATGCAGATTCACAATCTTGTCTTTATTTTATTGAAATTCCATGAATGTTCAAGGAAATGGGATACAACAATTTCTCTTTCTTTCTTTTATCCCCCACGCTCCAAGCTTCCAAATCATGGTTGACAATATTAATATTCTATCTTCTGCATTCTTATTCTTTTTCTTTATGCAGATTACCATTCTTTTTATTATTTTATTGAACTTTCCATGAATGTTCAAGGAAATGGTATACAACAGTTTTTCTTTCTTTCTTTTCTCCAGCACCTCCGCCATCTTCCAAATCATGGTTGGCAACATTAATATTCAATCTTCTGCATTCTTACACTTTTACTTTATGCAGATTAACAATCTTTTTCTTATTTTATTGAAATTTCCATGAATGTTCAAGGAAATGGGATACAACAGTTTTTCTTTCTTTCTTTTATCCCCCACAACCCCCCAGCTTCCAAAACATGGTTGACAACATTAATATTCAATCTTCTGCATTCTTACACTTTTACTTTATGCAGATTAACAATCTTTTTCTTATTTTATTGAAAATTCCATGAATGTTCCAGTAAATGGGATACAACAGTTTTTCTTTCTTTCTTTTATCCTCCAGCGCCCCCAGCTTCTAAATCATGGTTGCCAACATTAATATACTATCTTCTGCATTCTTACTCTTTTTCTTTATGCAGATTAACAATCTTTTTATTATTTTATTGAAATTTCCATGAATGTTCAAGGAAATGGGATACAGCAGTTTTTCTTTCTTTCTTTCATCCCCCACCCCCCCCAGCTTCCAAATCATGGTTGACAACATAATATTCTATCTTCTGCCTTCATACTCTTTTTCTTTATGCATTTAACAATCTTGTCATTATTTTATTGAAATTTCATGAATGTTCAAGGAAATGGGATAAAACATTTTCTCTTTCTTTCTTGTATCCCCCACTCCCCATGCTTCCAAATCATGGTTAACAACATTAATATTCTATCTTCTGCATTCTTACTCTTTTTCTTTATGCAGATTACCAATCTTTTTATTATTTTATTGAACTTTCCATGAATGTTCATGGAAATGGGATACAACAGTTTTTCTTTCTTTCTTTTATCCCCCACCCCCGCCAGCTTCCAAATCATGGTTGACAACATGAACATTCTATCTCCTGCATTCTTACTCTTTTTCTTTATGCAGATTATCAATCGTTTTATTATTTTATTTAAATTTCCATGAATGTTCAAGGAAATGGTATACAACAGTTTTTCTTTCTTTCTTTTATCCCCCACCACCCCCACCTTCCAAATCATGGTTGACAACATTAATATTCAATCTTCGGCATTCTTACACTTTTTCTTTATGCAGATGAACAATCTTTTTATTATTTTAATGAAATTTCCATGAATGTTCAAGGAAATGGAATACAACAGTTTTTCTTTCTTTCTTTTATCCCCCACCACCTCCCACCTTCCAAATCATGGTTGGCAACAGTAATATTCAATCTTCTGCATTCTTACACTTTTACTTTATGCAGATTAACAATCTTTTTATTATTTTATTAAAATTTCCATGAATGTTCAAGGAAATTGGATACAACAGTTTCTCTTTCTTTCTTTTATCCCCCACTTGCCCGCAGCTTCTAATTCATGGTTGACAACATTAATATTTTATCTTCTGCATTCTTACTCTTTTTCTTTATGCAGATTAACTATCTTTTTATTATTTTATTGAAATTTCCATGAATGTTCAAGGAAATGGGATACAACAGTTTTTCTTACATTCTTTTATCCCCCACACCCCCCAGCTTCCAAATCATGGTTGACAACATTAATATTCTATCTTCTGCATTCTTACACTTTTTCTTTATGCAGACTAACAATCTTTTTATTATTTTATTGAAATTTCCATGAATGTTCAAGGAAATGTGATACAACATTATTTCTTTCTTTTTTTCATCCCCCACGCCCCCAGCTTCCAAATCGTGGTTGACAATATTAATATTCAATGTTCTGCATTCTTACTCTTTTTCTTTATGCAGATTAACAATCTTTTATTATTTTATTGAAATTTCCATGAAAGTTCAAGGAAATGGGATACAACAGTTTTTCTTTCTTTCTTTTATCCCCCAACACCCCCCAGCTTCCCAATCATGGTTGACAACATTAATATTCTATCTTCTGCATTCTTACTCTTTTTCTTTATGCAGATTAACAATCTTTTATTATTTTATTGAAATTTCCATGAAAGTTCAAGGAAATGGGATACAACAGTTTTTCTTTCTTTCTTTTATCCCCCAACACCCCCCAGCTTCCCAATCATGGTTGACAACATTAATATTCTATCTTCTGCATTCTTACTCTTTTTCTCTATGCAGATTAACAATCTTTTTATTATTTTATTGAAATTTCCATGAATGTTCAAGGAAATGGGATACAACAGTTTTTCTTTCTTTCTTTTATCCCGCACAACCCCCCAGATTCCCAATCGTTGTTGACAACATTAACATTGAATCTTCTGCATTCTTAATCTTTGTCTTTATGCAGATTAACAATCTTTTTATTATTTTATTGAAATTTCCATGAATGTTCAAAGAAATAGGATACAACAGTTTTTCTTTCTTTCTTTTATCCCCACTCCCGCCAGCTTCCAAATCATGGTTGACAACATTAATATTCTATCTTCTGCATTCTTACTCTTTTTCTTTATGCAGATTAACAATCTTTTTATTATTGTATTGAAATTTCCATGAATGTTCAAGGAAATGGGATAAAAAAGTTTTTCTTTCTTTCTTTTATCCTCCAGCGCCCCCAGCTTCCAAATCATGGTTGACAACATTAATATTCTATCTTCTGCATTCTTACTCTTTTTCTTTATGCAGATTAACAATCTTTTTATTATTTTATTGAAATTTCCATGAATGTTCAAGGAAAGGGGATACAACAGTTTTTCTTTCTTTCTTTTATCCAGCACCCCCGCCATCTTCCAAATCATGGTTGACAACATTAATATTCAATCTTCTGCATTCTTACACTTTTACTTTATGCAGATTAACAATCTTTTTCTTATTTTATTGAAATTTCCATGAATGTTCAAGGAAATGGGATACAACAGTTTTTCTTTCTTTCTTTTATCCCCCACAACCCCCCAGCTTCCAAAACATGGTTGACAACATTAATATTCAATCTTCTGCATTCTTACACTTTTACTTTATGCAGATTAACAATCTTTTTCTTATTTTATTGAAAATTCTATGAATGTTCCAGTAAATGGGATACAACAGTTTTTCTTTCTTTCTTTTATCCTCCAGCGCCCCCAGCTTCTAAATCATGGTTGCCAACATTAATATACTATCTTCTGCATTCTTACTCTTTTTCTTTATGCAGATTAACAATCTTTTTATTATTTTATTGAAATTTCCATGAATGTTCAAGGAAATGGGATACAGCAGTTTTTCTTTCTTTCTTTCATCCCCCACCCCCCCCAGCTTCCAAATCATGGTTGACAACATAATATTCTATCTTCTGCCTTCATACTCTTTTTCTTTATGCATTTAACAATCTTGTCATTATTTTATTGAAATTTCATGAATGTTCAAGGAAATGGGATAAAACATTTTCTCTTTCTTTCTTGTATCCCCCACTCCCCATGCTTCCAAATCATGGTTAACAACATTAATATTCTATCTTCTGCATTCTTACTCTTTTTCTTTATGCAGATTACCAATCTTTTTATTATTTTATTGAACTTTCCATGAATGTTCATGGAAATGGGATACAACAGTTTTTCTTTCTTTCTTTTATCCCCCACCCCCGCCAGCTTCCAAATCATGGTTGACAACATGAACATTCTATCTCCTGCATTCTTACTCTTTTTCTTTATGCAGATTATCAATCGTTTTATTATTTTATTTAAATTTCCATGAATGTTCAAGGAAATGGTATACAACAGTTTTTCTTTCTTTCTTTTATCCCCCACCACCCCCACCTTCCAAATCATGGTTGACAACATTAATATTCAATCTTCGGCATTCTTACACTTTTTCTTTATGCAGATGAACAATCTTCGTATTATTTTAATGAAATTTCCATGAATGTTCAAGGAAATGGAATACAACAGTTTTTCTTTCTTTCTTTTATCCCCCACCACCTCCCACCTTCCAAATCATGGTTGGCAACAGTAATATTCAATCTTCTGCATTCTTACACTTTTACTTTATGCAGATTAACAATCTTTTTATTATTTTATTAAAATTTCCATGAATGTTCAAGGAAATTGGATACAACAGTTTCTCTTTCTTTCTTTTATCCCCCACTCGCCCGCAGCTTCTAATTCATGGTTGACAACATTAATATTTTATCTTCTGCATTCTTACTCTTTTTCTTTATGCAGATTAACTATCTTTTTATTATTTTATTGAAATTTCCATGAATGTTCAAGGAAATGGGATACAACAGTTTTTCTTACATTCTTTTATCCCCCACACCCCCCAGCTTCCAAATCATGGTTGACAACATTAATATTCTATCTTCTGCATTCTTACACTTTTTCTTTATGCAGACTAACAATCTTTTTATTATTTTATTGAAATTTCCATGAATGTTCAAGGAAATGTGATACAACATTATTTCTTTCTTTTTTTCATCCCCCACGCCCCCAGCTTCCAAATCGTGGTTGACAATATTAATATTCAATGTTCTGCATTCTTACACTTTTTCTTTATGCAGATTAACAATTTTTTATTATTTTATTGAAATTGCCATGAATGTTCAAGGAAATGGGATACAACAGTTTTTCTTTCTTTCTTTCATCCCCTACCCCCCCAGCTTCCAAATCATGGTTGACAACATTAATATTCCATCTTCTGCATTCTTACTCTTTTTCTTTATGCAGATTAACAATCTTTTATTATTTTATTGAAATTTCCATGAAAGTTCAAGGAAATGGGATACAACAGTTTTTCTTTCTTTCTTTTATCCCCCAACACCCCCCAGCTTCCCAATCATGGTTGACAACATTAATATTCTATCTTCTGCATTCTTACTCTTTTTCTCTATGCAGATTAACAATCTTTTTATTATTTTATTGAAATTTCCATGAATGTTCAAGGAAATGGGATACAACAGTTTTTCTTTCTTCCTTTTATCCCGCACAACCCCCCAGATTCCCAATCGTTGTTGACAACATTAACATTGAATCTTCTGCATTCTTAATCTTTGTCTTTATGCAGATTAACAATCTTTTTATTATTTTATTGAAATTTCCATGAATGTTCAAAGAAATAGGATACAACAGTTTTTCTTTCTTTCTTTTATCCCCACTCCCGCCAGCTTCCAAATCATGGTTGACAACATTAATATTCTATCTTCTGCATTCTTACTCTTTTTCTTTATGCAGATTAACAATCTTTTTATTATTGTATTGAAATTTCCATGAATGTTCAAAGAAATGGGATAAAAAAGTTTTTCTTTCTTTCTTTTATCCTCCAGCGCCCCCAGCTTCCAAATCATGGTTGACAACATTAATATTCTATCTTCTGCATTCTTACTCTTTTTCTTTATGCAGATTAACAATCTTTTTCTTATTTTATTGAAATTTCCATGAATGTTCAAGGAAATGGGATACAACAGTTTTTCTTTCTTTCTTTTATCCCCCACAACCCCCCAGCTTCCAAAACATGGTTGACAACATTAATATTCTATCTTCTGCATTCTTACTCTTTTTCTTTATGCAGATTAACAATCTTTTTATTATTGTATTGAAATTTCCATGAATGTTCAAGGAAATGGGATAAAAAAGTTTTTCTTTCTTTCTTTTATCCTCCAGCGCCCCCAGCTTCCAAATCATGGTTGACAACATTAATATTCTATCTTCTGCATTCTTACTCTCTTTCTTTATGCAGATTAACAATCTTTTTATTATTTTATTGAAATTTCCATGAATGTTCAAGGAAATGGGATACAACAGTTTTTCTTTCTTTCTTTTATCCAGCACCCCCGCCATCTTCCAAATCATGGTTGACAACATAAATATTTAATCTTCTGCATTCTTACACTTTTACTTTGTGCAGATTAACAATCTTTTTCTTATTTTATTGAAATTTCCATGAATGTTCAAGGAAATGGGATACAACAGTTTTTCTTTCTTTTTTTTATCCCCCACAACCCCCCAGCTTCCAAAACATGGTTGACAACATTAATATTCTATCTTCTGCATTCTTACTCTTTTTCTTTATGCAGATTAACAATCTTTTTCTTATTTTATTGAAATGTCCATGAATGTTCAAGGAAATGGGATACAACAGTTTTTCTTTCTTTCTTTTATCCCCCACCCCCGCCAGCTTCCAAATCATGGTTGAAAACATGAACATTCTATCTCCTGCATTCTTACTCTTTTTCTTTATGCAGATTAACAATCTTTTAATATTTTTTTGAAATTTCCATGAATGTTCAAGGAAATGGGATACAACAGTTTTTCTTTGTTTCTTTCATCCCCCATCCCCCCAGCTTCCAAATCATGGTTGACAACATAATATTGTATCTTCTGCCTTCATACTCGTTTTCTTTATGCATTTAACAATCTTGTCATTATTTTATTGAAATTTCATGAATGTTCAAGGAAATGGGATACAATATTTTCTCTTTCTTTCTTTTATCCCCCACTCCCCAAGCTTCCAAATCATGGTTGACAACATTAATATTCTATCTTCTACATTCTTACTCTTTTTCTTTATGCAGATTACCAATCGTTTTATTATTTTATTTAAATTTCCATGAATGTTCAAGGAAATGGTATACAACAGTTTTTCTTTCTTTCTTTTATCCCCCACCACCCCCCACCTTCCAAATCATGGTTGACAACATTAATATTCAATTTTCTGTAATCTTACACTTTTTCTTTATGTAAATAACAATCTATTTATTATTTTATTGAAATTTCCATGAATGTCCAAGGAAATGGGATACAACATTTTTTCTTTCTTTCTTTTATCCCCCACGCCCCCAGCTTCCAAATCGTGGTTGACAACATTAATATTCAATCTTCTGCATTCTTACACTTTTACTTTATGCAGATTAACAATCTTTTTATTATTTTATTAAAATTTCCATGAATGTTCAAGGAAATTGGATACAACGGTTTTTCTTTCTTTCTTTTATCCCCCACTTGCCCGCAGCTTCTAATTCATGGTTGACAACATTAATATTCTATCTTCTGCATTCTTACACTCTTTCTTTATGCAGATTAACAATCTTTTTATTATTTTATTGAAATTTCCATGAATGTTCAAGGAAATGGGATACAACAGTTTTTCTTTCTTTCTTTTATCCAGCACCCCCGCCATTTTCCAAATCATGGTTGACAACATAAATATTTAATCTTCTGCATTCTTACACTTTTACTTTGTGCAGATTAACAATCTTTTTCTTATTTTATTGAAATTTCCATGAATGTTCAAGGAAATGGGATACAACAGTTTTTCTTTCTTTTTTTTATCCCCCACAACCCCCCAGCTTCCAAAACATGGTTGACAACATTAATATTCTATCTTCTGCATTCTTACTCTTTTTCTTTATGCAGATTAACAATCTTTTTATTATTGTATTGAAATTTCCATGAATGTTCAAGGAAATGGGACACAACAGTTTTTCTTTCTTTCTTTTATCCCCCACCCCCGCCAGCTTCCAAATCATGGTTGACAACATGAACATTCTATCTCCTGCATTCTTACTCTTTTTCTTTATGCAGATTAACAATCTTTTATTATTTTATTGAAATTTCCATGAATGTTCAAGGAAATGGTATACAACATTTTTTCTTTCTTTCTTTTATCCCCCACCACCCCCCACCTTCCAAATCATGGTTGACAACATTAATATTCAATCATCGGCATTCTTACACTTTTTCTTTATGTAAATAACAATCTATTTATTATTTTATTGAAATTTCCATGAATGTTCAAGGAAATGGGATACAACAGTTTTTCTTTCTTTCTTTCATCCCCCACCCCCCCCAGCTTCCAAATCATGGTTGACAACATAATATTCTATCTTCTGCCTTCATACTCTTTTTCTTTATGCAGATTCACAATCTTGTCATTATTTTATTGAAATTCCATGAATGTTCAAGGAAATGGGATACAACAATTTCTTTTTCTTTCTTTTATCCCCCACGCTCCAAGCTTCCAAATCATGGTTGACAACATTAATATTCTATCTTCTGCATTCTTATTCTTTTTCTTTATGCAGATTCCCATTCTTTTTATTATTTTATTGAACTTTCCATGAATGTTCAAGGAAATGGTATACAACTGTATTTCTTTCTTTCTTTTATCACCCACTCCCCCCAAGTTTACAAATCATGGTTGACAACATTAATATTCAATCTTTGGCATTCTTACACTTTTTCTTTATGCAGATGAACAATCTTTTTATTATTTTAATGAAATTTCCATGAATGTTCAAGGAAATGGAATACAACAGTTTTTCTTTCTTTCTTTTATCCCCCACCACCTCCCACCTTCCAAATCATGGTTGGCAACATTAATATTCAATCTTCTGCATTCTTACACTTTTCCTTTATGCAGATTAACAATCTTTTTATTATTTTATTAAAATTTCCATGAATGTTCAAGGAAATTGGATACAACGGTTTTTCTTTCTTTCTTTTATCCCCCACTGGCCCGCAGCTTCTAAATCATGGTTGACAACATTAATATTCTATCTTCGTCATTCTTACTCTTTTTCTCTATGCAGATTAAGAATCTCTTTATTATTTTATTGAAATTTCAATGAATGTTCATAGAAATGTGACACAAGAGTTTTTCTTTCTTTCTTTTATCCCCCACCCCAACAGCTTCCAAATCTTAGTTCCCAACACTAATATTCTATCTTCTGCATTCCTACACTTTTTCTTTATGCATATTAACAATCTTTTTATTATTTTATTGAAATTTCGATGAATGTTCAAGGAAATGGGATACAACAGTTTTTCTTTCATTCTTTTATCCACCACCCCCCCAGCTTCCAAATCATGATTGAAAACATTAATATTCTACCTTCTGCATTCTTACTGTTTTCCTTTATGCAGATTAACAATCTTTTCTTATTTTATTGAAATTTCCATGAAAGTTCAAGGAAATGGGATACAACAGTTTTTCTTTCTTTCTTTTATCCCCCCACACCCACCAGCTTCCCAATCATGGTTGACAACATTAATATTCTATCTTCTGCATTCTTACTCTTTTTCTCTATGCAGATTAACAATCTTTTTATTATTTTATTGAAATTTCCATGAATTTTCAAGGAAATGGGATACAACAATTTTTCTTTCTTTCTTTTATCCCGCACAACCCCCCAGCTTCCATATCATTGTTGACAACATTAACATTCTATCTTCTGCATTCTTACTCTTTTTCTTTATGCAGATTAACAATCTTTTTATTATTTTATTGAAATTGCCATGAATGTTCAAGGAAATGGGATACAACTGTGTTTCTTTCTTTCTTTTATCCTCCAGCGCCCCCAGCTTCCAAATCATGGTTGACAATATTAATATTCTATCTTTTGCATTCTTACTCTCTTTCTTTATGCAGATTAACAATCTTTTTATTATTGTATTGAAATTTCCATGAATGTTCAAGGAAATAGGATACAACAGTTTTTCTTTCTTTCTTTTATCCCCACACCCGCCAGCATCCAAATCATGGTTGACAACATTAACATTCTATCTCCTGCATTCTTACTCTTTTTCTTTATGCAGATTAACAATCTTTTATTATTTTATTGAAATTTCCATGAATGTTCAAGGAAATGGGATACAACAGTTTTTCTTTCTTTCTTTCATCACCCACCCCCCCAGCTTCCAAATCATGGATAACAACATAATATTCTATCTTCTGCCTTCATATTCTTTTTCTTTATGCAGATTCACAATCTTGTCATTATTTTATTGAAATTTCATGAATGTTCAAGGAAATGGGATACAACAGTTTTTCTTTCTTTCTTTTATCCCCCACCCCCGCCAGCTTCCAAATCATGGTTGACAACATGAACATTCTATCTCCTGCATTCTTACTCTTTTTCTTCATGCAGATTAACAATCTTTTATTATTTATTTGAAATTTCCATGAATGTTCAAGGAAATGGGATACAACAGTTTTTTATTCTTTCTTTCATCCCCCACCCTCCCAGCTTCCAAATCATGGTTGACAACATAATATTGTATCTTCTGCCTTCATACTCTTTTTCTTTATGCATGTAACAATCTTGTCATTATTTTACTGAAATTTCATGAATGTTCAAAGAAATGGGATACAACATTTTCTCATTCTTTCTTTTATCCCCCACTCCCCAAGCTTCCAAATCATGGTTGACAACATTAATATTCTATCTTCTGCATTCTTACTCTTTTTCTTTATGCAGATTACCAATCTTTTAAATATTTTATTGAAATTTCCATGAATGTTCAAGGAAATGGTATACAACAGTTTTTCTTTCTTTCTTTTATCCCCCACCACCCACCACCTTCCAAATCATGGTTGACAACATTAATATTCAATCTTCTGTATTCTTACACTTTTTCTTTATGTAAATAACAATCTATTTATTATTTTATTGAAATTTCCATGAATGTCCAAGGAAATGGGATACAACATTTTTTCTTTCTTTCTTTTATCCCCCACGCCCCCAGCTTCCAAATCGTGGTTGACAACATTAATATTCAATCTTCGGCATTCTTACACTTTTTCTTTATGCAGTTGAACAATCTTTTTATTATTTTAATGAAATTTCTATGAATGTTCAAGGAAATGGAATACAACAGTTTTTCTTTCTTTCTTTTATCTCCCACCACCTCCCACCTTCCAAATCATGGTTGGCAACAGTAATATTCAATCTTGTGCATTCTTACACTTTTACTTTATGCAGATTAACAATCTTTTTTATTATTTTATTAAAATTTCCATGAATGTTCAAGGAAATTGGATACAACAGTTTTTCTTTCTTTCTTTTATCCCCCACTTGCCCGCAGCTTCTAATTCATGGTTGACAACATTAATATTCTATCTTCTGCATTCTTACTCTTTTTCTTTATGCAGATTAACTATCTTTTTATTATTTTATTGAAATTTCCATGAATGTTCAAGGAAATGGGATACAACAGTTTTTCTTACTTTCTTTTATCCCCCACCCCCCCCGCTTCCAAATCATGTTTGACAACATTAATATTCTATCTTCTGCATTCTTACACTTTTTCTTTATGCAGACTAACAATCTTTTTATTATTTTATTGAAATTTCCATGAATGTTCAAGGAAATGTGATACAACATTATTTCTTTCTTTCTTTCATCCCGCACGCCCCCAGCTTCCAAATCGTGGTTGACAATATTAATATTCAATATTCTGCATTCTTACACTTTTTCTTTATGCAGATTAACAATTTTTTATTATTTTATTGAAATTTCCATGAATGTTCAAGGAAATGGGATACAAAGGTTTTTCTTTCTTTCTTTCATCCCCCTACCCCCCCAGCTTCCAAAACATGGTTGACAACATTAATATTCCATCTTCTGCATTCTTACCCTTTTTGTTTATGCAGATTAACAATCTTTTTATTATTGTATTGAAATTTCCATGAATGTTCAAGGAAATGGGATAAAAAAGTTTTTCTTTCTTTCCTTTATCCCCCACCCCCGCCAGCTTCCAAATCATGGTTGACAACATTAACATTCTATCTCCTGCATTCTTACTCTTTTTGTTTATGCAGATTACCAATCTTTTTATTATTTTTTTGAACTTTCCATGAATGTTCAAGGAAATGGTATACAACAGTTTTTCTTTCATTCTTTTATCCCCCACCCCCCCAAGCTTCCAAATCATGGTTGACAACATTAATATTCTATCTTCTGCATTCTTACTCTTTTTCTCTATGCAGATTAAGAATCTCTTTATTATTTTATTGAAATTTCAATGAATGTTCATAGAAATTTGACACAAGAGTTTTTCTTTCTTTCTTTTATCCCCCACCCCCCAAGCTTCCAAATCATGGTTCACAACACTAATCCTCTATCTTCAGCATTCTTACACTTTTTCTTTATGCATATTAACAATCTTTTTATTATTTTATTGAAATTTCCATGAATGTTCAAGGAAATGGGATACAACAGTTTTTCTTTCTTTCTTTTATCCCCCACCTCCCCCAGCTTCCAAATCATGGTTGACAACATTAATATACTATCTTCTGCATTCTTACTGGTTTTCTTTATGCAGATTAACAAACTTTTTATTATTGTATTGAAATTTCCATGAATGTTCAAGGAAATGGGATACAACAGTTTTTCTTTCTTTCTTTTCTCCCCCACCCCTGCCAGCTTCCAAATCATGGTTGACAACATGAACATTCTATCTCCTGCATTCTTACTCTTTTTCTTTATGCAGATTAACAATCTTTTATTATTTTATTGAAATTTCCATGAATGTTCAAGGAAATGGTATACAACAGATTTTCTGTCTTTCTTTTATCCCCCACCAACCCCCACCTTCCAAATCATGGTTGACAACATTAATATTTAATCTTCTGTATACTTACACATTTTCTTTATGTAAATAACAATCTATTTATTATTTTATTGAAATTTCCATGAATGTCCAAGGAAATGGGACACAACATTTTTTCTTTCTTTCTTTTATCCCCCACGCCCCCAGCTTCCAAATCGTGGTTGACAACATTAATATTCAATCTTCGGCATTCTTACACTTTTTCTTTATGCAGATTACCAATCTTTTTATTATTTTATTGAAATTTCCATGAATGTTCAAGGAAATGGTATACAACAGTTTTTCTTTCTTTCTTTTATCCCCCACCACCCCCCAACTTCCAAATCATGGTTGACAACATTAATATTCAATCTTCGGCATTTTTACACTTTTTCTTTATGTAAATAACAATCTATTTATTATTTTATTGAAATTTCCATGAATGTTCAAGGAAATGGGATACAACAGTTTTTCTTTCTTTCTTTCATCCCCCAACCCCCCCAGCTTCCAAATCATGGTTGACAACATAATATTCTATCTTCTGCCTTCATACTCTTTTTCTTTATGCAGATTCACAATCTTGTCTTTATTTTATTGAAATTCCATGAATGTTCAAGGAAATGGGATACAACAATTTCTCTTTCTTTCTTTTATCCCCCACGCTCCAAGCTTCCAAATCATGGTTGACAATATTAATATTCTATCTTCTGCATTCTTATTCTTTTTCTTTATGCAGATTACCATTCTTTTTATTATTTTATTGAACTTTCCATGAATGTTCAAGGAAATGGTATACAACAGTTTTTCTTTCTTTCTTTTCTCCAGCACCTCCGCCATCTTCCAAATCATGGTTGGCAACATTAATATTCAATCTTCTGCATTCTTACACTTTTACTTTATGCAGATTAACAATCTTTTTCTTATTTTATTGAAAATTCCATGAATGTTCCAGTAAATGGGATACAACAGTTTTTCTTTCTTTCTTTTATCCTCCAGCGCCCCCAGCTTCTAAATCATGGTTGCCAACATTAATATACTATCTTCTGCATTCTTACTCTTTTTCTTTATGCAGATTAACAATCTTTTTATTATTTTATTGAAATTTCCATGAATGTTCAAGGAAATGGGATACAGCAGTTTTTCTTTCTTTCTTTCATCCCCCACCCCCCCCCAGCTTCCAAATCATGGTTGACAACATAATATTCTATCTTCTGCCTTCATACTCTTTTTCTTTATGCATTTAACAATCTTGTCATTATTTTATTGAAATTTCATGAATGTTCAAGGAAATGGGATAAAACATTTTCTCTTTCTTTCTTGTATCCCCCACTCCCCATGCTTCCAAATCATGGTTAACAACATTAATATTCTATCTTCTGCATTCTTACTCTTTTTCTTTATGCAGATTACCAATCTTTTTATTATTTTATTGAACTTTCCATGAATGTTCATGGAAATGGGATACAACAGTTTTTCTTTCTTTCTTTTATCCCCCACCCCCGCCAGCTTCCAAATCATGGTTGACAACATGAACATTCTATCTCCTGCATTCTTACTCTTTTTCTTTATGCAGATTAACAATCTTTTAATATTTTTTTGAAATTTCCATGAATGTTCAAGGAAATGGGATACAACAGTTTTTCTTTCTTTCTTTCATCCCCCATCCCCCCAGCTTCCAAATCATGGTTGACAACATAATATTGTATCTTCTGCCATCATACTCGTTTTCTTTATGCATTTAACAATCTTGTCATTATTTTATTGAAATTTCCATGAATGTTCAAGGAAATGGGATACAACATTTTCTCTTTCTTTCTTTTATCCCCCACTCCCCAAGCTTCCAAATCATGGTTGACAACATTAATATTCTATCTTCTACATTCTTACTCTTTTTCTTTATGCAGATTACCAATCGTTTTATTATTTTATTTAAATTTCCATGAATGTTCAAGGAAATGGTATACAACAGTTTTTCTTTCTTTCTTTTATCCCCCACCACCCCCACCTTCCAAATCATGGTTGACAACATTAATATTCAATCTTCTGTAATCTTACACTTTTTCTTTATGTAAATAACAATCTATTTATTATTTTATTGAAATTTCCATGAATGTCCAAGGAAACGGGATACAACATTTTTTCTTTCTTTCTTTTATCCCCCACGCCCCCAGCTTCCAAATCGTGGTTGACAACATTAATATTCAATCTTCGGCATTCTTACACTTTTTCTTTATGCAGATGAACAATCTTTTTATTATTTTAATGAAATTTCCATGAATGTTCAAGGAAATGGAATACAACAGTTTTTCTTTCTTTCTTTTATCCCCCACCACCTCCCACCTTCCAAATCATGGTTGGCAACAGTAATATTCAATCTTCTGCATTCTTACACTTTTACTTTATGCAGATTAACAATCTTTTTATTATTTTATTAAAATTTCCATGAATGTTCAAGGAAATTGGATACAACAGTTTCTCTTTCTTTCTTTTATCCCCCACTTGCCCGCAGCTTCTAATTCATGGTTGACAACATTAATATTTTATCTTCTGCATTCTTACTCTTTTTCTTTATGCAGATTAACTATCTTTTTATTATTTTATTGAAATTTCCATGAATGTTCAAGGAAATGGGATACAACAGTTTTTCTTACATTCTTTTATCCCCCACACCCCCCAGCTTCCAAATCATGGTTGACAACATTAATATTCTATCTTCTGCATTCTTACACTTTTTCTTTATGCAGACTAACAATCTTTTTATTATTTTATTGAAATTTCCATGAATGTTCAAGGAAATGTGATACAACATTATTTCTTTCTTTTTTTCATCCCCCACGCCCCCAGCTTCCAAATCGTGGTTGACAATATTAATATTCAATGTTCTGCATTCTTACACTTTTTCTTTATGCAGATTAACAATTTTTTATTATTTTATTGAAATTGCCATGAATGTTCAAGGAAATGGGATACAACAGTTTTTCTTTCTTTCTTTCATCCCCTACCCCCCCAGCTTCCAAATCATGGTTGACAACATTAATATTCCATCTTCTGCATTCTTACTCTTTTTCTTTATGCAGATTAACAATCTTTTATTATTTTATTGAAATTTCCATGAAAGTTCAAGGAAATGGGATACAACAGTTTTTCTTTCTTTCTTTTATCCCCCAACACCCCCCAGCTTCCCAATCATGGTTAACAACATTAATATTCTATCTTCTGCATTCTTACTCTTTTTCTCTATGCAGATTAACAATCTTTTTATTATTTTATTGAAATTTCCATGAATGTTCAAGGAAATGGGATACAACAGTTTTTCTTTCTTTCTTTTATCCCGCACAACCCCCCAGATTCCCAATCGTTGTTGACAACATTAACATTGAATCTTCTGCATTCTTACTCTTTTTCTCTATGCAGATTAACAATCTTTTTATTATTTTATTGAAATTTCCATGAATGTTCAAAGAAATGGGATACAACAGTTTTTCTTTCTTTCTTTCATCCCCCACCCACCCCCATCTTCCAAATCATGGTTGACAACATTAATAATCTATCTTCTGCATTCTAACTCTTTCTTTACGCAGGTTAACAATCTTTCTGTTATTTAATTGAAATTTCCATGAATGTTCAAGGAAATGGGATACGACACTTTTTCTTTCTTTCTTTCATCCCCCACCGCCCCCAATTCCAAATCATGGTTGACAACATAATATTCTATCTTCTGCCTTCATACTCTTTTTCTTCATGCAGATTCACAATTTTGTCATTATTTTATTGAAATTTCATGAATGTTCAAGGAAATGGGATACAACAATTTCTCTTTCTTTCTTTTATCCCCAACGCTCCAAGCTTCCAAATCGTGGTTGACAACATTAATAATCTATGTTCTGCATTCTTACACTTTTTCTTTATGCAGATTACCAATCTTTTTATTATTTTATTGAACTTTCCATGAATGTTCAAGGAAATGGTATACAACTGTTTTTCTTTCTTTCTTTTATCCCTCACTCCCCCTCAGTTTACAAATCACGGTTGACAACATTAATCTTCTATCTTCTGCATTCTTACCCTTTTTGTTTATGCAGATTAACAATCTTTCTATTATTGTATTGAAATTTCCATGAATGTTCAAGGAAATGGGATAAAAAAGTTTTTCTTTCTTTCTTTTATCCCCCACCCCCGCCAGCTTCCAAATCATGGTTGACAACATTAACATTCTATCTCCTGCATTCTTACTCTTTTTGTTTATGCAGATTACCAATCTTTTTATTATTTTATTGAACTTTCCATGAATGTTCAAGGAAATGGTATACAACAGTTTTTCTTTCATTCTTTTATCCCCCACCCCCCCACGCTTCCAAATCATGGTTGACAACATTAATATTCTATCTTCTGCATTCTTACTCTTTTTCTCTATGCAGATTAAGAATCTCTTTATTATTTTATTGAAATTTCAATGAATGTTCATAGAAATGTGACACAAGAGTTTTTCTTTCTTTCTTTTATCCCCCACCCCCCAAGCTTCCAAATCATGGTTCACAACACTAATCATCTATCTTCAGCATTCTTTCACTTTTTCTTTATGCATATTAACAATCTTTTTATTATTTTATTCAAATTTCCATGAATGTTCAAGGAAATGGGATACAACAGTTTTTCTTTCTTTCTTTTATCCCCCACCTCCCCCAGCTTCCAAATCATGGTTGACAACATTAATATACTATCTTCTGCATTCTTACTGTTTTTCATTATGCAGATTAACAAACTTTTTATTATTGTATTGAAATTTCCATGAATGTTCAAGGAAATGGGATACAACAGTTTTTCTTTCTTTCTTTTATCCCCCACCAACCCCCACCTTCCAAATCATGGTTGACAACATTAATATTTAATCTTCTGTATTCTTACACATTTTCTTTATGTAAATAACAATCTATTTATTATTATATTGAAATTTCCATGAATGTCCAAGGAAATGGGATACAACATTTTTTCTTTCTTTCTTTTATCCCCCACGCCCCCAGCTTCCAAATCGTGGTTGACAACATTAATATTCAATCTTCGGCATTCTTACACTTTTTCTTTATGCAGATTACCAATCTTTTTATTATTTTATTGAAATTTCCATGAATGTTCAAGGAAATGGTATACAACAGTTTTTCTTTCTTTCTTTTATCCCCCACCACCCTCCACCTTCCAAATCATGGTTGACATCATTAATATTCAATCTTCGGCATTCTTACACTTTTTCTTTATGTAAATAACAATCTATTTATTATTTTATTGAAATTTCCATGAATGTTCAAGGAAATTGGATACAACGGTTTTTCTTTCTTTCTTTTATCCCCCACTGGCCCGCAGCTTCTAAATCATGGTTGAGAACATTAATATTCTATCTTCTGCATTCTTACTCTTTTTCTTTATGCAGATTATCTATCTTTTTATTATTTTATTGAAATTTCCATGAATGGTCAAGGAAATGGGATACAACAGTTTTTCTTACTTTCTTTTATCCCCCACCCCCCCAGCTTCCAAATCATGGTTGACAACATTAATATTCTATCTTCTGCATTCTTACACTTTTACTTTATGCAGACTAACAATCTTTTTATTATTTTATTGAAATTTCCATCAATGTTCAAGGAAATGATACAACAGTTTTTCTTTCTTTCTTTCATCCCCCTACCCCCACAGCTTCCAAATCATGGTTGACAACATTAATATTCCATCTTCTGCATTCTTACACTTTTTCTCTATGCAGATTAACAATCTTTTTATTATTTCATTGAAATTTCCATGAGTGTTCAAGGAAATGGGATACAACAGTTTTTCTTTCTTTCTTTTATCCCCCACCCCCCCGGCTTCCAAATCATGGTTGACAACATTAATATTCCATCTTCTGCATTCTTACTCTTTTTCTTTATGCAGATTAGCAATCTTTTTATTATTTTATTGAAATTTCCATGAATGTTCAAGGAAATGGGACGCAACAGTTTTTCTTTCTTTCTTTTATCACCCACCACCCTAGCGTCAAAATCATGGTTGACAACACAAATATTCTATCTTCTGCATTCTTACTCTTTTTCTTTATGCAGATTAACAATCTTTTTATTATTTTATTGAAATTTCCATGAATGTTCAAGGAAATGGTATAGAACTGTTTTTCTTTCTTTCTTTTATCCCCCACTCTCCCCCAGTTTACAAATCATGGTTGACTATATTAATATTCTATCTTCTGCATTCTTACCCTTTTTGTTTATGCAGATTAACAATCTTTTTATTATTTTATTGAAATTTCCATGAATGTTCAAGGAAATGGGATACAACAGTTTTTCTTTCTTTCTTTTATCCAGCACCCCCGCCATCTTCCAAATCATGGTTGACAACATTAATATTCAATCTTCTGCATTCTTACACTTTTACTTTATGCAGATTAACAATCTTTTTCTTATTTTATTGAAATTTCCATGAATGTTCAAGGAAATGGGATAAAAAAGTTTTTCTTTCTTTCTTTTATCCTCCAGCGCCCCCAGCTTCCAAATCATGGTTGACAACATTAATATTCTATCTTCTGCATTCTTACTCTTTTTCTTTATGCAGATTAACAATCTTTTTATTATTTTATTGAAATTTCCATGAATGTTCAAGGAAATGGGATACAACAGTTTTTCTTTCTTTCTTTTATCCAGCACCCCCGCCATCTTCCAAATCATGGTTGACAACATTAATATTCAATCTTCTGCATTCTTACACTTTTACTTTATGCAGATTAACAATCTTTTTCTTATTTTATTGAAATTTCCATGAATGTTCAAGGAAATGGGATACAACAGTTTTTCTTTCTTTCTTTTATCCCCCACAACCCCCCAGCTTCCAAAACATGGTTGACAACATTAATATTCTATCTTCTGCATTCTTACTCTTTTTCTTTATGCAGATTAACAATCTTTTTATTATTGTATTGAAATTTCCATGAATGTTCAAGGAAATGGGATAAAAAAGTTTTTCTTTCTTTCTTTTATCCTCCAGCGCCCCCAGCTTCCAAATCATGGTTGACAACATTAATATTCTATCTTCTGCATTCTTACTCTCTTTCTTTATGCAGATTAACAATCTTTTTATTATTTTATTGAAATTTCCATGAATGTTCAAGGAAATGGGATACAACAGTTTTTCTTTCTTTCTTTTATCCAGCACCCCCGCCATCTTCCAAATCATGGTTGACAACATAAATATTTAATCTTCTGCATTCTTACACTTTTACTTTGTGCAGATTAACAATCTTTTTCTTATTTTATTGAAATTTCCATGAATGTTCAAGGAAATGGGATACAACAGTTTTTCTTTCTTTTTTTTATCCCCCACAACCCCCCAGCTTCCAAAACATGGTTGACAACATTAATATTCTATCTTCTGCATTCTTACTCTTTTTCTTTATGCAGATTAACAATCTTTTTCTTATTTTATTGAAATGTCCATGAATGTTCAAGGAAATGGGATACAACAGTTTTTCTTTCTTTCTTTTATCCCCCACCCCCGCCAGCTTCCAAATCATGGTTGAAAACATGAACATTCTATCTCCTGCATTCTTACTCTTTTTCTTTATGCAGATTAACAATCTTTTAATATTTTTTTGAAATTTCCATGAATGTTCAAGGAAATGGGATACAACAGTTTTTCTTTGTTTCTTTCATCCCCCATCCCCCCAGCTTCCAAATCATGGTTGACAACATAATATTGTATCTTCTGCCTTCATACTCGTTTTCTTTATGCATTTAACAATCTTGTCATTATTTTATTGAAATTTCATGAATGTTCAAGGAAATGGGATACAATATTTTCTCTTTCTTTCTTTTATCCCCCACGCCCCCAGCTTCCAAATCGTGGTTGACAACATTAATATTCAATCTTCTGCATTCTTACACTTTTACTTTATGCAGATTAACAATCTTTTTATTATTTTATTAAAATTTCCATGAATGTTCAAGGAAATTGGATACAACGGTTTTTCTTTCTTTCTTTTATCCCCCACTTGCCCGCAGCTTCTAATTCATGGTTGACAACATTAATATTCTATCTTCTGCATTCTTACACTCTTTCTTTATGCAGATTAACAATCTTTTTATTATTTTATTGAAATTTCCATGAATGTTCAAGGAAATGGGATACAACAGTTTTTCTTTCTTTCTTTTATCCAGCACCCCCGCCATCTTCCAAATCATGGTTGACAACATAAATATTTAATCTTCTGCATTCTTACACTTTTACTTTGTGCAGATTAACAATCTTTTTCTTATTTTATTGAAATTTCCATGAATGTTCAAGGAAATGGGATACAACAGTTTTTCTTTCTTTTTTTTATCCCCCACAACCCCCCAGCTTCCAAAACATGGTTGACAACATTAATATTCTATCTTCCGCATTCTTACTCTTTTTCTTTATGCAGATTAACAATCTTTTTATTATTGTATTGAAATTTCCATGAATGTTCAAGGAAATGGGACACAACAGTTTTTCTTTCTTTCTTTTATCCCGCACAACCCCCCAGATTCCCAATCGTTGTTGACAACATTAACATTGAATCTTCTGCATTCTTACTCTTTTTCTCTATGCAGATTAACAATCTTTTTATTATTTTATTGAAATTTCCATGAATGTTCAAAGAAATGGGATACAACAGTTTTTCTTTCTTTCTTTCATCCCCCACCCACCCCCATCTTCCAAATCATGTTTGACAACATAATATTCTATCTTCTGCCTTCATATTCTTTTTCTTTATGCAGATTAACAATCTTGTCATTTTTTTTTGAAATTTCATGAATGTTCAAGGAATTGGGATACAACAATTTCTCTTTCTTTCCTTTAACCCCCACCCCCCAAGCTTCCAAATCATGGTTGACAAGATTAATATTCTATCTTCTGCATTCTTACACTTTTTCTTTATGCAGATTAATAATCTATTTATTATTTTATTGAGATTTCCATGAAAGTTCAAGGAAATGGGATACAACAGTTTTTCTTTCTTTCTTTTATCCCCCATACCCCCCAGCTTCCAAATCATGGTTGCCAACATTAATAATCTATCTTCTGCATTCTAACTCTTTCTTTACGCAGGTTAACAATCTTTCTGTTATTTAATTGAAATTTCCATGAATGTTCAAGGAAATGGGATACGACACTTTTTCTTTCTTTCTATCATCCCCCAACCCCCCAGCTTCCAAATCATGGTTGAAAACATTAATATTCTATCTTCTACATTCTTACTCTTTTTCTTTATGCAGATTAACTAACTTCTTATTATTTTATTGAAATTTTATGAATGTTCAAGGAATTGGGATACAACAATTTCTCTTTCTTTCTTTTATCCCCCACCCCCCAAGCTTCCAAATCATGCTTGACAAGATTAATATTCTATCTTCTGCATTCTTACACTTTTTCTTTATGCAGATTAACAATCTATTTATTATTTTATTGAAATTTGAATGAATGTTCAAGGAAATGGGATACAACAGTTTTTCTTTCTTTCTTTCATCCCCCACCGCCCCCAGCTTCCAAATCATGGTTGACAACATAATATTCTATCTTCTGCCTTCATACTCTTTTTCTTTATGCATTTAACAATCTTGTCATTATTTTATTGAAATTTCATGAATGTTCAAGGAAATGGGATACAACATTTTCTCTTTCTTTCTTTTATCCCCCGCTCCCCAAGCTTCCAAATCATGGTTGACAACATTAATATTCTATCTTCTGAATTCTTAGTCTTTTTCTTTATGCAGATTACCAATCTTTTTATTATTTTATTGAAATTTCCATGAATGTTCAAGGAAATGGTATACAACAGTTTTTCTTTCTTTCTTTTATCCCCCACCACCCCCCACCTTCCAAATCATGGTTGACAACATTAATAATCTATCTTCTGCATTCTAACTCTTTCTTTACGCAGGTTAACAATCTTTCTGTTATTTAATTGAAATTTCCATGAATGTTCAAGGAAATGGGATACGACACTTTTTCTTTCTTTCTTTCATCCCCCACCGCCCCCAGCTTCCAAATCATGGTTGACAACATAATATTCTATCTTCTGCCTTCATACTCTTTTTCTTTATGCAGATTCACAATTTTGTCATTATTTTATTGAAATTTCATGAATGTTCAAGGAAATGGGATACAACAATTTCTCTTTCTTTCTTTTATCCCCAACGCTCCAAGCTTCCAAATCGTGGTTGACAACATTAATAATCTATGTTCTGCATTCTTACACTTTTTCTTTATGCAGATTACCAATCTTTTTATTATTTTATTGAACTTTCCATGAATGTTCAAGGAAATGGTATACAACTGTTTTTCTTTCTTTCTTTTATCCCTCACTCCCCCTCAGTTTACAAATCACGGTTGACAACATTAATCTTCTATCTTCTGCATTCTTACCCTTTTTGTTTATGCAGATTAACAATCTTTCTATTATTGTATTGAAATTTCCATGAATGTTCAAGGAAATGGGATAAAAAAGTTTTTCTTTCTTTCTTTTATCCCCCACCCCCGCCAGCTTCCAAATCATGGTTGACAACATTAACATTCTATCTCCTGCATTCTTACTCTTTTTGTTTATGCAGATTACCAATCTTTTTATTATTTTATTGAACTTTCCATGAATGTTCAAGGAAATGGTATACAACAGTTTTTCTTTCATTCTTTTATCCCCCACCCCCCCACGCTTCCAAATCATGGTTGACAACATTAATATTCTATCTTCTGCATTCTTACTCTTTTTCTCTATGCAGATTAAGAATCTCTTTATTATTTTATTGAAATTTCAATGAATGTTCATAGAAATGTGACACAAGAGTTTTTCTTTCTTTCTTTTATCCCCCACCCCCCAAGCTTCCAAATCATGGTTCACAACACTAATCATCTATCTTCAGCATTCTTTCACTTTTTCTTTATGCATATTAACAATCTTTTTATTATTTTATTCAAATTTCCATGAATGTTCAAGGAAATGGGATACAACAGTTTTTCTTTCTTTCTTTTATCCCCCACCTCCCCCAGCTTCCAAATCATGGTTGACAACATTAATATACTATCTTCTGCATTCTTACTGTTTTTCATTATGCAGATTAACAAACTTTTTATTATTGTATTGAAATTTCCATGAATGTTCAAGGAAATGGGATACAACAGTTTTTCTTTCTTTCTTTTATCCCCCACCAACCCCCACCTTCCAAATCATGGTTGACAACATTAATATTTAATCTTCTGTATTCTTACACATTTTCTTTATGTAAATAACAATCTATTTATTATTATATTGAAATTTCCATGAATGTCCAAGGAAATGGGATACAACATTTTTTCTTTCTTTCTTTTATCCCCCACGCCCCCAGCTTCCAAATCGTGGTTGACAACATTAATATTCAATCTTCGGCATTCTTACACTTTTTCTTTATGCAGATTACCAATCTTTTTATTATTTTATTGAAATTTCCATGAATGTTCAAGGAAATGGTATACAACAGTTTTTCTTTCTTTCTTTTATCCCCCACCACCCTCCACCTTCCAAATCATGGTTGACATCATTAATATTCAATCTTCGGCATTCTTACACTTTTTCTTTATGTAAATAACAATCTATTTATTATTTTATTGAAATTTCCATGAATGTTCAAGGAAATGGGATACAACGGTTTTTCTTTCTTTCTTTTATCCCCCACTGGCCCGCAGCTTCTAAATCATGGTTGAGAACATTAATATTCTATCTTCTGCATTCTTACTCTTTTTCTTTATGCAGATTATCTATCTTTTTATTATTTTATTGAAATTTCCATGAATGGTCAAGGAAATGGGATACAACAGTTTTTCTTACTTTCTTTTATCCCCCACCCCCCCAGCTTCCAAATCATGGTTGACAACATTAATATTCTATCTTCTGCATTCTTACACTTTTACTTTATGCAGACTAACAATCTTTTTATTATTTTATTGAAATTTCCATCAATGTTCAAGGAAATGATACAACAGTTTTTCTTTCTTTCTTTCATCCCCCTACCCCCACAGCTTCCAAATCATGGTTGACAACATTAATATTCCATCTTCTGCATTCTTACACTTTTTCTCTATGCAGATTAACAATCTTTTTATTATTTCATTGAAATTTCCATGAGTGTTCAAGGAAATGGGATACAACAGTTTTTCTTTCTTTCTTTTATCCCCCACCCCCCCGGCTTCCAAATCATGGTTGACAACATTAATATTCCATCTTCTGCATTCTTACTCTTTTTCTTTATGCAGATTAGCAATCTTTTTATTATTTTATTGAAATTTCCATGAATGTTCAAGGAAATGGGACGCAACAGTTTTTCTTTCTTTCTTTTATCACCCACCACCCTAGCGTCAAAATCATGGTTGACAACACTAATATTCTATCTTCTGCATTCTTACTCTTTTTCTTTATGCAGATTAACAATCTTTTTATTATTTTATTGAAATTTCCATGAATGTTCAAGGAAATGGTATAGAACTGTTTTTCTTTCTTTCTTTTATCCCCCACTCTCCCCCAGTTTACAAATCATGGTTGACTATATTAATATTCTATCTTCTGCATTCTTACCCTTTTTGTTTATGCAGATTAACAATCTTTTTATTATTTTATTGAAATTTCCATGAATGTTCAAGGAAATGGGATACAACAGTTTTTCTTTCTTTCTTTTATCCAGCACCCCCGCCATCTTCCAAATCATGGTTGACAACATTAATATTCCATCTTCTGCATTCTTACACTTTTACTTTATGCAGATTAACAATCTTTTTCTTATTTTATTGAAATTTCCATGAATGTTCAAGGAAATGGGATACAACAGTTTTTCTTTCTTTCTTTTATCCCCCACAACCCCCCAGCTTCCAAAACATGGTTGACAACATTAATATTCTATCTTCTGCATTCTTACTCTTTTTCTTTATGCAGATTAACAATCTTTTTATTATTGTATTGAAATTTCCATGAATGTTCAAGGAAATGGGATAAAAAAGTTTTTCTTTCTTTCTTTTATCCTCCAGCGCCCCCAGCTTCCAAATCATGGTTGACAACATTAATATTCTATCTTCTGCATTCTTACTCTTTTTCTTTATGCAGATTAACAATCTTTTTATTATTTTATTGAAATTTCCATGAATGTTCAAGGAAATGGGATACAACAGTTTTTCTTTCTTTCTTTTATCCAGCACCCCCGCCATCTTCCAAATCATGGTTGACAACATTAATATTCAATCTTCTGCATTCTTACACTTTTACTTTATGCAGATTAACAATCTTTTTCTTATTTTATTGAAATTTCCATGAATGTTCAAGGAAATGGGATACAACAGTTTTTCTTTCTTTCTTTTATCCCCCACAACCCCCCAGCTTCCAAAACATGGTTGACAACATTAATATTCTATCTTCTGCATTCTTACTCTTTTTCTTTATGCAGATTAACAATCTTTTTATTATTGTATTGAAATTTCCATGAATGTTCAAGGAAATGGGATAAAAAAGTTTTTCTTTCTTTCTTTTATCCTCCAGCGCCCCCAGCTTCCAAATCATGGTTGACAACATTAATATTCTATCTTCTGCATTCTTACTCTCTTTCTTTATGCAGATTAACAATCTTTTTATTATTTTATTGAAATTTCCATGAATGTTCAAGGAAATGGGATACAACAGTTTTTCTTTCTTTCTTTTATCCAGCACCCCCGCCATCTTCCAAATCATGGTTGACAACATAAATATTTAATCTTCTGCATTCTTACACTTTTACTTTGTGCAGATTAACAATCTTTTTCTTATTTTATTGAAATTTCCATGAATGTTCAAGGAAATGGGATACAACAGTTTTTCTTTCTTTTTTTTATCCCCCACAACCCCCCAGCTTCCAAAACATGGTTGACAACATTAATATTCTATCTTCTGCATTCTTACTCTTTTTCTTTATGCAGATTAACAATCTTTTTCTTATTTTATTGAAATGTCCATGAATGTTCAAGGAAATGGGATACAACAGTTTTTCTTTCTTTCTTTTATCCCCCACCCCCGCCAGCTTCCAAATCATGGTTGAAAACATGAACATTCTATCTCCTGCATTCTTACTCTTTTTCTTTATGCAGATTAACAATCTTTTAATATTTTTTTGAAATTTCCATGAATGTTCAAGGAAATGGGATACAACAGTTTTTCTTTGTTTCTTTCATCCCCCATCCCCCCAGCTTCCAAATCATGGTTGACAACATAATATTGTATCTTCTGCCTTCATACTCGTTTTCTTTATGCATTTAACAATCTTGTCATTATTTTATTGAAATTTCATGAATGTTCAAGGAAATGGGATACAATATTTTCTCTTTCTTTCTTTTATCCCCCACTCCCCAAGCTTCCAAATCATGGTTGACAACATTAATATTCTATCTTCTACATTCTTACTCTTTTTCTTTATGCAGATTACCAATCGTTTTATTATTTTATTTAAATTTCCATGAATGTTCAAGGAAATGGTATACAACAGTTTTTCTTTCTTTCTTTTATCCCCCACCACCCCCCACCTTCCAAATCATGGTTGACAACATTAATATTCAATTTTCTGTAATCTTACACTTTTTCTTTATGTAAATAACAATCTATTTATTATTTTATTGAAATTTCCATGAATGTCCAAGGAAATGGGATACAACATTTTTTCTTTCTTTCTTTTATCCCCCACGCCCCCAGCTTCCAAATCGTGGTTGACAACATTAATATTCAATCTTCTGCATTCTTACACTTTTACTTTATGCAGATTAACAATCTTTTTATTATTTTATTAAAATTTCCATGAATGTTCAAGGAAATTGGATACAACGGTTTTTCTTTCTTTCTTTTATCCCCCACTTGCCCGCAGCTTCTAATTCATGGTTGACAACATTAATATTCTATCTTCTGCATTCTTACACTCTTTCTTTATGCAGATTAACAATCTTTTTATTATTTTATTGAAATTTCCATGAATGTTCAAGGAAATGGGATACAACAGTTTTTCTTTCTTTCTTTTATCCAGCACCCCCGCCATCTTCCAAATCATGGTTGACAACATAAATATTTAATCTTCTGCATTCTTACACTTTTACTTTGTGCAGATTAACAATCTTTTTCTTATTTTATTGAAATTTCCATGAATGTTCAAGGAAATGGGATACAACAGTTTTTCTTTCTTTTTTTTATCCCCCACAACCCCCCAGCTTCCAAAACATGGTTGACAACATTAATATTCTATCTTCTGCATTCTTACTCTTTTTCTTTATGCAGATTAACAATCTTTTTATTATTGTATTGAAATTTCCATGAATGTTCAAGGAAATGGGACACAACAGTTTTTCTTTCTTTCTTTTATCCCCCACCCCCGCCAGCTTCCAAATCATGGTTGACAACATGAACATTCTATCTCCTGCATTCTTACTCTTTTTCTTTATGCAGATTAACAATCTTTTATTATTTTATTGAAATTTCCATGAATGTTCAAGGAAATGGTATACAACATTTTTTCTTTCTTTCTTTTATCCCCCACCACCCCCCACCTTCCAAATCATGGTTGACAACATTAATATTCAATCATCGGCATTCTTACACTTTTTCTTTATGTAAATAACAATCTATTTATTATTTTATTGAAATTTCCATGAATGTTCAAGGAAATGGGATACAACAGTTTTTCTTTCTTTCTTTCATCCCCCACCCCCCCCAGCTTCCAAATCATGGTTGACAACATAATATTCTATCTTCTGCCTTCATACTCTTTTTCTTTATGCAGATTCACAATCTTGTCATTATTTTATTGAAATTCCATGAATGTTCAAGGAAATGGGATACAACAATTTCTTTTTCTTTCTTTTATCCCCCACGCTCCAAGCTTCCAAATCATGGTTGACAACATTAATATTCTATCTTCTGCATTCTTATTCTTTTTCTTTATGCAGATTCCCATTCTTTTTATTATTTTATTGAACTTTCCATGAATGTTCAAGGAAATGGTATACAACTGTATTTCTTTCTTTTTTTCATCCCCCACGCCCCCAGCTTCCAAATCGTGGTTGACAATATTAATATTCAAAGTTCTGCATTCTTACACTTTTTCTTTATGCAGATTAACAATTTTTTATTATTTTATTGAAATTTCCATGAATGTTCAAGGAAATGGGATACAACAGTTTTTCTTTCTTTCTTTTATCCAGCACCCCCGCCATCTTCCAAATCATGGTTGACAACATTAATATTCTATCTTCTGCATTCTTACACTTTTTCTTTATGCATATTAACAATCTTTTTATTATTTTATTGAACTTTCCATGAATGTTCAAGGAAATGGTATACAACTGTATTTCTTTCTTTCTTTTATCACCCACTCCCCCCAAGTTTACAAATCATGGTTGACAACATTAATATTCAATCTTCGGCATTCTTACACTTTTTCTTTATGCAGATGAACAATCTTTTTATTATTTTAATGAAATTTCCATGAATGTTCAAGGAAATGGAATACAACAGTTTTTCTTTCTTTCTTTTATCCCCCACCACCTCCCACCTTCCAAATCATGGTTGGCAACATTAATATTCAATCTTCTGCATTCTTACACTTTTCCTTTATGCAGATTAACAATCTTTTTATCATTTTATTAAAATTTCCATGAATGTTCAAGGAAATTGGATACAACGGTTTTTCTTTCTTTCTTTTATCCCCCACTGGCCCGCAGCTTCAAAATCATGGTTGACAACATTAATATTCTATCTTCTGCATTCTTACTCTTTTTCTTTATGCAGATTAACAATCTTTTTATTATTTTATTGAAATTTCCATGAATGGTCAAGGAAATGGGATACAACAGTTTTTCTTACTTTCTTTTATCCCCCAGCTTCCAAATCATGGTTGACAACATTAATATTCTATCTTCTGCATTCTTACACTTTTTCTTTATGCAGACTAACAATCTTTTTATTATTTTATTGAAATTTCCATGAATGTTCAAGGAAATGTGATACAACATTATTTCTTTCTTTCTTTCAACACCCACGCACCCAGCTTCCAAATCGTGGTTGACAATATTAATATTCAATGTTCTGCATTCTTACACTTTTTCTTTATGCAGATTAACAATCTTTTTATTATTTTATTGAAATTTCCATCAATGTTCAAGGAAATGATACAACAGTTTTTCTTTCTTTCTTTCATCCCCCTACCCCCACAGCTTCCAAATCATGGTTGACAACATTAATATTCCATCTTCTGCATTCTTACACTTTTTCTCTATGCAGATTAACAATCTTTTTATTATTTTATTGAAATTTCCATTAGTGTTCAAGGAAATGGGATACAACAGTTTTTCTTTCTTTATTTTATCCCCCCCCCCGGCTTCCAAATCATGGTTGACAACATTAATATTCCATCTTCTGCATTCTTACTCTTTTTCTTTATGCAGATTAGCAATCTTTTTATTATTTTATTGAAATTTCCATGAATGTTCAAGGAAATGGTATAGAACTGTTTTTCTTTCTTTCTTTTATCCCCCACTCTCCCCCAGTTTACAAATCATGGTTGACAATATTAATATTCTATCTTCTGCATTCTTACCCTTTTTGTTTATGCAGATTAACAATCTTTTTATTATTGTATTGAAATTTCCATGAATGTTCAAGGAAATGGGATAAAAAAGTTTTTCTTTCTTTCTTTTATCCTCCAGCGCCCCCAGCTTCCAAATCATGGTTGACAACATTAATATTCTATCTTATACATTCTTACTCTTTTTCTTTATGCAGATTAACAATCTTTTTATTATTTTATTGAAATTTCCATGAATGTTCAAGGAAATGGGATACAACAGTTTTTCTTTCTTTCTTTTATCCAGCACCCCCGCCATCTTCCAAATCATGGTTGACAACATTAATATTCAATCTTCTGCATTCTTACACTTTTACTTTATGCAGATTAACAATCTTTTTCTTATTTTATTGAAATTTCCATGAATGTTCAAGGAAATGGGATACAACAGTTTTTCTTTCTTTCTTTTATATCCCACAACCCCCCAGCTTCCAAAACATGGTTGACAACATTAATATTCTATCTTCTGCATTCTTACACTTTTTCTTTATGCAGATTAACAATCTTTTTATTATTGTATTGAAATTTCCATGAATGTTCAAGGAAATGGGATAAAAAAGTTTTTCTTTCTTTCTTTTATCCTCCAGCGCCCCCAGCTTCCAAATCATGGTTGACAACATTAATATTCTATCTTCTGCATTCTTACTCTCTTTCTTTATGCAGATTAACAATCTTTTTATTATTTTATTGAAATTTCCATGAATGTTCAAGGAAATGGGATACAACAGTTTTTCTTTCTTTCTTTTATCCAGCACCCACGCCATCTTCCAAATCATGGTTGACAACATTAATATTCAATCTTCTGCATTCTTACACTTTTTCTTTATGCAGATTAACAATCTTTTTCTTATTTTATTGAAATTTCCATGAATGTTCAAGGAAATGGGATACAACAGTTTTTCTTTCTTTCTTTCATCCCCCATCCCCCCAGCTTCCAAATCATGGTTGACAACATAATATTGTATCTTCTGCATTCTTATTCTTTTTCTTTATGCAGATTACCATTCTTTTTATTATTTTATTGAACTTTCCATGAATGTTCAAGGAAATAGTATACAACTGTATTTCTTTCTTTCTTTTATCCCCCACTCCCCCCCAGTTTACAAATCATGGTTGACAACATTAATATTCAATCTTCGGCATTCTTACACTTTTTCTTTATGCAGATGAACAATCTTTTTATTATTTTAATGAAATTTCCATGAATGTTCAAGGAAATGGAATACAACAGTTTTTCTTTCTTTCTTTTATCCCCCACCACCTCCCACCTTCCAAATCATGGTTGGCAACAGTAATATTCAATCTTCTGCATTCTTACACTTTTCCTTTATGCAGTTTAACAATCTTTTTATTATTTTATTAAAATTTCCATGAATGTTCAAGGAAATTGGATACAACAGTTTTTCTTTCTTTCTTTTATCCCCCACTTGCCCGCAGCTTCTAATTCATGGTTGACAACATTAATATTCTATCTTCTGCATTCTTACTCTTTTTCTTTATGCAGATTAACTATCTTTTTATTATTTTATTGAAATTTCCATGAATGGTCAAGGAACTGGGATACAACAGCTTTTCTTACATTCTTTTATCCCCCACCCCCCCCAGCTTCCAAATCATGGTTGACAACATTAATATTCTATCTTCTGCATTCTTACTGTTTTTCTTTATGCAGACTCACAATCTTTTTATTATTTTATTGAAATTTCCATGAATGTTCAAGGAAATGTGATACAACATTATTTCTTTCCTTTTTTCATCCCCCCCGCCCCCAGCTTCCAAATCGTGGTTGACAATATTAATATTCAATGTTCTGCATTCTTACACTTTTTCTTTATGCAGATTAACAATTTTTTATTATTTTATTGAAATTTCCATGAATGTTCAAGGAAATGGGATACAACAGTTTTTCTTTCTTTCTTTTATCCAGCACCCCCGCCATCTTCCAAATCATGGTTGACAACATTAATATTCAATCTTCTGCATTCTTACACTTTTTCTTTATGCATATTAACAATCTTTTTCTTATTTTATTGAAATTTCCATGAATGTTCAAGGAAATGGGATACAACAGTTTTTCTTTCTTTCTTTTATCCCCCACAACCCCCCAGCTTCCAAAACATGGTTGACAACATTAATATTCAATCTTCTGCATTCTTACACTTTTTCTTTATGCATATTAACAATCTTTTTCTTATTTTATTGAAATTTCCATGAATGGTCAAGGAAATGGGATACAACAGTTTTTCTTACTTTCTTTTATCCCCCAGCTTCCAAATCATGGTTGACAACATTAATATTCTATCTTCTGCATTCTTACACTTTTTCTTTATGCAGACTAACAATCTTTTTATTATTTTATTGAAATTTCCATGAATGTTCAAGGAAATGTGATACAACATTATTTCTTTCTTTCTTTCAACACCCACGCACCCAGCTTCCAAATCGTGGTTGACAATATTAATATTCAATGTTCTGCATTCTTACACTTTTTCTTTATGCAGATTAACAATCTTTTTATTATTTTATTGAAATTTCCATCAATGTTCAAGGAAATGATACAACAGTTTTTCTTTCTTTCTTTCATCCCCCTACCCCCACAGCTTCCAAATCATGGTTGACAACATTAATATTCCATCTTCTGCATTCTTACACTTTTTCTCTATGCAGATTAACAATCTTTTTATTATTTTATTGAAATTTCCATTAGTGTTCAAGGAAATGGGATACAACAGTTTTTCTTTCTTTATTTTATCCCCCCCCCCGGCTTCCAAATCATGGTTGACAACATTAATATTCCATCTTCTGCATTCTTACTCTTTTTCTTTATGCAGATTAGCAATCTTTTTATTATTTTATTGAAATTTCCATGAATGTTCAAGGAAATGGTATAGAACTGTTTTTCTTTCTTTCTTTTATCCCCCACTCTCCCCCAGTTTACAAATCATGGTTGACAATATTAATATTCTATCTTCTGCATTCTTACCCTTTTTGTTTATGCAGATTAACAATCTTTTTATTATTGTATTGAAATTTCCATGAATGTTCAAGGAAATGGGATAAAAAAGTTTTTCTTTCTTTCTTTTATCCTCCAGCGCCCCCAGCTTCCAAATCATGGTTGACAACATTAATATTCTATCTTATACATTCTTACTCTTTTTCTTTATGCAGATTAACAATCTTTTTATTATTTTATTGAAATTTCCATGAATGTTCAAGGAAATGGGATACAACAGTTTTTCTTTCTTTCTTTTATCCAGCACCCCCGCCATCTTCCAAATCATGGTTGACAACATTAATATTCAATCTTCTGCATTCTTACACTTTTACTTTATGCAGATTAACAATCTTTTTCTTATTTTATTGAAATTTCCATGAATGTTCAAGGAAATGGGATACAACAGTTTTTCTTTCTTTCTTTTATATCCCACAACCCCCCAGCTTCCAAAACATGGTTGACAACATTAATATTCTATCTTCTGCATTCTTACACTTTTTCTTTATGCAGATTAACAATCTTTTTATTATTGTATTGAAATTTCCATGAATGTTCAAGGAAATGGGATAAAAAAGTTTTTCTTTCTTTCTTTTATCCTCCAGCGCCCCCAGCTTCCAAATCATGGTTGACAACATTAATATTCTATCTTCTGCATTCTTACTCTCTTTCTTTATGCAGATTAACAATCTTTTTATTATTTTATTGAAATTTCCATGAATGTTCAAGGAAATGGGATACAACAGTTTTTCTTTCTTTCTTTTATCCAGCACCCACGCCATCTTCCAAATCATGGTTGACAACATTAATATTCAATCTTCTGCATTCTTACACTTTTTCTTTATGCAGATTAACAATCTTTTTCTTATTTTATTGAAATTTCCATGAATGTTCAAGGAAATGGGATACAACAGTTTTTCTTTCTTTCTTTCATCCCCCATCCCCCCAGCTTCCAAATCATGGTTGACAACATAATATTGTATCTTCTGCATTCTTATTCTTTTTCTTTATGCAGATTACCATTCTTTTTATTATTTTATTGAACTTTCCATGAATGTTCAAGGAAATAGTATACAACTGTATTTCTTTCTTTCTTTTATCCCCCACTCCCCCCCAGTTTACAAATCATGGTTGACAACATTAATATTCAATCTTCGGCATTCTTACACTTTTTCTTTATGCAGATGAACAATCTTTTTATTATTTTAATGAAATTTCCATGAATGTTCAAGGAAATGGAATACAACAGTTTTTCTTTCTTTCTTTTATCCCCCACCACCTCCCACCTTCCAAATCATGGTTGGCAACAGTAATATTCAATCTTCTGCATTCTTACACTTTTCCTTTATGCAGTTTAACAATCTTTTTATTATTTTATTAAAATTTCCATGAATGTTCAAGGAAATTGGATACAACAGTTTTTCTTTCTTTCTTTTATCCCCCACTTGCCCGCAGCTTCTAATTCATGGTTGACAACATTAATATTCTATCTTCTGCATTCTTACTCTTTTTCTTTATGCAGATTAACTATCTTTTTATTATTTTATTGAAATTTCCATGAATGGTCAAGGAACTGGGATACAACAGCTTTTCTTACATTCTTTTATCCCCCACCCCCCCCAGCTTCCAAATCATGGTTGACAACATTAATATTCTATCTTCTGCATTCTTACTGTTTTTCTTTATGCAGACTCACAATCTTTTTATTATTTTATTGAAATTTCCATGAATGTTCAAGGAAATGTGATACAACATTATTTCTTTCCTTTTTTCATCCCCCCCGCCCCCAGCTTCCAAATCGTGGTTGACAATATTAATATTCAATGTTCTGCATTCTTACACTTTTTCTTTATGCAGATTAACAATTTTTTATTATTTTATTGAAATTTCCATGAATGTTCAAGGAAATGGGATACAACAGTTTTTCTTTCTTTCTTTTATCCAGCACCCCCGCCATCTTCCAAATCATGGTTGACAACATTAATATTCAATCTTCTGCATTCTTACACTTTTTCTTTATGCATATTAACAATCTTTTTCTTATTTTATTGAAATTTCCATGAATGTTCAAGGAAATGGGATACAACAGTTTTTCTTTCTTTCTTTTATCCCCCACAACCCCCCAGCTTCCAAAACATGGTTGACAACATTAATATTCAATCTTCTGCATTCTTACTCTTTTTCTTTATGCAGATTAACAATCTTTTTATTATTGTATTGAAATTTCCATGAATGTTCAAGGAAATGGGATACAACAGTTTTTCTTTCTTTCTTTTATCCCCCACAACCCCCCAGCTTCCAAAACATGGTTGACAACATTAATATTCTATCTTCTGCATTCTTACTCTTTTTCTTTATGCAGATTAACAATCTTTTTATTATTGTATTGAAATTTCCATGAATGTTCAAGGAAATGGGATACAACAGTTTTTCTTTCTTTCTTTTATCCCCCACCCCCGCCAGCTTCCAAATCATGGTTGACAACATGAACATTCTATCTCCTGCATTCTTACTCTTTTTCTTTATGCAGATTAACAATCTTTTAATATTTTTTTGAAATTTCCATGAATGTTCAAGGAAATGGGATACAACAGTTTTTCTTTCTTTCTTTCATCCCCCATCCCCCCAGCTTCCAAATCATGGTTGACAACATAATATTGTATCTTCTGCCTTCATACTCGTTTTCTTTATGCATTTAACAATCTTGTCATTATTTTATTGAAATTTAATGAATGTTCAAAGAAATGGGATACAACATTTTCTCTTTCTTTCTTTTATCCCCCACTCCCCAAGCTTCCAAATCATGGTTGACAACATTAATATTCTATCTTCTACATTCTTACTCTTTTTCTTTATGCAGATTAACAATCTTTTTATTATTTTATTAAAATTTCCATGAATGTTCAAGGAAATGGGATACAACAATTTCTCTTTCTTTCTTTTATCCCCCACGCTCCAAGCTTCCAAATCATGGTTGACAACATTAATATTCTATCTTCTGCATTCTTATTCTTTTTCTTTATGCAGATTACCATTCTTTTTATTATTTTATTGAACTTTCCATGAATGTTCAAGGAAATGGTATACAACTGTATTTCTTTCTTTCTTTTATCCCCCACTCCCCCCCAGTTTTCAAATCATGGTTGACAACATTAATATTCAATCTTCGGCATTCTTACACTTTTTCTTTATGCAGATGAACAATCTTTTTATTATTTTAATGAAATTTCCATGAATGTTCAAGGAAATGGAATACAACAGTTTTTCATTCTTTCTTTTATCCCCCACCACCTCCCACCTTCCAAATCATGGTTGGCAACAGTAATATTCAATCTTCTGCATTCTTACACTTTTCCTTTATGCAGATTAACAATCTTTTTATTATTTTATTAAAATTTCCATGAATGTTCAAGGAAATTGGATACAACAGTTTTTCTTTCTTTCTTTTATCCCCCACTTGCCCGCAGCTTCTAATTCATGGTTGACAACATTAATATTCTATCTTCTGCATTCTTACTCTTTTTCTTTATGCAGATTAACAATCTTTTTATTATTTTATTGAAATTTCCATGAATGTTCAAGGAAATGGGATACAACAGTTTTTCTTTCTTTCTTTTATCCAGCACCCCCGCCATCTTCCAAATCATGGTTGACAACATTAATATTCAATCTTCTGCATTCTTACACTTTTACTTTATGCAGATTAACAATCTTTTTCTTATTTTATTGAAATTTCCATGAATGTTCAAGGAAATGGGATACAACAGTTTTTCTTTCTTTCTTTTATCCCCCACAACCCCCCAGCTTCCAAAACATGGTTGACAACATTAATATTCTATCTTCTGCATTCTTACTCTTTTTCTTTATGCAGATTAACAATCTTTTTATTATTGTATTGAAATTTCCATGAATGTTCAAGGAAATGGGATAAAAAAGTTTTTCTTTCTTTCTTTTATCCTCCAGCGCCCCCAGCTTCCAAATCATGGTTGACAACATTAATATTCTATCTTCTGCATTCTTACTCTCTTTCTTTATGCAGATTAACAATCTTTTTATTATTTTATTGAAATTTCCATGAATGTTCAAGGAAATGGGATACAACAGTTTTTCTTTCTTTCTTTTATCCAGCACCCCCGCCATCTTCCAAATCATGGTTGACAACATAAATATTTAATCTTCTGCATTCTTACACTTTTACTTTGTGCAGATTAACAATCTTTTTCTTATTTTATTGAAATTTCCATGAATGTTCAAGGAAATGGGATACAACAGTTTTTCTTTCTTTTTTTTATCCCCCACAACCCCCCAGCTTCCAAAACATGGTTGACAACATTAATATTCTATCTTCTGCATTCTTACTCTTTTTCTTTATGCAGATTAACAATCTTTTTCTTATTTTATTGAAATGTCCATGAATGTTCAAGAAATGGGATACAACAGTTTTTCTTTCTTTCTTTTATCCCCCACCCCCGCCAGCTTCCAAATCATGGTTGAAAACATGAACATTCTATCTCCTGCATTCTTACTCTTTTTCTTTATGCAGATTAACAATCTTTTAATATTTTTTTGAAATTTCCATGAATGTTCAAGGAAATGGGATACAACAGTTTTTCTTTGTTTCTTTCATCCCCCATCCCCCCAGCTTCCAAATCATGGTTGACAACATAATATTGTATCTTCTGCCTTCATACTCGTTTTCTTTATGCATTTAACAATCTTGTCATTATTTTATTGAAATTTCATGAATGTTCAAGGAAATGGGATACAATATTTTCTCTTTCTTTCTTTTATCCCCCACTCCCCAAGCTTCCAAATCATGGTTGACAACATTAATATTCTATCTTCTACATTCTTACTCTTTTTCTTTATGCAGATTACCAATCGTTTTATTATTTTATTTAAATTTCCATGAATGTTCAAGGAAATGGTATACAACAGTTTTTCTTTCTTTCTTTTATCCCCCACCACCCCCCACCTTCCAAATCATGGTTGACAACATTAATATTCAATTTTCTGTAATCTTACACTTTTTCTTTATGTAAATAACAATCTATTTATTATTTTATTGAAATTTCCATGAATGTCCAAGGAAATGGGATACAACATTTTTTCTTTCTTTCTTTTATCCCCCACGCCCCCAGCTTCCAAATCGTGGTTGACAACATTAATATTCAATCTTCTGCATTCTTACACTTTTACTTTATGCAGATTAACAATCTTTTTATTATTTTATTAAAATTTCCATGAATGTTCAAGGAAATTGGATACAACGGTTTTTCTTTCTTTCTTTTATCCCCCACTTGCCCGCAGCTTCTAATTCATGGTTGACAACATTAATATTCTATCTTCTGCATTCTTACACTCTTTCTTTATGCAGATTAACAATCTTTTTATTATTTTATTGAAATTTCCATGAATGTTCAAGGAAATGGGATACAACAGTTTTTCTTTCTTTCTTTTATCCAGCACCCCCGCCATCTTCCAAATCATGGTTGACAACATAAATATTTAATCTTCTGCATTCTTACACTTTTACTTTGTGCAGATTAACAATCTTTTTCTTATTTTATTGAAATTTCCATGAATGTTCAAGGAAATGGGATACAACAGTTTTTCTTTCTTTTTTTTATCCCCCACAACCCCCCAGCTTCCAAAACATGGTTGACAACATTAATATTCTATCTTCTGCATTCTTACTCTTTTTCTTTATGCAGATTAACAATCTTTTTATTATTGTATTGAAATTTCCATGAATGTTCAAGGAAATGGGACACAACAGTTTTTCTTTCTTTCTTTTATCCCCCACCCCCGCCAGCTTCCAAATCATGGTTGACAACATGAACATTCTATCTCCTGCATTCTTACTCTTTTTCTTTATGCAGATTAACAATCTTTTATTATTTTATTGAAATTTCCATGAATGTTCAAGGAAATGGTATACAACATTTTTTCTTTCTTTCTTTTATCCCCCACCACCCCCCACCTTCCAAATCATGGTTGACAACATTAATATTCAATCATCGGCATTCTTACACTTTTTCTTTATGTAAATAACAATCTATTTATTATTTTATTGAAATTTCCATGAATGTTCAAGGAAATGGGATACAACAGTTTTTCTTTCTTTCTTTCATCCCCCACCCCCCCCAGCTTCCAAATCATGGTTGACAACATAATATTCTATCTTCTGCCTTCATACTCTTTTTCTTTATGCAGATTCACAATCTTGTCATTATTTTATTGAAATTCCATGAATGTTCAAGGAAATGGGATACAACAATTTCTTTTTCTTTCTTTTATCCCCCACGCTCCAAGCTTCCAAATCATGGTTGACAACATTAATATTCTATCTTCTGCATTCTTATTCTTTTTCTTTATGCAGATTCCCATTCTTTTTATTATTTTATTGAACTTTCCATGAATGTTCAAGGAAATGGTATACAACTGTATTTCTTTCTTTTTTTCATCCCCCACGCCCCCAGCTTCCAAATCGTGGTTGACAATATTAATATTCAAAGTTCTGCATTCTTACACTTTTTCTTTATGCAGATTAACAATTTTTTATTATTTTATTGAAATTTCCATGAATGTTCAAGGAAATGGGATACAACAGTTTTTCTTTCTTTCTTTTATCCAGCACCCCCGCCATCTTCCAAATCATGGTTGACAACATTAATATTCTATCTTCTGCATTCTTACACTTTTTCTTTATGCATATTAACAATCTTTTTATTATTTTATTGAACTTTCCATGAATGTTCAAGGAAATGGTATACAACTGTATTTCTTTCTTTCTTTTATCACCCACTCCCCCCAAGTTTACAAATCATGGTTGACAACATTAATATTCAATCTTCGGCATTCTTACACTTTTTCTTTATGCAGATGAACAATCTTTTTATTATTTTAATGAAATTTCCATGAATGTTCAAGGAAATGGAATACAACAGTTTTTCTTTCTTTCTTTTATCCCCCACCACCTCCCACCTTCCAAATCATGGTTGGCAACATTAATATTCAATCTTCTGCATTCTTACACTTTTCCTTTATGCAGATTAACAATCTTTTTATCATTTTATTAAAATTTCCATGAATGTTCAAGGAAATTGGATACAACGGTTTTTCTTTCTTTCTTTTATCCCCCACTGGCCCGCAGCTTCAAAATCATGGTTGACAACATTAATATTCTATCTTCTGCATTCTTACTCTTTTTCTTTATGCAGATTATCTATCTTTTTATTATTTTATTGAAATTTCCATGAATGGTCAAGGAAATGGGATACAACAGTTTTTCTTACTTTCTTTTATCCCCCAGCTTCCAAATCATGGTTGACAACACTAATATTCTATCTTCTGCATTCTTACACTTTTTCTTTATGCAGACTAACAATCTTTTTATTATTTTATTGAAATTTCCATGAATGTTCAAGGAAATGTGATACAACATTATTTCTTTCTTTCTTTCAACACCCACGCACCCAGCTTCCAAATCGTGGTTGACAATATTAATATTCAATGTTCTGCATTCTTACACTTTTTCTTTATGCAGATTAACAATCTTTTTATTATTTTATTGAAATTTCCATCAATGTTCAAGGAAATGATACAACAGTTTTTCTTTCTTTCTTTCATCCCCCTACCCCCACAGCTTCCAAATCATGGTTGACAACATTAATATTCCATCTTCTGCATTCTTACACTTTTTCTCTATGCAGATTAACAATCTTTTTATTATTTTATTGAAATTTCCATTAGTGTTCAAGGAAATGGGATACAACAGTTTTTCTTTCTTTATTTTATCCCCCCCCCCCGGCTTCCAAATCATGGTTGACAACATTAATATTCCATCTTCTGCATTCTTACTCTTTTTCTTTATGCAGATTAGCAATCTTTTTATTATTTTATTGAAATTTCCATGAATGTTCAAGGAAATGGTATAGAACTGTTTTTCTTTCTTTCTTTTATCCCCCACTCTCCCCCAGTTTACAAATCATGGTTGACAATATTAATATTCTATCTTCTGCATTCTTACCCTTTTTGTTTATGCAGATTAACAATCTTTTTATTATTGTATTGAAATTTCCATGAATGTTCAAGGAAATGGGATAAAAAAGTTTTTCTTTCTTTCTTTTATCCTCCAGCGCCCCCAGCTTCCAAATCATGGTTGACAACATTAATATTCTATCTTATACATTCTTACTCTTTTTCTTTATGCAGATTAACAATCTTTTTATTATTTTATTGAAATTTCCATGAATGTTCAAGGAAATGGGATACAACAGTTTTTCTTTCTTTCTTTTATCCAGCACCCCCGCCATCTTCCAAATCATGGTTGACAACATTAATATTCAATCTTCTGCATTCTTACACTTTTACTTTATGCAGATTAACAATCTTTTTCTTATTTTATTGAAATTTCCATGAATGTTCAAGGAAATGGGATACAACAGTTTTTCTTTCTTTCTTTTATATCCCACAACCCCCCAGCTTCCAAAACATGGTTGACAACATTAATATTCTATCTTCTGCATTCTTACACTTTTTCTTTATGCAGATTAACAATCTTTTTATTATTGTATTGAAATTTCCATGAATGTTCAAGGAAATGGGATAAAAAAGTTTTTCTTTCTTTCTTTTATCCTCCAGCGCCCCCAGCTTCCAAATCATGGTTGACAACATTAATATTCTATCTTCTGCATTCTTACTCTCTTTCTTTATGCAGATTAACAATCTTTTTATTATTTTATTGAAATTTCCATGAATGTTCAAGGAAATGGGATACAACAGTTTTTCTTTCTTTCTTTTATCCAGCACCCACGCCATCTTCCAAATCATGGTTGACAACATTAATATTCAATCTTCTGCATTCTTACACTTTTTCTTTATGCAGATTAACAATCTTTTTCTTATTTTATTGAAATTTCCATGAATGTTCAAGGAAATGGGATACAACAGTTTTTCTTTCTTTCTTTCATCCCCCATCCCCCCAGCTTCCAAATCATGGTTGACAACATAATATTGTATCTTCTGCATTCTTATTCTTTTTCTTTATGCAGATTACCATTCTTTTTATTATTTTATTGAACTTTCCATGAATGTTCAAGGAAATAGTATACAACTGTATTTCTTTCTTTCTTTTATCCCCCACTCCCCCCCAGTTTACAAATCATGGTTGACAACATTAATATTCAATCTTCGGCATTCTTACACTTTTTCTTTATGCAGATGAACAATCTTTTTATTATTTTAATGAAATTTCCATGAATGTTCAAGGAAATGGAATACAACAGTTTTTCTTTCTTTCTTTTATCCCCCACCACCTCCCACCTTCCAAATCATGGTTGGCAACAGTAATATTCAATCTTCTGCATTCTTACACTTTTCCTTTATGCAGTTTAACAATCTTTTTATTATTTTATTAAAATTTCCATGAATGTTCAAGGAAATTGGATACAACAGTTTTTCTTTCTTTCTTTTATCCCCCACTTGCCCGCAGCTTCTAATTCATGGTTGACAACATTAATATTCTATCTTCTGCATTCTTACTCTTTTTCTTTATGCAGATTAACTATCTTTTTATTATTTTATTGAAATTTCCATGAATGGTCAAGGAACTGGGATACAACAGCTTTTCTTACATTCTTTTATCCCCCACCCCCCCCAGCTTCCAAATCATGGTTGACAACATTAATATTCTATCTTCTGCATTCTTACTGTTTTTCTTTATGCAGACTCACAATCTTTTTATTATTTTATTGAAATTTCCATGAATGTTCAAGGAAATGTGATACAACATTATTTCTTTCCTTTTTTCATCCCCCCCGCCCCCAGCTTCCAAATCGTGGTTGACAATATTAATATTCAATGTTCTGCATTCTTACACTTTTTCTTTATGCAGATTAACAATTTTTTATTATTTTATTGAAATTTCCATGAATGTTCAAGGAAATGGGATACAACAGTTTTTCTTTCTTTCTTTTATCCAGCACCCCCGCCATCTTCCAAATCATGGTTGACAACATTAATATTCAATCTTCTGCATTCTTACACTTTTTCTTTATGCATATTAACAATCTTTTTCTTATTTTATTGAAATTTCCATGAATGTTCAAGGAAATGGGATACAACAGTTTTTCTTTCTTTCTTTTATCCCCCACAACCCCCCAGCTTCCAAAACATGGTTGACAACATTAATATTCAATCTTCTGCATTCTTACTCTTTTTCTTTATGCAGATTAACAATCTTTTTATTATTGTATTGAAATTTCCATGAATGTTCAAGGAAATGGGATACAACAGTTTTTCTTTCTTTCTTTTATCCCCCACAACCCCCCAGCTTCCAAAACATGGTTGACAACATTAATATTCTATCTTCTGCATTCTTACTCTTTTTCTTTATGCAGATTAACAATCTTTTTATTATTGTATTGAAATTTCCATGAATGTTCAAGGAAATGGGATACAACAGTTTTTCTTTCTTTCTTTTATCCCCCACCCCCGCCAGCTTCCAAATCATGGTTGACAACATGAACATTCTATCTCCTGCATTCTTACTCTTTTTCTTTATGCAGATTAACAATCTTTTAATATTTTTTTGAAATTTCCATGAATGTTCAAGGAAATGGGATACAACAGTTTTTCTTTCTTTCTTTCATCCCCCATCCCCCCAGCTTCCAAATCATGGTTGACAACATAATATTGTATCTTCTGCCTTCATACTCGTTTTCTTTATGCATTTAACAATCTTGTCATTATTTTATTGAAATTTAATGAATGTTCAAAGAAATGGGATACAACATTTTCTCTTTCTTTCTTTTATCCCCCACTCCCCAAGCTTCCAAATCATGGTTGACAACATTAATATTCTATCTTCTACATTCTTACTCTTTTTCTTTATGCAGATTAACAATCTTTTTATTATTTTATTAAAATTTCCATGAATGTTCAAGGAAATGGGATACAACAATTTCTCTTTCTTTCTTTTATCCCCCACGCTCCAAGCTTCCAAATCATGGTTGACAACATTAATATTCTATCTTCTGCATTCTTATTCTTTTTCTTTATGCAGATTACCATTCTTTTTATTATTTTATTGAACTTTCCATGAATGTTCAAGGAAATGGTATACAACTGTATTTCTTTCTTTCTTTTATCCCCCACTCCCCCCCAGTTTTCAAATCATGGTTGACAACATTAATATTCAATCTTCGGCATTCTTACACTTTTTCTTTATGCAGATGAACAATCTTTTTATTATTTTAATGAAATTTCCATGAATGTTCAAGGAAATGGAATACAACAGTTTTTCATTCTTTCTTTTATCCCCCACCACCTCCCACCTTCCAAATCATGGTTGGCAACAGTAATATTCAATCTTCTGCATTCTTACACTTTTCCTTTATGCAGATTAACAATCTTTTTATTATTTTATTAAAATTTCCATGAATGTTCAAGGAAATTGGATACAACAGTTTTTCTTTCTTTCTTTTATCCCCCACTTGCCCGCAGCTTCTAATTCATGGTTGACAACATTAATATTCTATCTTCTGCATTCTTACTCTTTTTCTTTATGCAGATTAACTATCTTTTTATTATTTTATTGAAATTTCCATGAATGTTCAAGGAAATGGGATACAACAGTTTTTCTTACATTCTTTTATCCCCCACCCCCCCCAGGCTTCCAAATCATGGTTGACAACATTAATATTCTATCTTCTGCATTCTTACACTTTTTCTTTATGCAGACTAACAATCTTTTTATTATTTTATTGAAATTTCCATGAATGTTCAAGGAAATGTGATACAACATTCTTTCTTTCTTTTTTTCATCCCCCATGCCCCCAGCATCCAAATCATGGTTGACAATATTAATATTCAATGTTCTGCATTCTTACACTTTTTCTTTATGCAGATTAACAATTTTTTATTATTTTATTGAAATTGCCATGAATGTTCAAGGAAATGGGATACAACAGTTTTTCTTTCTTTCTTTCATTCCCCTACCCCCCCAGGTTCCAAATCATGGTTGACAACATTAATATTCCATCTTCTGCATTCTTACTCTTTTTCTTTATGCAGATTAACAATCTTTTATTATTTTATTGAAATTTCCATGAAAGTTCAAGGAAATGGGATACAACAGTTTTTCTTTCTTTCTTTTATCCCCCAAAACCCCCCAGCTACCCAATCATGGTTGACAACATTAATATTCTATCTTCTGCATTCTTACTCTTTTTCTCTATGCAGATTAACAATCTTTTTATTATTTTATTGAAATTTCCATGAATGTTCAAGGAAATGGGATACAATAGTTTTTCTTTCTTTCTTTTATCCCGCACAACCCCCCAGATTCCCAATCGTTGTTGACAACATTAACATTCAATCTTCTGCATTCTTAATCTTTTTCTTTATGCAGATTAACAATCTTTTTATTATTTTATTGAAATTTACATGAATGTTCAAAGAAATGGGATACAACAGTTTTTCTTTCTTTCTTTCATCCCCCACCCACCCCCAGCTTCCAAATCATGTTTGACAACATAATATTCTACCTTCTGCCTTCATATTCTTTTTCTTTATGCAGATTAACAACCTTGTCATTATTTTTTTGAAATTTCATGAATGTTCAAGGAATTGGGATACAACAATTTCTCTTTCTTTCTTTTATCCCCCACCCCCCAAGCTTCCAAATCATGGTTGACAAGATTAATATTCTATCTTCTGCATTCTTACACTTTTTCTTTATGCAGATTAACAATCTATTTATTATTTTATTGAAATTTCCATGAATGTTCAAGGAAATGGGATACAACAGTTTTTCTTTCTTTCTTTTATCCCCCATACCCCCCAGCTTCCAAATCATGGTTGCCAACATTAGTAATCTATCTTCTGCATTCTAACTCTTTTTTTACGCAGGTTAACAATCTTTCTGTTATTTTATTGAAATTTCCATGAATGTTCAAGGAAATGGGATACGACACTTTTTCTTTCTTTCTATCATCCCCCAACCCCCCAGCTTCCAAATCATGGTTGAAAACATTAATATTCTATCTTCAAATTCTTACTCTTTTTCTTTATGCAGATTAACAATCTTTTTATTATTTTATTGTAATTTTATGAATGTTCAAGGAATTGGGATACAACAATTTCTCTTTCTTTCTTTTATCCCCCACCCCCCAAGCTTCCAAATCATGCTTGACAAGATTAATATTCTATCTTCTGCATTCTTACACTTTTTCTTTATGCAGATTAACAATCTATTTATTATTTTATTGAAATTTCAATGAATGTTCAAGGAAATGGGATACAACAGTTTTTCTTTCTTTCTTTCATCCCCCACCCACCCCAGCTTCCAAATCATGGTTGACAACATAATATTCTATCTTCTGCCTTCATACTCTTTTTCTTTATGCAGATTCACAATCTTGTCATAATTTTATTGAAATTTCATGAATGTTCAAGGAAATGGGATACAACAGTTTTTCTTTCTTTCTTTCATCCCCCACCCCCCCCAGCTTCCAAACCATGGTTGACAACATTAATAATCTATCTTCTGCATTCTAACTCTTTCTTTACGCAGGTTAACAATCTTTCTGTTATTTTATTGAAATTTCCATGAATGTTCAAGGAAATGGGATACGACACTTTTTCTTTCTTTCTATCATCCCCCAACCCCCCAGCTTCCAAATCATGGTTGAAAACATTAATATTCTATCTTCTACATTCTTACTCTTTTTCTTTATGCAGATTAACAATCTATTTATTATTTTATTGAAATTTCAATGAATGTTCAAGGAAATGGGATACAACAGTTTTTCTTTCTTTCTTTCATCCCCCACACCCCCCAGCTTCCAAATCATGGTTGACAACATAATATTCTATCTTCTGCCTTCATACTCTTTTTCTTTATGCAGATTCACAATCTTGTCATTATTTTATTGAAATTTCATGAATGTTCAAGGAAATGGGATACAACAATTTCTCTTTCTTTGTTTTATCCCCCACGCTGCAAGCTTCCAAATCATGGTTGACAACATTAATAATCTATGTTCTGCGTTCTTACTCTTTTTCTTTATGCAGATTACCAATCTTTTTATTATTTTATTTAACTTTCCATGAATGTTCAAGGAAATGGTATACAACTGTTTTTCTTTCTTTCTTTTATCCCTCACTCCCCCCCAGTTTACAAATCACGGTTGACAACATTAATATTCTATCTTCTGCATTCTTACCCTTTTTGTTTATGCAGATTAACAATCTTTTTATTATTGTATTGAAATTTCCATGAATGTTCAAGGAAATGGGATAAAAAAGTTTTTCTTTCTTTCTTTTATCCCCCACCCCCGCCAGCTTCCAAATCATGGTTGACAACATTAACATTCTATCTCCTGCATTCTTACTATTTTGTTTATGCAGATTACCAATCTTTTTATTATTTTTTTGAACTTTCCTTGTATGTTCAAGGAAATGGTATACAACAGTTTTTCTTTCATTCTTTTATCCCCCACCCCCCCAAGCTTCCAAATCATGGTTGACAACATTAATATTCTATCTTCTGCATTCTTACTCTTTTTCTCTATGCAGATTAAGAATCTCTTTATTATTTTATTGAAATTTCAATGAATGTTCATAGAAATGTGACACAAGAGTTTTTCTTTCTTTCTTTTATCCCCCACCCCCCAAGCTTCCAAATCATGGTTCACAACACTAATCGTCTATCTTCAGCATTCTTACACTTTTTCTTTATGCATATTAACAATCTTTTTATTATTTTATTGAAATTTCCATGAATGTTCAAGGAAATGGTATACAACAGTTTTTCTTTCTTTCTTTTCTCCCCCACCCCTGCCAGCTTCCAAATCATGGTTGACAACATGAACATTCTATCTCCTGCATTCTTACTCTTTTTCTTTATGCAGATTAACAATCTTTTATTATTTTATTGAAATTTCCATGAATGTTCAAGGAAATGGTATACAACAGATTTTCTTTCTTTCCTTTATCCCCCACCAACCCCCACCTTCCAAATCATGGTTGACAACATTAATATTTAATCTTCTGTATACTTACACATTTTCTTTATGTAAATAACAATCTATTTATTATTTTATTGAAATTTCCATGAATGTCCAAGGAAATGGGACACAACATTTTTTCTTTCTTTCTTTTATCCCCCACGCCCCCAGCTTCCAAATCGTGGTTGACAACATTAATATTCAATCTTCGGCATTCTTACACTTTTTCTTTATGCAGATTACCAATCTTTTTATTATTTTATTGAAATTTCCATGAATGTTCAAGGAAATGGTATACAACAGTTTTTCTTTCTTTCTTTTATCCCCCACCACCCCCCAACTTCCAAATCATGGTTGACAACATTAATATTCAATCTTCGGCATTTTTACACTTTTTCTTTATGTAAATAACAATCTATTTATTATTTTATTGAAATTTCCATGAATGTTCAAGGAAATGGGATACAACAGTTTTTCTTTCTTTCTTTCATCCCCCACCCCCCCCCCAGCTTCCAAATCATGGTTGACAACATAATATTCTATCTTCTGCCTTCATACTCTTTTTCTTTATGCCGATTCACAAACTTGTCATTATTTTATTGAAATTCCATGAATGTTCAAGGAAATGGGATACAACAATTTCTCTTTCTTTCTTTTATCCCCCACGCTCCAAGCTTCCAAATCATGGTTGACAATATTAATATTCTATCTTCTGCATTCTTATTCTTTTTCTTTATGCAGATTACCATTCTTTTTATTATTTTATTGAACTTTCCATGAATGTTCAAGGAAATGGTATACAACTGTTTTTCTTTCTTTCTTTTATCCCCCACTCCCCCCCAGTTTACAAATCATGGTTGACAACATTAATATTCTATCTTCTGCATTCTTACTCTTTTTCTTTATGCAGATTAACAATCTTTTTATTATTTTATTGAAATTTCCATGAATGTTCCAGTAAATGGGATACAGCCGTTTTTCTTTCTTTCTTTTATCCTCCAGCGACCTCAGCTTCCAAATCATGGTTGACAACATAAATATTCTATCTTCTGCATTCTTACTCTTTTTCTTTAAGCAGATTAACAATCTTTTTATTATTTTATTGAAATTTCCATGAATGTTCCAGGAAATGGGATACAACAGTTTTTCTTTCTTTCTTTTATCCAGCACCCCCGCCATCTTCCAAATCATGGTTGACAACATTAATATTCAATCTTCTGCATTCTTACACTTTTACTTTATGCAGATTAACAATCTTTTTCTTATTTTATTGAAAATTCCATGAATGTTCCAGTAAATGGGATACAACAGTTTTTCTTTCTTTCTTTTCTCCTCCAGCGCCCCCAGCTTCTAAATCATGGTTGACAACATTAATATACTATCTTCTGCATTCTTACTCTTTTTCTTTATGCAGATTAACAATCTTTTTATTATTTTATTGAAATTACCATGAATGTTCAAGGAAATGGGATAAAACAGTTTTTCTTTCTTTCTTTCATCCCCCACCCCCCCAGCTTCCAAATCATGGTTGACAACATAATATTCTATCTTCTGCCTTCATACTCTTTTTCTTTATGCATTTAACAATCTTGTCATTATTTTATTGAAATTTCATGAATGTTCAAGGAAATGGGATAAAACATTTTCTCTTTCTTTCTTGTATCCCCCACTCCCCATGCTTCCAAATCATGGTTGACAACATTAATATTCTATCTTCTGCATTCTTACTCTTTTTCTTTATGCAGATTACCAATCTTTCTAATATTTTATTGAAATTTCCATGAATGTTCAAGGAAATGGTATACAACAGTTTTTCTTTCTTTCTTAAATCCCCCACCACCCCCACCTTCCAAATCATGGTTGACAACATTAATATTCAATCTTCTGTATTCTTACACTTTTACTTTATGCAGATTAAGAATCTTTTTATTATTTTATTAAAATTTCCATAAATGTTCAAGGAAATTGGATACAACGGTTTTTCTTTCTTTCTTTTATCCCCCACTGGCCCGCAGCTTCTAAATCATGGTTGACAACATTAATATTCTATCTTCTGCATTCTTACTCTTTTTCTTTATGCAGATTAACTATCTTTTTATTATTTTATTGAAATTTCCATGAATGGTCAAGGAAATGGGATACAACAGTTTTTCTTACTTTCTTTTATCCCCCATCCCCCCCAGCTTCCAAATCATGGTTGACAACATTAATATTCTATCTTCTGCATTCTTACACTTTTTCTTTATGCAGACTAACAATCTTTTTATTATTTTATTGAAATTTCCATGAATGTTCAAGGAAATGTGATACAACATTATTTCTTTCTTTCTTTCATCCCCCACGCACCCAGCTTCCAAATCGTGGTTGACAATATTAATATTCAATATTCTGCATTCTTACACTTTTTCTTTATGCAGATTAACAATCTTTTTATTATTTTATTGAAATTTTCATCAATGTTCAAGGAAATGATACAACAGTTTTTCTTTCTTTCTTTCATCCCCCTACCCCCACAGCTTCCAAATCATGGTTGACAACATTAATATTCCATCTTCTGCATTCTTACACTTTTTCTCTATGCAGATTAACAATCTTTTTATTATTTTATTGAAATTTCCATGAGTGTTCAAGGAAATGGGATACAACAGTTTTTCTTTTTTCTTTTATCCCCCACCCCCCCGGCTTCCAAATCATGGTTGACAACATTAATATTCCATCTTCTGCATTCTTACTCTTTTTCTTTATGCAGATTAGCAATCTTTTTATTATTTTATTGAAATTTCCATGAATGTTCAAGGAAATGGGAGGCAACAGTTTTTCTTTCTTTCTTTTATCCCCCACCCCCTCAGCGTCAAAATCATGGTTGACAACACTAATATTCTATCTTCTGCATTCTTACTCTTTTTCTTTATGCAGATTACCAATCTTTTTATTATTTTATTGAACTTTCCATGAATGTTCAAGGAAATGGTATACAACTGTTTTTCTTTCTTCCTTTTATCCCCCACTCCCCCCCAGTTTACAAATCATGGTTGACAACATTAATATTCTATCTTCTGCATTCTTACTCTTTTTCTTTATGCAGATTAACAATCTTTTTATTATTTTATTGAAATTTCCATGAATGTTCCAGTAAATGGGATACAGCCGTTTTTCGTTCTTTCTTTTATCCTCCAGCGACCCCAGCTTCCAAATCATTTTTGACAACATTAATATTCTATCTTCTGCATTCTTACTCTTTTTCTTTATGCAGATTAACAATCTTTTTATTATTTTATTGAAATTTCCATGGATGTTCCAGGAAATGGGATACAACAGTTTTTCTTTCTTTCTTTTATCCAGCACCCCTGCCATCTTCCAAATCATGGTTGACAACATTAATATTCAATCTTCTGCATTCTTACACTTTTACTTTATGCAGATTAACAATCTTTTTCTTATTTTATTGAAAATTCCATGAATGTTCCAGTAAATGGGATACAACAGTTTTTCTTTCTTTCTTTTATCCTCCAGCGCCCCCAGCTTCTAAAACATGGTTGACAACATTAATATACTATCTTCTGCATTCTTACTCTTTTTCTTTATGCAGATTAACAATCTTTTTATTATTTTATTGAAATTTCCATGAATGTTCAAGGAAATGGGATACAACAGTTTTTCTTTCTTTCTTTCATCCCCCACCCCCCCCAGCTTCCAAATCATGGTTGACAACATAATATTCTATCTTCTGCCTTCATACTCTTTTTCTTTATGCATTTAACAATCTTGTCATGATTTTATTGAAATTTCATGAATGTTGAAGGAAATGGGATAAAACATTTTCTCTTTCTTTCTTGTATCCCCCACTCCCCATGCTTCCAAATCATGGTTGACAACATTAATATTCTATCTTCTGCATTCTTACTCTTTTTCTTTATGCAGATTACCAATCTTTTTAATATTTTATTGAAATTTCCATGAATGTTCAAGGAAATGGTATACAACAGTTTTTCTTTCTTTCTTTTATCCCCCACAACCCCCACCTTCCAAATCATGGTTGACAACATTAATATTCAATCTTCTGCATTCTTACACTTTTACTTTATGCAGATTAACAATCTTTTTATTATTTTATTAAAATTTCCATGAATGTTCAAGGAAATTGTATACAACGGTTTTTCTTTCTTTCTTTTATCCCCCACTGGCCCGCAGCTTCTAAATCATGGTTGACAACATTAATATTCTATCTTCTGCATTCTTACTCTTTTTCTTTATGCAGATTAACTATCTTTTTATTATTTTATTGAAATTTCCATGAATGGTCAAGGAAATGGGATACAACAGTTTTTCTTACTTTCTTTTATCCCCCACCCCCCCCAGCTTCCAAATCATGGTTGACAACATTAATATTCTATCTTCTGCATTCTTACACTTTTTCTTTATGCAGACTAACAATCTTTTTATTATTTTATTGAAATTTCCATGAATGTTCAAGGAAATGTGGTACAAAATTATTTCTTTCTTTCTTTCATCCCCCACGCACCCAGCTTCCAAATCGTGGTTGACAATATTAATATTCAATGTTCTGCATTCTTACATTTTTCTTTATGCAGATTAACAATCTTTTTATTATTTTATTGAAATTTCCATCAATGTTCAAGGAAATGATACAACAGTTTTTCTTTCTTTCTTTCATCCCCCTACCCCCACAGCTTCCAAATCATGGTTGACAACATTAATATTCCATCTTCTGCATTCTTACACTTTTTCTCTATGCAGATTAACAATCTTTTTATTATTTTATTGAAATTTCCATGAGTGTTCAAGGAAATGGGATACAACAGTTTTTCTTTCTTTCTTTTATCCCCCACCCCCCCGGCTTCCAAATCATGGTTGACAACATTAATATTCCATCTTCTGCATTCTTACTCTTTTTCTTTATGCAGATTAGCAATCTTTTTATTATTTTATTGAAATTTCCATGAATGTTCAAGGAAATGGGAGGCAACAGTTTTTCTTTCTTTCTTTTATCCCCCACTCCCCCAGCGTCAAAATCATGGTTGACAACACTAATATTCTATCTTCTGCATTCTTACTCTTTTTCTTTATGCAGATTACCAATCTTTTTATTATTTTATTGAACTTTCCATGAATGTTCAAGGAAATGGTATAGAACTGTTTTTCTTTCTTTCTTTTATCCCCCACTCTCCCCCAGTTTACAAATCATGGTTGACAATATTAATATTCTATCTTCTGCATTCTTACCCTTTTTGTTTATGCAGATTAACAATCTTTTTATTATTGTATTGAAATTTCCATGAATGTTCAAGGAAATGGGATAAAAAAGTTTTTCTTTCTTTCTTTTATCCTCCAGCGCCCCCAGCTTCCAAATCATGGTTGACAACATTAATATTCTATCTTCTGCATTCTTACTCTTTTTCTTTATGCAGATTAACAATCTTTTTATTATTTTATTGAAACTTCCATGAATGTTCAAGGAAATGGGATACAACAGTTTTTCTTTCTTTCTTTTATCCAGCACCCCCGCCATCTTCCAAATCATGGTTGACAACATTAATATTCAATCTTCTGCATTCTTACACTTTTACTTTATGCAGATTAACAATCTTTTTCTTATTTTATTGAAATTTCCATGAATGTTCAAGGAAATGGGATACAACAGTTTTTCTTTCCTTCTTTTATCCCCCACACCCCCCAGGTTCCAAATCATGGTTGACAACATGAACATTCTATCTCCTGCATTCTTACTCTTTTTCTTTATGCAGATTAACAATCTTTTATTATTTTATTGAAATTTCCATGAATGTTCAAGGAAATGGTATACAACATTTTTTCTTTCTTTCTTTTATCCCCCACCACACCCCATCTTCCAAATCATGGTTGACAACATTAATATTCAATCTTCGGCATTCTTACACTTTTTCTTTATGTAAATAACAATCTATTTATTATTTTATTGAAATTTCCATGAATGTTCAAGGAAATGGGATACAACAGTTTTTCTTTCTTTCTTTCATCCCCCACCCCCCCCAGCTTCCAAATCATGGTTGACAACATAATATTCTATCTTCTGCCTTCATACTCTTTTTCTTTATGCAGATTCACAATCTTGTCATTATTTTATTGAAATTCCATGAATGTTCAAGGAAATGGGATACAACAATTTCTCTTTCTTTCTTTTATCCCCCACGCTCCAAGCTTCCAAATCATGGTTGACAACATTAATATTCTATCTTCTGCATTCTTATTCTTTTTCTTTTTGCAGATTACCATTCTTTTTATTATTTTATTGAACTTTCAATGAATGTTCAAGGAAATGGTATACAACTGTTTTTCTTTCTTTCTTTTATCCCCCACTCCCCCCCAGTTTTCAAATCATGGTTGACAACATTAATATTCAATCTTCGGCATTCTTACACTTTTTCTTTATGCAGATGAACAATCGTTTTATTATTTTAATGAAATTTCCATGAATGTTCAAGGAAATGGAATACAACAGTTTTTCTTTCTTTCTTTTATCCCCCACCACCTCCCACCTTCCAAATCATGGTTGGCAACAGTAATATTCAATCTTCTGCATTCTTATACTTTTACTTTATGCAGATTAACAATCTTTTTATTATTTTATTAAAATTTCCATGAATGTTCAAGGAAATTGGATACAACAGTTTTTTTTTCTTTCTTTTATCCCCCACTTGCCCGCAGCTTCTAATTCATGGTTGACAACATTAATATTCTATCTTCTGCATTCTTACTCTTTTTCTTTATGCAGATTAACTATCTTTTTATTATTTTATTGAAATTTCCATGAATGTTCAAGGAAATGGGATACAACAGTTTTTCTTACATTCTTTTATCCCCCACCCCCCCAGCTTCCAAATCATGGTTGACAACATTAATATTCTATCTTCTGCATTCTTACACTTTTTCTTTATGCAGACTAACAATCTTTTTATTATTTTATTGAAATTTCCATGAGTGTTCAAGGAAATGGGATACAACAGTTTTTCTTTCTTTCTTTTATCCCCCACCCCCCCGGCTTCCAAATCATGGTTGACAACATTAATATTCCATCTTCTGCATTCTTACTCTTTTTCTTTATGCAGATTAGCAATCTTTTTATTATTTTATTGAAATTTCCATGAATGTTCAAGGAAATGGGAGGCAACAGTTTTTCTTTCTTTCTTTTATCCCCCACTCCCCCAGCGTCAAAATCATGGTTGACAACACTAATATTCTATCTTCTGCATTCTTACTCTTTTTCTTTATGCAGATTACCAATCTTTTTATTATTTTATTGAACTTTCCATGAATGTTCAAGGAAATGGTATAGAACTGTTTTTCTTTCTTTCTTTTATCCCCCACTCTCCCCCAGTTTACAAATCATGTTTGACAACATTAATATTCTATCTTCTGCATTCTTACTCTTTTTCTCTATGCAGATTAACAATCTTTTTATTATTTTATTGAAATTTCCATGAATGTTCAAGGAAATGGGATAAAAAAGTTTTTCTTTCTTTCTATTATCCTCCAGCGCCCCCAGCTTCCAAATCATGGTTGACAACATTAATATTCTATCTTCTGCATTCTTACTCTTTTTCTTTATGCAGATTAACAAACTTTTTATTATTTTATTGAAATTTCCATGAATGTTCAAGGACATGGGATACAACAGTTTTTCTTTCTTTCTTTTATCCAGCACCCCCGCCATCTTCCAAATCATGGTTGACAACATTAATATTCAATCTTCTGCATTCTTACACTTTTACTTTATGCAGATTAACAATCTTTTTCTTATTTTATTGAAATTTCCATGAATGTTCAAGGAAATGGGATACAACAGTTTTTCTTTCTTTCTTTTATCTCGCACCACCCCCCAGATTCCCAATCGTTGTTGACAACATTAACATGCAATCTTCTGCATTCTTAATCTTTTTCTTTATGCAGATTAACAATCTTTTTATTATTTTATTGAAATTTCCATGAATGTTCAAGGAAATGGGATAAAAAAGTTTTTCTTTCTTTCTTTTATCCTCCAGCGTCCCCAGCTTCCAAATCATGGTTGACAACATTAATATTCTATCTTCTGCATTCTTACTCTTTTTCTTTATGCAGATTAACAATCTTTTTATTATTTTATTGAAATTTCCATGAATGTTCAAGGAAATGGGATACAACAGTTTTTCTTTCTTTCTTTTATCCAGCACCCCCGCCATCTTCCAAATCATGGTTGACAACATTAATATTCAATCTTCTGCATTCTTACACTTTTACTTTATGCAGATTAACAATCTTTTTCTTATTTTATTGAAATTTCCATGAATGTTCAAGGAAATGGGATACAACAGTTTTTCTTTCTTTCTTTTATCTCGCACCACCCCCCAGATTCCCAATCGTTGTTGACAACATTAACATGCAATCTTCTGCATTCTTAATCTTTTTCTTTATGCAGATTAACAATCTTTTTATTATTTTATTGAAATTTCCATGAATGTTCAAGGAAATGGGATAAAAAAGTTTTTCTTTCTTTCTTTTATCCTCCAGCGTCCCCAGCTTCCAAATCATGGTTGACAACATTAATATTCTATCTTCTGCATTCTTACTCTTTTTCTTTATGCAGATTAACAATCTTTTTATTATTTTATTCAAATTTCCATGAATGTTCAAGGAAATGGGATACAACAGTTTTTCTTTCTTTCTTTTATCCAGCACCCCCGCCATCTTCCAAATCATGGTTGACAACATTAATATTCAATCTTCTGCATTCTTACACTTTTACTTTATGCAGATTAACAATCTTTTTCTTATTTTATTGAAATTTCCATGAATGTTCAAGGAAATGGGATACAACAGTTTTTCTTTCTTTCTTTTATCCCCCACAACCCCCCAGGTTCCAAATCATGGTTGACAACATGAACATTCTATCTCCTGCATTCTTACTCTTTTTCTTTATGCAGATTAACAATCTTTTATTATTTTATTGAAATTTCCATGAATGTTCAAGGAAATGGTATACAACATTTTTTCTTTCTTTCTTTTATCCCCCACCACACCCCACCTTCCAAATCATGGTTGACAACATTAATATTCAATCTTCGGCATTCTTACTCTTTTTCTTTATGCAGATTAACTATCTTTTTATTATTTTATTGTAATTTCCATGAATGTTCAAGGAAATGGGATACAACAGTTTTTCTTACATTCTTTTATCCCCCACCCCCCCCAGCTTCCAAATCATGGTTGACAACATTAACATTCTATCTTCTGCATTCTTACACTTTTTCTTTATGCAGACTAACAATCTTTTTATTATTTTATTGAAATTTCCATGAATGTTCAAGGAAATGTGATACAACATTATTTCTTTCTTTTTTTTATCCCCCACGCCCCCAGCTTCCAAATCGTGGTTGACAATATTAATATTCAATGTTCTGCATTCTTATACTTTTTCTTTATGCAGATTAACAATTTTTTATTATTTTATTGAAATTGCCATGAATGTTCAAGGAAATGGGATACAACAGTTTTTCTTTCTTTCTTTCATCCCCCTACCCCCCCAGCTTCCAAATCATGGTTGACAACATTAATATTCCATCTTCTGCATTCTTACTCTTTTTCTTTATGCAGATTAACAATCTTTTATTATTTTATTGAAATTTCCATGAAAGTTCAAGGAAATGGGATACAACAGTTTTTCTTTCTTTCTTTTATCCCCCAACATCCCCCAGCTTCCCAATCATGGTTGACAACATTAATATTCTATCTTCTGCCTTCATATTCTTTTTCTTTATGCAGATTAACAATCTTGTCATTTTTTTTTGAAATTTCATGAATGTTCAAGGAATTGGGATACAACAATTTCTCTTTCTTTCCTTTATCCCCCACCCCCCAAGCTTCCAAATCATGGTTGACAAGATTAATATTCTATCTTCTGCATTCTTACACTTTTCTTTATGCAGATTAATAATCTATTTATTATTTTATTGAAATTTCCATGAAAGTTCAAGGAAATGGGATACAACAGTTTTTCTTTCTTTCTTTTATCCCCCATACCCCCCAGCTTCCAAATCATGGTTGCCAACATTAATAATCTATCTTCTGCATTCTAACTCTTTCTTTACGCAGGTTAACAATCTTTCTGTTATTTTATTGAAATTTCCATGAATGTTCAAGGAAATGGGATACGACACTTTTTCTTTCTTTCTATCATCCCCCACCCCCCAGCTTCCAAATCATGGTTGAAAACATTAATATTCTATCTTCAACATTCTTACTCTTTTTCTTTATGCAGATTAACAATCTTTTTATTATTTTATTGAAATTTTATGAATGTTCAAGGAATTGGGATACAACAATTTCTCTTTCTTTCTTTTATCCCCCATCCCCCAAGCTTCCAAATCATGCTTGACAAGATTAATATTCTATCTTCTGCATTCTTACACTTTTTCTTTATGCAGATTAACAATCTATTTATTATTTTATTGAAATTTCAATGAATGTTCAAGAAAATGGGATACAACAGTTTTTCTTTCTTTCTTTCATCCCCTACCCCCCCCAGCTTCCAAATCATGGTTGACAACATAATATTCTAACTTCTGCCTTCATACTCTTTTTCTTTATGCAGATTCACAATCTTGTTATTATTTTATTGAAATTTCATGAATGTTCAAGGAAATGGGATACAACAAATTTCTCTTTCTTTGTTTTATCCCCCACGCTGCAAGCTTCCAAATCATGGTTGACAACATTAATAATCTATGTTCTGCATTCTTACTCTTTTTCTTTATGCAGATTACCAATATTTTTATTATTTTATTGAACTTTCCATGAATGTTCAAGGAAATGGTATACAACTGTTTTTCTTTCTTTCTTTTATCCCTCACTCCCCCCCAGTTTACAAATCACGGTTGACAACGTTAATATTCTATCTTCTGCATTCTTACCCTTTTTGTTTATGCAGATTAACAATCTTTTTATTATTGTATTGAAATTTCCATGAATGTTCAAGGAAATGGGATAAAAAAGTTTTTCTTTCTTTCTTTTATGCCCCACCCCCGCCAGCTTCCAAATCATGGTTGACAACATTAACATTCTATCTCCTGCATTCTTACTCTTTTTGTTTATGCAGATTACCAATCTTTTTATTATTTTATTGAACTTTCCATGAATGTTGAAGGAAATGGTATACAACAGTTTTTCTTTCATTCTTTTATCCCCCACCCCCCCAAGCTTCCAAATCATGGTTGACAACATTAATATTCTATCTTCTGCATTCTTACTCTTTTTCTCTATGCAGATTAAGAATCTATTTATTATTTTATTGAAATTTCAATGAATGTTCATAGAAATGTGACACAAGAGTTTTTCTTTCTTTCCTTTATCCCCCACCCCCCAAGCTTCCAAATCATGGTTCACAACACTAATCGTCTATCTTCAGCATTCTTACACTTTTTCTTTATGCATATTAACAATCTTTTTATTATTTTATTGAAATTTCCATGAATGTTTAAGGAAATGGGATACAACAGTTTTTCTTTCTTTCTTTTATCCCCCACCTCCCCCAGCTTCCAAATCATTGTTGACAACATTAATATTCTATCTTCTGCATTCTTACTCTTTTTCTTTATGCAGATTAACAAACTTTTTATTATTGTATTGAAATTTCCATGAATGTTCAAGGAAATGGGATACAACAGTTTTTCTTTCTTTCTTTTATCCCCCACCCCTGCCAGCTTCCAAATCATGGTTGACAACATGAACATTCTATCTCCTGCATTCTTACTCTTATTCTTTATGCAGATTAACAATCTTTTATTATTTTATTGAAATTTCCATGAATGTTCAAGGAAATGGGATACAACAGTTTTTCTTTCTTTCTTTCATCCCCCACCCTCCCAGCTTCCAAATCATGGTTGACAACATAATATTGTATCTTCTGCCTTCATACTCTTTTTCTTTATGCATTTAACAATCTTGTCATTATTTTATTGAAATTTCATGAATGTTCAAGGAAATGGGATACAACATTTTCTCGTTCTTTCTTTTATCCCCCACTCCCCAAGCTTCCAAATCATGGTTGACAACATTAATATTCTATCTTCTGCATTCTTACTCTTTTTCTTCATGCAGATTACCAATCTTTTTATTATTTTATTGAAATTTCCATGAATGTTCAAGGAAATGGTATACAACAGATTTTCTGTCTTTCTTTTATCCCCCACCCACCCCCACCTTCCAAATCATGGTTGACAAAATTAATATTTAATCTTCTGTATACTTACACATTTTCTTTATGTAAATAACAATCTATTTATTATTTTACTGAAATTTCCATGAATGTCCAAGGAAATGGGATACAACATTTTTTCTTTCTTTCTTTTATCCCCCACGCCCCCAGCTTCCAAATCGTGGTTGACAACATTAATATTCAATCTTCGGCATTCTTACACTTTTTCTTTATGCAGATTACCAATCTTTTTATTATTTTATAGAAATTTCCATGAATGTTCAAGGAAATGGTATACAACAGTTTTTCTTTCTTTCTTTTATCCCCCACCACCCCCCACCTTTCAAATCATGGTTGACAACATTAATATTCAATCTTCGGCATTCTTACACTTTTTCTTTATGTAAATAACAATCTATTTATTATTTTATTGAAATTTCCATGAATGTTCAAGGAAATGGGATACAACAGTTTTTCTTTCTTTCTTTCATCCCCCACCCACCCCCAGGTTCCAAATCATGGTTGACAACATAATATTCTATCTTCTGCCTTCATACTCTTTTTCTTTATGCAGATTCACAATCTTGTCATTATTTTATTGAAATTCCATGAATGTTCAAGGAAATGGGATACAACAATTTCTCTTTCTTTCTTTTATCCCCCACGCTCCAAGCTTCCAAATCATGGTTGACAATATTAATATTCTATCTTCTGCATTCTTATTCTTTTTCTTTATGCAGATTACCATTCTTTTTATTATTTTATTGAACTTTCCATGAATGTTCAAGGAAATGGTATACAACTGTTTTTCTTTCTTTCTTTTATCCCCCACTCCCCCCCAGTTTACAAATCATGGTTGACAACATTAATATTCTATCTTCTGCATTCTTACTCTTTTTCTTTATGCAGATTAACAATCTTTTTATTATTTTATTGAAATTTCCATGAATGTTCCAGTAAATGGGATACAGCCGTTTTTCTTTCTTTCTTTTATCCTCCAGCGACCCCAGCTTCCAAATCATGGTTGACAACATTAATATTCTATCTTCTGCATTCTTACTCTTTTTCTTTATGCAGATTAACAATCTTTTTATTATTTTATTGAAATTTCCATGAATGTTCCAGGAAATGGGATACAACAGTTTTTCTTTCTTTCTTTTATCCAGCACCCCTGCCATCTTCCAAATCATGGTTGACAACATTAATATTCAATCTTCTGCATTCTTACACTTTTACTTTATGCAGATTAACAATCTTTTTCTTATTTTATTGAAAATTCCATGAATGTTCTAGGAAATGGGATACAACATTTTTTCTTTCTTTCTTTTATCCTCCAGCGCCCCCAGCTTCTAAATCATGGTTGACAACATTAATATACTATCTTCTGCATTCTTACCCTTTTTCTTTATGCAGATTAACAATCTTTTTATTATTTTATTGAAATTTCCATGAATGTTCAAGGAAATGGGATACAACAGTTTTTCTTTCTTTCTTTCATCCCCCACCCCCCCCAGCTTCCAAATCATGGTTGACAACATAATATTCTATCTTCTGCCTTCATACTCTTTTTCTTTATGCATTTAACAATCTTGTCATTATTTTATTGAAATTTCATGAATGTTCAAGGAAATGGGATAAATCATTTTCTCTTTCTTTCTTGTATCACCCACTCCCCATGCTTCCAAATCATGGTTGACAACATTAATATTCTATATTCTGCATTCTTACTCTTTTTCTTTATGCAGATTAACAATCTTTTTATTATTTTATTAAAATATCCATGAATGTACAAGGAAATTGGATACAACGGTTTTTCTCTCTTTCTTTTATCTCCCACTTGCCCGCAGCATCTAATTCATGGTTGACAACATTAATATTCTATCTTCTGCATTCTTACTCTCTTTCTTTATGCAGATTAACAATATTTTTATTATTTTATTGAAATTTCCATGAATGTTCAAGGAAATGGGATACAACAGTTTTTCTTTCTTTCTTTTATCTCGCACCACCCCCCAGTTTCCCAATCGTTGTTGACAACATTAACATGCAATCTTCTGCATTCTTAATCTTTTTCTTTATGCAGATTAACAATCTTTTTATTATTTTATTGAAATTTCCATGAATGTTCAAGGAAATGGGATAAAAAAGTTTTTCTTTCTTTCTTTTATCCTCCAGCGTCCCCAGCTTCCAAATCATGGTTGACAACATTATTATTCTATCTTCTGCATTCTTACTCTTTTTCTTTATGCAGATTAACAATCTTTTTATTATTTTATTGAAATTTCCATGAATGTTCAAGGAAATGGGATACAACAGTTTTTCTTTCTTTCTTTTATCCAGCACCCCCGCCATCTTCCAAATCATGGTTGACAACATTAATATTCAATCTTCTGCATTCTTACACTTTTTCTTTATGCATATTAACAATCTTTTTCTTATTTTATTGAAATTTCCATGAATGTTCAAGGAAATGGGATACAACAGTTTTTCTTTCTTTCTTTTATCCCCCACAACCCCCCAGCTTCCAAAACATGGTTGACAACATTAATATTCAATCTTCTGCATTCTTACTCTTTTTCTTTATGCAGATTAACAATCTTTTTATTATTGTATTGAAATTTCCATGAATGTTCAAGGAAATGGGATACAACAGTTTTTCTTTCTTTCTTTTATCCCCCACAACCCCCCAGCTTCCAAAACATTTTTGACAACATTAATATTCTATCTTCTGCATTCTTACTCTTTTTCTTTATGCAGATTAACAATCTTTTTATTATTGTATTGAAATTTCCATGAATGTTCAAGGAAATGGGATACAACAGTTTTTCTTTCTTTCTTTTATCCCCCACCCCCGCCATCTTCCAAATCATGGTTGACAACATTAACATTCTATCTCCTGCATTCTTACTCTTTTTGTTTATGCAGATTACCAATCTTTTTATTATTTTATTGAACTTTCCATGAATGTTGAAGGAAATGGTATACAACAGTTTTTCTTTCATTCTTTTATCCCCCACCCCCCCAAGCTTCCAAATCATGGTTGACAACATTAATATTCTATCTTCTGCATTCTTACTCTTTTTCTCTATGCAGATTAAGAATCTATTTATTATTTTATTGAAATTTCAATGAATGTTCATAGAAATGTGACACAAGAGTTTTTCTTTCTTTCTTTTATCCCCCACCCCCCAAGCTTCCAAATCATGGTTCACAACACTAATCGTCTATCTTCAGCATTCTTACACTTTTTCTTTATGCATATTAACAATCTTTTTATTATTTTATTGAAATTTCCATGAATGTTTAAGGAAATGGGATACAACAGTTTTTCTTTCTTTCTTTTATCCCCCACCTCCCCCAGCTTCCAAATCATTGTTGACAACATTAATATTCTATCTTCTGCATTCTTACTCTTTTTCTTTATGCAGATTAACAAACTTTTTATTATTGTATTGAAATTTCCATGAATGTTCAAGGAAATGGGATACAACAGTTTTTCTTTCTTTCTTTTATCCCCCACCCCTGCCAGCTTCCAAATCATGGTTGACAACATGAACATTCTATCTCCTGCATTCTTACTCTTATTCTTTATGCAGATTAACAATCTTTTATTATTTTATTGAAATTTCCATGAATGTTCAAGGAAATGGGATACAACAGTTTTTCTTTCTTTCTTTCATCCCCCACCCTCCAGCTTCCAAATCATGGTTGACAACATAATATTGTATCTTCTGCCTTCATACTCTTTTTCTTTATGCATTTAACAATCTTGTCATTATTTTATTGAAATTTCATGAATGTTCAAGGAAATGGGATACAACATTTTCTCGTTCTTTCTTTTATCCCCCACTCCCCAAGCTTCCAAATCATGGTTGACAACATTAATATTCTATCTTCTGCATTCTTACTCTTTTTCTTCATGCAGATTACCAATCTTTTTATTATTTTATTGAAATTTCCATGAATGTTCAAGGAAATGGTATACAACAGATTTTCTGTCTTTCTTTTATCCCCCACCCACCCCCACCTTCCAAATCATGGTTGACAAAATTAATATTTAATCTTCTGTATACTTACACATTTTCTTTATGTAAATAACAATCTATTTATTATTTTACTGAAATTTCCATGAATGTCCAAGGAAATGGGATACAACATTTTTTCTTTCTTTCTTTTATCCCCCACGCCCCCAGCTTCCAAATCGTGGTTGACAACATTAATATTCAATCTTCGGCATTCTTACACTTTTTCTTTATGCAGATTACCAATCTTTTTATTATTTTATAGAAATTTCCATGAATGTTCAAGGAAATGGTATACAACAGTTTTTCTTTCTTTCTTTTATCCCCCACCACCCCCCACCTTTCAAATCATGGTTGACAACATTAATATTCAATCTTCGGCATTCTTACACTTTTTCTTTATGTAAATAACAATCTATTTATTATTTTATTGAAATTTCCATGAATGTTCAAGGAAATGGGATACAACAGTTTTTCTTTCTTTCTTTCATCCCCCACCCACCCCCAGGTTCCAAATCATGGTTGACAACATAATATTCTATCTTCTGCCTTCATACTCTTTTTCTTTATGCAGATTCACAATCTTGTCATTATTTTATTGAAATTCCATGAATGTTCAAGGAAATGGGATACAACAATTTCTCTTTCTTTCTTTTATCCCCCACGCTCCAAGCTTCCAAATCATGGTTGACAATATTAATATTCTATCTTCTGCATTCTTATTCTTTTTCTTTATGCAGATTACCATTCTTTTTATTATTTTATTGAACTTTCCATGAATGTTCAAGGAAATGGTATACAACTGTTTTTCTTTCTTTCTTTTATCCCCCACTCCCCCCCAGTTTACAAATCATGGTTGACAACATTAATATTCTATCTTCTGCATTCTTACTCTTTTTCTTTATGCAGATTAACAATCTTTTTATTATTTTATTGAAATTTCCATGAATGTTCCAGTAAATGGGATACAGCCGTTTTTCTTTCTTTCTTTTATCCTCCAGCGACCCCAGCTTCCAAATCATGGTTGACAACATTAATATTCTATCTTCTGCATTCTTACTCTTTTTCTTTATGCAGATTAACAATCTTTTTATTATTTTATTGAAATTTCCATGAATGTTCCAGGAAATGGGATACAACAGTTTTTCTTTCTTTCTTTTATCCAGCACCCCTGCCATCTTCCAAATCATGGTTGACAACATTAATATTCAATCTTCTGCATTCTTACACTTTTACTTTATGCAGATTAACAATCTTTTTCTTATTTTATTGAAAATTCCATGAATGTTCTAGGAAATGGGATACAACATTTTTTCTTTCTTTCTTTTATCCTCCAGCGCCCCCAGCTTCTAAATCATGGTTGACAACATTAATATACTATCTTCTGCATTCTTACACTTTTTCTTTATGCAGATTAACAATCTTTTTATTATTTTATTGAAATTTCCATGAATGTTCAAGGAAATGGGATACAACAGTTTTTCTTTCTTTCTTTCATCCCCCACCCCCCCCAGCTTCCAAATCATGGTTGACAACATAATATTCTATCTTCTGCCTTCATACTCTTTTTCTTTATGCATTTAACAATCTTGTCATTATTTTATTGAAATTTCATGAATGTTCAAGGAAATGGGATAAATCATTTTCTCTTTCTTTCTTGTATCACCCACTCCCCATGCTTCCAAATCATGGTTGACAACATTAATATTCTATATTCTGCATTCTTACTCTTTTTCTTTATGCAGATTAACAATCTTTTTATTATTTTATTAAAATATCCATGAATGTACAAGGAAATTGGATACAACGGTTTTTCTCTCTTTCTTTTATCTCCCACTTGCCCGCAGCATCTAATTCATGGTTGACAACATTAATATTCTATCTTCTGCATTCTTACTCTCTTTCTTTATGCAGATTAACAATATTTTTATTATTTTATTGAAATTTCCATGAATGTTCAAGGAAATGGGATACAACAGTTTTTCTTTCTTTCTTTTATCTCGCACCACCCCCCAGATTCCCAATCGTTGTTGACAACATTAACATGCAATCTTCTGCATTCTTAATCTTTTTCTTTATGCAGATTAACAATCTTTTTATTATTTTATTGAAATTTCCATGAATGTTCAAGGAAATGGGATAAAAAAGTTTTTCTTTCTTTCTTTTATCCTCCAGCGTCCCCAGCTTCCAAATCATGGTTGACAACATTAATATTCTATCTTCTGCATTCTTACTCTTTTTCTTTATGCAGATTAACAATCTTTTTATTATTTTATTGAAATTTCCATGAATGTTCAAGGAAATGGGATACAACAGTTTTTCTTTCTTTCTTTTATCCAGCACCCCCGCCATCTTCCAAATCATGGTTGACAACATTAATATTCAATCTTCTGCATTCTTACACTTTTACTTTATGCAGATTAACAATCTTTTTCTTATTTTATTGAAATTTCCATGAATGTTCAAGGAAATGGGATACAACAGTTTTTCTTTCTTTCTTTTATCTCGCACCACCCCCCAGATTCCCAATCGTTGTTGACAACATTAACATGCAATCTTCTGCATTCTTAATCTTTTTCTTTATGCAGATTAACAATCTTTTTATTATTTTATTGAAATTTCCATGAATGTTCAAGGAAATGGGATAAAAAAGTTTTTCTTTCTTTCTTTTATCCTCCAGCGTCCCCAGCTTCCAAATCATGGTTAACAACATTAATATTCTATCTTCTGCATTCTTACTCTTTTTCTTTATGCAGATTAACAATCTTTTTATTATTTTATTGAAATTTCCATGAATGTTCAAGGAAATGGGATACAACAGTTTTTCTTTCTTTCTTTTATCCAGCACCCCCGCCATCTTCCAAATCATGGTTGACAACATTAATATTCAATCTTCTGCATTCTTACACTTTTACTTTATGCAGATTAACAATCTTTTTCTTATTTTATTGAAATTTCCATGAATGTTCAAGGAAATGGGATACAACAGTTTTTCTTTCTTTCTTTTATCCCCCACAACCCCCCAGGTTCCAAATCATGGTTGACAACATGAACATTCTATCTCCTGCATTCTTACTCTTTTTCTTTATGCAGATTAACAATCTTTTATTATTTTATTGAAATTTCCATGAATGTTCAAGGAAATGGTATACAACATTTTTTCTTTCTTTCTTTTATCCCCCACCACACCCCACCTTCCAAATCATGGTTGACAACATTAATATTCAATCTTCGGCATTCTTACTCTTTTTCTTTATGCAGATTAACTATCTTTTTATTATTTTATTGTAATTTCCATGAATGTTCAAGGAAATGGGATACAACAGTTTTTCTTACATTCTTTTATCCCCCACCCCCCCCAGCTTCCAAATCATGGTTGACAACATTAATATTCTATCTTCTGCATTCTTACACTTTTTCTTTATGCAGACTAACAATCTTTTTATTATTTTATTGAAATTTCCATGAATGTTCAAGGAAATGTGATACAACATTATTTCTTTCTTTTTTTTATCCCCCACGCCCCCAGCTTCCAAATCGTGGTTGACAATATTAATATTCAATGTTCTGCATTCTTACACTTTTTCTTTATGCAGATTAACAATTTTTTATTATTTTATTGAAATTTCCATGAAAGTTCAAGGAAATGGGATACAACAGTTTTTCTTTCTTTCTTTTATCCCCCAACATCCCCCAGCTTCCCAATCATGGTTGACAACATTAATATTCTATCTTCTGCCTTCATATTCTTTTTCTTTATGCAGATTAACAATCTTGTCATTTTTTTTTGAAATTTCATGAATGTTCAAGGAATTGGGATACAACAATTTCTCTTTCTTTCCTTTATCCCCCACCCCCCAAGCTTCCAAATCATGGTTGACAAGATTAATATTCTATCTTCTGCATTCTTACACTTTTTCTTTATGCAGATTAATAATCTATTTATTATTTTATTGAAATTTCCATGAAAGTTCAAGGAAATGGGATACAACAGTTTTTCTTTCTTTCTTTTATCCCCCATACCCCCCAGCTTCCAAATCATGGTTGCCAACATTAATAATCTATCTTCTGCATTCTAACTCTTTCTTTACGCAGGTTAACAATCTTTCTGTTATTTTATTGAAATTTCCATGAATGTTCAAGGAAATGGGATACGACACTTTTTCTTTCTTTCTATTATCCCCCACCCCCCAGCTTCCAAATCATGGTTGAAAACATTAATATTCTATCTTCAACTTTCTTACTCTTTTTCTTTATGCAGATTAACAATCTTTTTATTATTTTATTGAAATTTTATGAATGTTCAAGGAATTGGGATACAACAATTTCTCTTTCTTTCTTTTATCCCCCATCCCCCAAGCTTCCAAATCATGCTTGACAAGATTGATATTCTATCTTCTGCATTCTTACACTCTTTCTTTATGCAGATTAACAATCTATTTATTATTTTATTGAAATTTCAATGAATGTTCAAGGAAATGGGATACAACAGTTTTTCTTTCTTTCTTTCATCCCCCACCCCCCCCCAGCTTCCAAATCATGGTTGACAACATAATATTCTAACTTCTGCCTTCATACTCTTTTTCTTTATGCAGATTCACAATCTTGTTATTATTTTATTGAAATTTCATGAATGTTCAAGGAAATGGGATACAACAAATTTCTCTTTCTTTGTTTTATCCCCCACGCTGCAAGCTTCCAAATCATGGTTGACAACATTAATAATCTATGTTCTGCATTCTTACTCTTTTTCTTTATGCAGATTACCAATATTTTTATTATTTTATTGAACTTTCCATGAATGTTCAAGGAAATGGTATACAACTGTTTTTCTTTCTTTCTTTTATCCCTCACTCCCCCCCAGTTTACAAATCACGGTTGACAACGTTAATATTCTATCTTCTGCATTCTTACCCTTTTTGTTTATGCAGATTAACAATCTTTTTATTATTGTATTGAAATTTCCATGAATGTTCAAGGAAATGGGATAAAAAAGTTTTTCTTTCTTTCTTTTATGCCCCACCCCCGCCAGCTTCCAAATCATGGTTGACAACATTAACATTCTATCTCCTGCATTCTTACTCTTTTTGTTTATGCAGATTACCAATCTTTTTATTATTTTATTGAACTTTCCATGAATGTTGAAGGAAATGGTATACAACAGTTTTTCTTTCATTCTTTTATCCCCCACCCCCCCAAGCTTCCAAATCATGGTTGACAACATTAATATTCTATCTTCTGCATTCTTACTCTTTTTCTCTATGCAGATTAAGAATCTATTTATTATTTTATTGAAATTTCAATGAATGTTCATAGAAATGTGACACAAGAGTTTTTCTTTCTTTCTTTTATCCCCCACCCCCCAAGCTTCCAAATCATGGTTCACAACACTAATCGTCTATCTTCAGCATTCTTACACTTTTTCTTTATGCATATTAACAATCTTTTTATTATTTTATTGAAATTTCCATGAATGTTTAAGGAAATGGGATACAACAGTTTTTCTTTCTTTCTTTTATCCCCCACCTCCCCAAGCTTCCAAATCATGGTTGACAACATTAATATTCTATCTTCTGCATTCTTACTCTTTTTCTTTATGCAGATTAACAAACTTTTTATTATTGTATTGAAATTTCCATGAATGTTCAAGGAAATGGGATACAACAGTTTTTCTTTCTTTCTTTTATCCCCCACCCCTGCCAGCTTCCAAATCATGGTTGACAACATGAACATTCTATCTCCTGCATTCTTACTCTTATTCTTTATGCAGATTAACAATCTTTTATTATTTTATTGAAATTTCCATGAATGTTCAAGGAAATGGGATACAACAGTTTTTCTTTCTTTCTTTCATCCCCCACCCTCCCAGCTTCCAAATCATGGTTGACAACATAATATTGTATCTTCTGCCTTCATACTCTTTTTCTTTATGCATTTAACAATCTTGTCATTATTTTATTGAAATTTCATGAATGTTCAAGGAAATGGGATACAACATTTTCTCGTTCTTTCTTTTATCCCCCACTCCCCAAGCTTCCAAATCATGGTTGACAACATTAATATTCTATCTTCTGCATTCTTACTCTTTTTCTTCATGCAGATTACCAATCTTTTTATTATTTTATTGAAATTTCCATGAATGTTCAAGGAAATGGTATACAACAGATTTTCTGTCTTTCTTTTATCCCCCACCCACCCCCACCTTCCAAATCATGGTTGACAAAATTAATATTTAATCTTCTGTATACTTACACATTTTCTTTATGTAAATAACAATCTATTTATTATTTTACTGAAATTTCCATGAATGTCCAAGGAAATGGGATACAACATTTTTTCTTTCTTTCTTTTATCCCCCACGCCCCCAGCTTCCAAGTCGTGGTTGACAACATTAATATTCAATCTTCGGCATTCTTACACTTTTTCTTTATGCAGATTACCAATCTTTTTATTATTTTATAGAAATTTCCATGAATGTTCAAGGAAATGGTATACAACAGTTTTTCTTTCTTTCTTTTATCCCCCACCACCCCCCACCTTTCAAATCATGGTTGACAACATTAATATTCAATCTTCGGCATTCTTACACTTTTTCTTTATGTAAATAACAATCTATTTATTATTTTATTGAAATTTCCATGAATGTTCAAGGAAATGGGATACAACAGTTTTTCTTTCTTTCTTTCATCCCCCACCCACCCCCAGGTTCCAAATCATGGTTGACAACATAATATTCTATCTTCTGCCTTCATACTCTTTTTCTTTATGCAGATTCACAATCTTGTCATTATTTTATTGAAATTCCATGAATGTTCAAGGAAATGGGATACAACAGTTTTTCTTTCTTTCTTTCATCCCCCACCCACCCCCAGGTTCCAAATCATGGTTGACAACATTAATATACTATCTTCTGCATTCTTACCCTTTTTCTTTATGCTGATTAACAATCTTTTTATTATTTTATTGAAATTTCCATGAATGTTCAAGGAAATGGGATACAACAGTTTTTCTTTCTTTCTTTCATCCCCCACCCCCCCCAGCTTCCAAATCATGGTTGACAACATAATATTCTATCTTCTGCCTTCATACTCTTTTTCTTTATGCATTTAACAATCTTGTCATTATTTTATTGAAATTTCATGAATGTTCAAGGAAATGGGATAAATCATTTTCTCTTTCTTTCTTGTATCACCCACTCCCCATGCTTCCAAATCATGGTTGACAACATTAATATTCTATATTCTGCATTCTTACTCTTTTTCTTTATGCAGATTAACAATCTTTTTATTATTTTATTAAAATATCCATGAATGTACAAGGAAATTGGATACAACGGTTTTTCTCTCTTTCTTTTATCTCCCACTTGCCCGCAGCATCTAATTCATGGTTGACAACATTAATATTCTATCTTCTGCATTCTTACTCTCTTTCTTTATGCAGATTAACAATATTTTTATTATTTTATTGAAATTTCCATGAATGTTCAAGGAAATGGGATACAACAGTTTTTCTTTCTTTCTTTTATCCAGCACCCCCGCCATCTTCCAAATCATGGTTGACAACATTAATATTCAATCTTCTGCATTCTTACACTTTTACTTTATGCAGATTAACAATCTTTTTCTTATTTTATTGAAAATTCCATGAATGTTCAAGGAAATGGGATACAACAGTTTTTCTTTCTTTCTTTTATCCCCCACAAACCCCCAGCTTCCAAAACATGGTTGAGAACATTAATATTCTATCTTCTGCATTCTTACTCTTTTTCTTTATGCAGATTAACAATCTTTTTATTATTGTATTGAAATTTCCATGAATGTTCAAGGAAATGGGATACAACAGTTTTTCTTTCTTTCTTTTATCCCCCACCCCCGCCAGCTTCCAAATCATGGTTGACAACATGAACATTCTATCTCCTGCATTCTTACTCTTTTTCTTTATGCAGATTAACAATCATTTATTATTTTATTGAAATTTCCATGAATGTTCAAGGAAATGGTATACAACATTTTTTCTTTCTTTCTTTTATCCCCCACCACCCCCCACCTTCCAAATCATGGTTGACAACATTAATATTCAATCTTCGGCATTCTTACACTTTTTCTTTATGTAAATAACAATCTATTTATTATTTTATTGAAATTTCCATGAATGTTCAAGGAAATGGGATACAACAGTTTTTCTTTCTTTCTTTTATCTTCCAGCGCCCCCAGCTTCCAAATCATGGTTGACAACATTAATATACTATCTTCTGCATTCTTACTCTTTTTCTTTATGCAGATTAACAATCTTTTTATTATTTTATTGAAATTTCCATGAATATTCAAGGAAATGGGATACAACAGTTTTTCTTTCTTTCTTTCATCCCCCACCCCCCCCCCAGCTTCCAAATCATGGTTGACAACATAATATTCTATCTTCTGCCTTCATACTCTTTTTCTTTATGCATTTAACAATCTTGTCATTATTTTTTTGAAATTTCATGAATGTTCAAGGAAATGGGATACAACATTTTCTCTTTCTTTCTTGTATCCCCCACTCCCCATGCTTCCAAATCATGGTTGACAACATTAATATTCAATCTTCTGCATTCTTACACTTTTAATTTATGCAGATTAACAATCTTTTTCTTATTTTATTGAAAATTCCATGAATGTTCCAGTAAATGGGATACAACAGTTTTTCTTTCTTTCTTTTATCTTCCAGCGCCCCCAGCTTCCAAATCATGGTTGACAACATTAATATACTATCTTCTGCATTCTTACTCTTTTTCTTTATGCATCTTACCAATCTTTTTAATATTTTATTGAAATTTCCATGAATGTTCAAGGAAATGGTATACAACAGTTTTTCTTTCTTTCTTTTATCCCCCACCACCCCTACCTTCCAAATCATGGTTGACAACATTAATATTCAATCTTCTGCATTCTTACACTTTTACTTTATGCAGAGTAACAATCTATTTATTATTTTATTAATATTTCCATGAATGTTCAAGGAAATTGGATACAACGGTTTTTCTTTCTTTCTTTTATCCCCCACTGGCCCGCAGCTTCTAAATCATGGTTGAGAACATTAATATTCTATCTTCTGCATTCTTACTCTTATTCTTTATGCAGATTAACTATCTTTTTATTATTTTATTGAAATTTCCATGAATGTTCAAGGAAATGTGATACAACATTATTTCTTTCTTTCTTTCATCCCCCACGCACCCAGCTTCCAAATCGTGGTTGACAATATTAATATTCAATGTTCTGCATTCTTACACTTTTTCTTTATGCAGATTAACAATCTTTTTATTATTTTATTGAAATTTCCATCAATGTTCAAGGAAATGATACAACAGTTTTTCTTTCTTTCTTTCATCCCCCTACCGCCACAGCTTCCAAATCATGGTTGACAACATTAATATTCCATCCTCTGCATTCTTACACTTTTTCTCTATGCAGATTGACAATCTTTTATTATTTTATTGAAATTTCCATGAGTGTTCAAGGAAATGGGATACAACAGTTTTTCTTTCTTTCTTTTATCCCCCAGCCCCCGGCTTCCAAATCATGGTTGACAACATTAATATTCCATCTTCTGCATTCTTACTCTTTTTCCTTATGCAGATTAGCAATCTTTTTATTATTTTATTGAAATTTCCATGAATGTTCAAGGAAATGGGAGGCAACAGTTTTTCTTTCTTTCTTTTATCCCCCACCCCCCCAGCGTCAAAATCATGGTTGACAACACTAATATTCTATCTTCTGCATTCTTACCCTTTTTGTTTATGCAGATTAACAATCTTTTTATTATTGTATTGAAATTTCCAAGAATGTTCAAGGAAATGGGATAAAAAAGTTTTTCTTTCTTTCTTTTATCCTCCAGCGCCCCCAGCTTCCAAATCATGGTTGACAACATTAATATTCTATCTTCTGCATTCTTACTCTTTTTCTTTATGCAGATTAACAATCTTTTTATTATTTTATTGAAATTTCCATGAATGTTCAAGGAAATGGGATACAGCCGTTTTTCTTTCTTTCTTTTATCCAGCACCCCCGCCATCTTGCAAATCATGGTTGACAATATTAATATTCAATCTTCTGCATTCTTACACTTTTACTTTATGCAGATTAACAATCTTTTTCTTATTTTATTGAAATTTCCATGAATATTCAAGGAAATGGGATACAAGAGTTTTTCTTTCTTTCTTTTATCCCCCACAACCCCCCAGCTTCCAAAACATGGTTTACAACATTAATATTCTATCTTCTGCATTCTTACTCTTTTTCTTTATGCAGATTAACAATCTTTTTATTATTGTATTGAAATTTCCATGAATGTTCAAGGAAATGGGAGGCAACAGTTTTTCTTTCTTTCTTTTATCCCCCACTCCCCCAGCGTCAAAATCATGGTTGACAACACTAATATTCTATCTTCTGCATTCTTACTCTTTTTCTTTATGCAGATTACCAATCTTTTTATTATTTTATTGAACTTTCCATGAATGTTCAAGGAAATGGTATAGAACTGTTTTTCTTTCTTTCTTTTATCCCCCACTCTCCCCCAGTTTACAAATCATGGTTGACAATATTAATATTCTATCTTCTGCATTCTTACCCTTTTTGTTTATGCAGATTAACAATCTTTTTATTATTGTATTGAAATTTCCATGAATGTTCAAGGAAATGGGATAAAAAAGTTTTTCTTTCTTTCTTTTATCCTCCAGCGCCCCCAGCTTCCAAATCATGGTTGACAACATTAATATTCTATCTTCTGCATTCTTACTCTTTTTCTTTATGCAGATTAACAATCTTTTTATTATTTTATTGAAACTTCCATGAATGTTCAAGGAAATGGGATACAACAGTTTTTCTTTCTTTCTTTTATCCAGCACCCCCGCCATCTTCCAAATCATGGTTGACAACATTAATATTCAATCTTCTGCATTCTTACACTTTTACTTTATGCAGATTAACAATCTTTTTCTTATTTTATTGAAATTTCCATGAATGTTCAAGGAAATGGGATACAACAGTTTTTCTTTCCTTCTTTTATCCCCCACACCCCCCAGGTTCCAAATCATGGTTGACAACATGAACATTCTATCTCCTGCATTCTTACTCTTTTTCTTTATGCAGATTAACAATCTTTTATTATTTTATTGAAATTTCCATGAATGTTCAAGGAAATGGTATACAACATTTTTTCTTTCTTTCTTTTATCCCCCACCACACCCCATCTTCCAAATCATGGTTGACAACATTAATATTCAATCTTCGGCATTCTTACACTTTTTCTTTATGTAAATAACAATCTATTTATTATTTTATTGAAATTTCCATGAATGTTCAAGGAAATGGGATACAACAGTTTTTCTTTCTTTCTTTCATCCCCCACCCCCCCCAGCTTCCAAATCATGGTTGACAACATAATATTCTATCTTCTGCCTTCATACTCTTTTTCTTTATGCAGATTCACAATCTTGTCATTATTTTATTGAAATTCCATGAATGTTCAAGGAAATGGGATACAACAATTTCTCTTTCTTTCTTTTATCCCCCACGCTCCAAGCTTCCAAATCATGGTTGACAACATTAATATTCTATCTTCTGCATTCTTATTCTTTTTCTTTATGCAGATTACCATTCTTTTTATTATTTTATTGAACTTTCAATGAATGTTCAAGGAAATGGTATACAACTGTTTTTCTTTCTTTCTTTTATCCCCCACTCCCCCCCAGTTTTCAAATCATGGTTGACAACATTAATATTCAATCTTCGGCATTCTTACACTTTTTCTTTATGCAGATGAACAATCGTTTTATTATTTTAATGAAATTTCCATGAATGTTCAAGGAAATGGAATACAACAGTTTTTCTTTCTTTCTTTTATCCCCCACCTCCTCCCACCTTCCAAATCATGGTTGGCAACAGTAATATTCAATCTTCTGCATTCTTATACTTTTACTTTATGCAGATTAACAATCTTTTTATTATTTTATTAAAATTTCCATGAATGTTCAAGGAAATTGGATACAACAGTTTTTCTTTCTTTCTTTTATCCCCCACTTGCCCGCAGCTTCTAATTCATGGTTGACAACATTAATATTCTATCTTCTGCATTCTTACTCTTTTTCTTTATGCAGATTAACTATCTTTTTATTATTTTATTGAAATTTCCATGAATGTTCAAGGAAATGGGATACAACAGTTTTTCTTACATTCTTTTATCCCCCACCCCCCCCAGCTTCCAAATCATGGTTGACAACATTAATATTCTATCTTCTGCATTCTTACACTTTTTCTTTATGCAGACTAACAATCTTTTTATTATTTTATTGAAATTTCCATGAGTGTTCAAGGAAATGGGATACAACAGTTTTTCTTTCTTTCTTTTATCCCCCACCCCCCCGGCTTCCAAATCATGGTTGACAACATTAATATTCCATCTTCTGCATTCTTACTCTTTTTCTTTAGGCAGATTAGCAATCTTTTTATTATTTTATTGAAATTTCCATGAATGTTCAAGGAAATGGGAGGCAACAGTTTTTCTTTCTTTCTTTTATCCCCCACTCCCCCAGCGTCAAAATCATGGTTGACAACACTAATATTCTATCTTCTGCATTCTTACTCTTTTTCTTTATGCAGATTACCAATCTTTTTATTATTTTATTGAACTTTCCATGAATGTTCAAGGAAATGGTATAGAACTGTTTTTCTTTCTTTCTTTTATCCCCCACTCTGCCCCAGTTTACAAATCATGTTTGACAACATTAATATTCTATCTTCTGCATTCTTACTCTTTTTCTCTATGCAGATTAACAATCTTTTTATTATTTTATTGAAATTTCCATGAATGTTCAAGGAAATGGGATAAAAAAGTTTTTCTTTCTTTCTATTATCCTCCAGCGCCCCCAGCTTCCAAATCATGGTTGACAACATTAATATTCTATCTTCTGCATTCTTACTCTTTTTCTTTATGCAGATTAACAAACTTTTTATTATTTTATTGAAATTTCCATGAATGTTCAAGGACATGGGATACAACAGTTTTTCTTTCTTTCTTTTATCCAGCACCCCCGCCATCTTCCAAATCATGGTTGACAACATTAATATTCAATCTTCTGCATTCTTACACTTTTACTTTATGCAGATTAACAATCTTTTTCTTATTTTATTGAAATTTCCATGAATGTTCAAGGAAATGGGATACAACAGTTTTTCTTTCTTTCTTTTATCTCGCACCACCCCCCAGATTCCCAATCGTTGTTGACAACATTAACATGCAATCTTCTGCATTCTTAATCTTTTTCTTTATGCAGATTAACAATCTTTTTATTATTTTATTGAAATTTCCATGAATGTTCAAGGAAATGGGATAAAAAAGTTTTTCTTTCTTTCTTTTATCCTCCAGCGTCCCCAGCTTCCAAATCATGGTTGACAACATTAATATTCTATCTTCTGCATTCTTACTCTTTTTCTTTATGCAGATTAACAATCTTTTTATTATTTTATTGAAATTTCCATGAATGTTCAAGGAAATGGGATACAACAGTTTTTCTTTCTTTCTTTTATCCAGCACCCCCGCCATCTTCCAAATCATGGTTGACAACATTAATATTCAATCTTCTGCATTCTTACACTTTTACTTTATGCAGATTAACAATCTTTTTCTTATTTTATTGAAATTTCCATGAATGTTCAAGGAAATGGGATACAACAGTTTTTCTTTCTTTCTTTTATCTCGCACCACCCCCCAGATTCCCAATCGTTGTTGACAACATTAACATGCAATCTTCTGCATTCTTAATCTTTTTCTTTATGCAGATTAACAATCTTTTTATTATTTTATTGAAATTTCCATGAATGTTCAAGGAAATGGGATAAAAAAGTTTTTCTTTCTTTCTTTTATCCTCCAGCGTCCCCAGCTTCCAAATCATGGTTGACAACATTAATATTCTATCTTCTGCATTCTTACTCTTTTTCTTTATGCAGATTAACAATCTTTTTATTATTTTATTGAAATTTCCATGAATGTTCAAGGAAATGGGATACAACAGTTTTTCTTTCTTTCTTTTATCCAGCACCCCCGCCATCTTCCAAATCATGGTTGACAACATTAATATTCAATCTTCTGCATTCTTACACTTTTACTTTATGCAGATTAACAATCTTTTTCTTATTTTATTGAAATTTCCATGAATGTTCAAGGAAATGGGATACAACAGTTTTTCTTTCTTTCTTTTATCCCCCACAACCCCCCAGGTTCCAAATCATGGTTGACAACATGAACATTCTATCTCCTGCATTCTTACTCTTTTTCTTTATGCAGATTAACAATCTTTTATTATTTTATTGAAATTTCCATGAATGTTCAAGGAAATGGTATACAACATTTTTTCTTTCTTTCTTTTATCCCCCACCACACCCCACCTTCCAAATCATGGTTGACAACATTAATATTCAATCTTCGGCATTCTTACTCTTTTTCTTTATGCAGATTAACTATCTTTTTATTATTTTATTGTAATTTCCATGAATGTTCAAGGAAATGGGATACAACAGTTTTTCTTACATTCTTTTATCCACCACCCCCCCCAGCTTCCAAATCATGGTTGACAACATTAATATTCTATCTTCTGCATTCTTACACTTTTTCTTTATGCAGACTAACAATCTTTTTATTATTTTATTGAAATTTCCATGAATGTTCAAGGAAATGTGATACAACATTATTTCTTTCTTTTTTTTATCCCCCACGCCCCCAGCTTCCAAATCGTGGTTGACAATATTAATATTCAATGTTCTGCATTCTTACACTTTTTCTTTATGCAGATTAACAATTTTTTATTATTTTATTGAAATTGCCATGAATGTTCAAGGAAATGGGATACAACAGTTTTTCTTTCTTTCTTTCATCCCCCTACCCCCCCAGCTTCCAAATCATGGTTGACAACATTAATATTCCATCTTCTGCATTCTTACTCTTTTTCTTTATGCAGATTAACAATCTTTTATTATTTTATTGAAATTTCCATGAAAGTTCAAGGAAATGGGATACAACAGTTTTTCTTTCTTTCTTTTATCCCCCAACATCCCCCAGCTTCCCAATCATGGTTGACAACATTAATATTCTATCTTCTGCCTTCATATTCTTTTTCTTTATGCAGATTAACAATCTTGTCATTTTTTTTTGAAATTTCATGAATGTTCAAGGAATTGGGATACAACAATTTCTCTTTCTTTCCTTTATCCCCCACCCCCCAAGCTTCCAAATCATGGTTGACAAGATTAATATTCTATCTTCTGCATTCTTACACTTTTTCTTTATGCAGATTAATAATCTATTTATTATTTTATTGAAATTTCCATGAAAGTTCAAGGAAATGGGATACAACAGTTTTTCTTTCTTTCTTTTATCCCCCATACCCCCCAGCTTCCAAATCATGGTTGCCAACATTAATAATCTATCTTCTGCATTCTAACTCTTTCTTTACGCAGGTTAACAATCTTTCTGTTATTTTATTGAAATTTCCATGAATGTTCAAGGAAATGGGATACGACACTTTTTCTTTCTTTCTATCATCCCCCACCCCCCAGCTTCCAAATCATGGTTGAAAACATTAATATTCTATCTTCAACATTCTTACTCTTTTTCTTTATGCAGATTAACAATCTTTTTATTATTTTATTGAAATTTTATGAATGTTCAAGGAATTGGGATACAACAATTTCTCTTTCTTTCTTTTATCCCCCATCCCCCAAGCTTCCAAATCATGCTTGACAAGATTAATATTCTATCTTCTGCATTCTTACAATTTTTCTTTATGCAGATTAACAATCTATTTATTATTTTATTGAAATTTCAATGAATGTTCAAGGAAATGGGATACAACAGTTTTTCTTTCTTTCTTTCATCCCCCACCCCCCCCCAGCTTCCAAATCATGGTTGACAACATAATATTCTAACTTCTGCCTTCATACTCTTTTTCTTTATGCAGATTCACAATCTTGTTATTATTTTATTGAAATTTCATGAATGTTCAAGGAAATGGGATACAACAAATTTCTCTTTCTTTGTTTTATCACCCACGCTGCAAGCTTCCAAATCATGGTTGACAACATTAATAATCTATGTTCTGCATTCTTACTCTTTTTCTTTATGCAGATTACCAATATTTTTATTATTTTATTGAACTTTCCATGAATGTTCAAGGAAATGGTATACAACTGTTTTTCTTTCTTTCTTTTATCCCTCACTCCCCCCCAGTTTACAAATCACGGTTGACAACGTTAATATTCTATCTTCTGCATTCTTACCCTTTTTGTTTATGCAGATTAACAATCTTTTTATTATTGTATTGAAATTTCCATGAATGTTCAAGGAAATGGGATAAAAAAGTTTTTCTTTCTTTCTTTTATGCCCCACCCCCGCCAGCTTCCAAATCATGGTTGACAACATTAACATTCTATCTCCTGCATTCTTACTCTTTTTGTTTATGCAGATTACCAATCTTTTTATTATTTTATTGAACTTTCCATGAATGTTGAAGGAAATGGTATACAACAGTTTTTCTTTCATTCTTTTATCCCCCACCCCCCCAAGCTTCCAAATCATGGTTGACAACATTAATATTCTATCTTCTGCATTCTTACTCTTTTTCTCTATGCAGATTAAGAATCTATTTATTATTTTATTGAAATTTCAATGAATGTTCATAGAAATGTGACACAAGAGTTTTTCTTTCTTTCTTTTATCCCCCACCCCCCAAGCTTCCAAATCATGGTTCACAACACTAATCGTCTATCTTCAGCATTCTTACACTTTTTCTTTATGCATATTAACAATCTTTTTATTATTTTATTGAAATTTCCATGAATGTTTAAGGAAATGGGATACAACAGTTTTTCTTTCTTTCTTTTATCCCCCACCTCCCTCAGCTTCCAAATCATTGTTGACAACATTAATATTCTATCTTCTGCATTCTTACTCTTTTTCTTTATGCAGATTAACAAACTTTTTATTATTGTATTGAAATTTCCATGAATGTTCAAGGAAATGGGATACAACAGTTTTTCTTTCTTTCTTTTATCCCCCACCCCTGCCAGCTTCCAAATCATGGTTGACAACATGAACATTCTATCTCCTGCATTCTTACTCTTATTCTTTATGCAGATTAACAATCTTTTATTATTTTATTGAAATTTCCATGAATGTTCAAGGAAATGGGATACAACAGTTTTTCTTTCTTTCTTTCATCCCCCACCCTCCCAGCTTCCAAATCATGGTTGACAACATAATATTGTATCTTCTGCCTTCATACTCTTTTTCTTTATGCATTTAACAATCTTGTCATTATTTTATTGAAATTTCATGAATGTTCAAGGAAATGGGATACAACATTTTCTCGTTCTTTCTTTTATCCCCCACTCCCCAAGCTTCCAAATCATGGTTGACAACATTAATATTCTATCTTCTGCATTCTTACTCTTTTTCTTCATGCAGATTACCAATCTTTTTATTATTTTATTGAAATTTCCATGAATGTTCAAGGAAATGGTATACAACAGATTTTCTGTCTTTCTTTTATCCCCCACCCACCCCCACCTTCCAAATCATGGTTGACAAAATTAATATTTAATCTTCTGTATACTTACACATTTTCTTTATGTAAATAACAATCTATTTATTATTTTACTGAAATTTCCATGAATGTCCAAGGAAATGGGATACAACATTTTTTCTTTCTTTCTTTTATCCCCCACGCCCCCAGCTTCCAAATCGTGGTTGACAACATTAATATTCAATCTTCGGCATTCTTACACTTTTTCTTTATGCAGATTACCAATCTTTTTATTATTTTATAGAAATTTCCATGAATGTTCAAGGAAATGGTATACAACAGTTTTTCTTTCTTTCTTTTATCCCCCACCACCCCCCACCTTTCAAATCATGGTTGACAACATTAATATTCAATCTTCGGCATTCTTACACTTTTTCTTTATGTAAATAACAATCTATTTATTATTTTATTGAAATTTCCATGAATGTTCAAGGAAATGGGATACAACAGTTTTTCTTTCTTTCTTTCATCCCCCACCCACCCCCAGGTTCCAAATCATGGTTGACAACATAATATTCTATCTTCTGCCTTCATACTCTTTTTCTTTATGCAGATTCACAATCTTGTCATTATTTTATTGAAATTCCATGAATGTTCAAGGAAATGGGATACAACAGTTTTTCTTTCTTTCTTTTATCCAGCACCCCCGCCATCTTCCAAATCATGGTTGACAACATTAATATTCAATCTTCTGCATTCTTACACTTTTACTTTATGCAGATTAACAATCTTTTTCTTATTTTATTGAAATTTCCATGAATGTTCAAGGAAATGGGATACAACAGTTTTTCTTTCCTTCTTTTATCCCCCACACCCCCCAGGTTCCAAATCATGGTTGACAACATGAACATTCTATCTCCTGCATTCTTACTCTTTTTCTTTATGCAGATTAACAATCTTTTATTATTTTATTGAAATTTCCATGAATGTTCAAGGAAATGGTATACAACATTTTTTCTTTCTTTCTTTTATCCCCCACCACACCCCATCTTCCAAATCATGGTTGACAACATTAATATTCAATCTTCGGCATTCTTACACTTTTTCTTTATGTAAATAACAATCTATTTATTATTTTATTGAAATTTCCATGAATGTTCAAGGAAATGGGATACAACAGTTTTTCTTTCTTTCTTTCATCCCCCACCCCCCCCAGCTTCCAAATCATGGTTGACAACATAATATTCTATCTTCTGCCTTCATACTCTTTTTCTTTATGCAGATTCACAATCTTGTCATTATTTTATTGAAATTCCATGAATGTTCAAGGAAATGGGATACAACAATTTCTCTTTCTTTCTTTTATCCCCCACGCTCCAAGCTTCCAAATCATGGTTGACAACATTAATATTCTATCTTCTGCATTCTTATTCTTTTTCTTTATGCAGATTACCATTCTTTTTATTATTTTATTGAACTTTCAATGAATGTTCAAGGAAATGGTATACAACTGTTTTTCTTTCTTTCTTTTATCCCCCACTCCCCCCCAGTTTTCAAATCATGGTTGACAACATTAATATTCAATCTTCGGCATTCTTACACTTTTTCTTTATGCAGATGAACAATCGTTTTATTATTTTAATGAAATTTCCATGAATGTTCAAGGAAATGGAATACAACAGTTTTTCTTTCTTTCTTTTATCCCCCACCACCTCCCACCTTCCAAATCATGGTTGGCAACAGTAATATTCAATCTTCTGCATTCTTATACTTTTACTTTATGCAGATTAACAATCTTTTTATTATTTTATTAAAATTTCCATGAATGTTCAAGGAAATTGGATACAACAGTTTTTCTTTCTTTCTTTTATCCCCCACTTGCCCGCAGCTTCTAATTCATGGTTGACAACATTAATATTCTATCTTCTGCATTCTTACTCTTTTTCTTTATGCAGATTAACTATCTTTTTATTATTTTATTGAAATTTCCATGAATGTTCAAGGAAATGGGATACAACAGTTTTTCTTACATTCTTTTATCCCCCACCCCCCCCAGCTTCCAAATCATGGTTGACAACATTAATATTCTATCTTCTGCATTCTTACACTTTTTCTTTATGCAGACTAACAATCTTTTTATTATTTTATTGAAATTTCCATGAGTGTTCAAGGAAATGGGATACAACAGTTTTTCTTTCTTTCTTTTATCCCCCACCCCCCCGGCTTCCAAATCATGGTTGACAACATTAATATTCCATCTTCTGCATTCTTACTCTTTTTCTTTATGCAGATTAGCAATCTTTTTATTATTTTATTGAAATTTCCATGAATGTTCAAGGAAATGGGAGGCAACAGTTTTTCTTTCTTTCTTTTATCCCCCACTCCCCCAGCGTCAAAATCATGGTTGACAACACTAATATTCTATCTTCTGCATTCTTACTCTTTTTCTCTATGCAGATTAACAATCTTTTTATTATTTTATTGAAATTTCCATGAATGTTCAAGGAAATGGGATAAAAAAGTTTTTCTTTCTTTCTATTATCCTCCAGCGCCCCCAGCTTCCAAATCATGGTTGACAACATTAATATTCTATCTTCTGCATTCTTACTCTTTTTCTTTATGCAGATTAACAAACTTTTTATTATTTTATTGAAATTTCCATGAATGTTCAAGGACATGGGATACAACAGTTTTTCTTTCTTTCTTTTATCCAGCACCCCCGCCATCTTCCAAATCATGGTTGACAACATTAATATTCAATCTTCTGCATTCTTACACTTTTACTTTATGCAGATTAACAATCTTTTTCTTATTTTATTGAAATTTCCATGAATGTTCAAGGAAATGGGATACAACAGTTTTTCTTTCTTTCTTTTATCTCGCACCACCCCCCAGATTCCCAATCGTTGTTGACAACATTAACATGCAATCTTCTGCATTCTTAATCTTTTTCTTTATGCAGATTAACAATCTTTTTATTATTTTATTGAAATTTCCATGAATGTTCAAGGAAATGGGATAAAAAAGTTTTTCTTTCTTTCTTTTATCCTCCAGCGTCCCCAGCTTCCAAATCATGGTTGACAACATTAATATTCTATCTTCTGCATTCTTACTCTTTTTCTTTATGCAGATTAACAATCTTTTTATTATTTTATTGAAATTTCCATGAATGTTCAAGGAAATGGGATACAACAGTTTTTCTTTCTTTCTTTTATCCAGCACCCCCGCCATCTTCCAAATCATGGTTGACAACATTAATATTCAATCTTCTGCATTCTTACACTTTTACTTTATGCAGATTAACAATCTTTTTCTTATTTTATTGAAATTTCCATGAATGTTCAAGGAAATGGGATACAACAGTTTTTCTTTCTTTCTTTTATCTCGCACCACCCCCCAGATTCCCAATCGTTGTTGACAACATTAACATGCAATCTTCTGCATTCTTAATCTTTTTCTTTATGCAGATTAACAATCTTTTTATTATTTTATTGAAATTTCCATGAATGTTCAAGGAAATGGGATAAAAAAGTTTTTCTTTCTTTCTTTTATCCTCCAGCGTCCCCAGCTTCCAAATCATGGTTGACAACATTAATATTCTATCTTCTGCATTCTTACTCTTTTTCTTTATGCAGATTAACAATCTTTTTATTATTTTATTGAAATTTCCATGAATGTTCAAGGAAATGGGATACAACAGTTTTTCTTTCTTTCTTTTATCCAGCACCCCCGCCATCTTCCAAATCATGGTTGACAACATTAATATTCAATCTTCTGCATTCTTACACTTTTACTTTATGCAGATTAACAATCTTTTTCTTATTTTATTGAAATTTCCATGAATGTTCAAGGAAATGGGATACAACAGTTTTTCTTTCTTTCTTTTATCCCCCACAACCCCCCAGGTTCCAAATCATGGTTGACAACATGAACATTCTATCTCCTGCATTCTTACTCTTTTTCTTTATGCAGATTAACAATCTTTTATTATTTTATTGAAATTTCCATGAATGTTCAAGGAAATGGTATACAACATTTTTTCTTTCTTTCTTTTATCCCCCACCACACCCCACCTTCCAAATCATGGTTGACAACATTAATATTCAATCTTCGGCATTCTTACTCTTTTTCTTTATGCAGATTTACTATCTTTTTATTATTTTATTAAAATTTCCATGAATGTTCAAGGAAATTGGATACAACAGTTTTTCTTTCTTTCTTTTATCCCCCACTTGCCCGCAGCTTCTAATTCATGGTTGACAACATTAATATTCTATCTTCTGCATTCTTACTCTTTTTCTTTATGCAGATTAACTATCTTTTTATTATTTTATTGAAATTTCCATGAATGTTCAAGGAAATGGGATACAACAGTTTTTCTTACATTCTTTTATCCACCACCCCCCCCAGCTTCCAAATCATGGTTGACAACATTAATATTCTATCTTCTGCATTCTTACACTTTTTCTTTATGCAGACTAACAATCTTTTTATTATTTTATTGAAATTTCCATGAATGTTCAAGGAAATGTGATACAACATTATTTCTTTCTTTTTTTTATCCCCCACGCCCCCAGCTTCCAAATCGTGGTTGACAATATTAATATTCAATGTTCTGCATTCTTACACTTTTTCTTTATGCAGATTAACAATTTTTTATTATTTTATTGAAATTGCCATGAATGTTCAAGGAAATGGGATACAACAGTTTTTCTTTCTTTCTTTCATCCCCCTACCCCCCCAGCTTCCAAATCATGGTTGACAACATTAATATTCCATCTTCTGCATTCTTACTCTTTTTCTTTATGCAGATTAACAATCTTTTATTATTTTATTGAAATTTCCATGAAAGTTCAAGGAAATGGGATACAACAGTTTTTCTTTCTTTCTTTTATCCCCCAACATCCCCCAGCTTCCCAATCATGGTTGACAACATTAATATTCTATCTTCTGCCTTCATATTCTTTTTCTTTATGCAGATTAACAATCTTGTCATTTTTTTTTGAAATTTCATGAATGTTCAAGGAATTGGGATACAACAATTTCTCTTTCTTTCCTTTATCCCCCACCCCCCAAGCTTCCAAATCATGGTTGACAAGATTAATATTCTATCTTCTGCATTCTTACACTTTTTCTTTATGCAGATTAATAATCTATTTATTATTTTATTGAAATTTCCATGAAAGTTCAAGGAAATGGGATACAACAGTTTTTCTTTCTTTCTTTTATCCCCCATACCCCCCAGCTTCCAAATCATGGTTGCCAACATTAATAATCTATCTTCTGCATTCTAACTCTTTCTTTACGCAGGTTAACAATCTTTCTGTTATTTTATTGAAATTTCCATGAATGTTCAAGGAAATGGGATACGACACTTTTTCTTTCTTTCTATCATCCCCCACCCCCCAGCTTCCAAATCATGGTTGAAAACATTAATATTCTATCTTCAACATTCTTACTCTTTTTCTTTATGCAGATTAACAATCTTTTTATTATTTTATTGAAATTTTATGAATGTTCAAGGAATTGGGATACAACAATTTCTCTTTCTTTCTTTTATCCCCCATCCCCCAAGCTTCCAAATCATGCTTGACAAGATTAATATTCTATCTTCTGCATTCTTACAATTTTTCTTTATGCAGATTAACAATCTATTTATTATTTTATTGAAATTTCAATGAATGTTCAAGGAAATGGGATACAACAGTTTTTCTTTCTTTCTTTCATCCCCCACCCCCCCCCAGCTTCCAAATCATGGTTGACAACATAATATTCTAACTTCTGCCTTCATACTCTTTTTCTTTATGCAGATTCACAATCTTGTTATTATTTTATTGAAATTTCATGAATGTTCAAGGAAATGGGATACAACAAATTTCTCTTTCTTTGTTTTATCACCCACGCTGCAAGCTTCCAAATCATGGTTGACAACATTAATAATCTATGTTCTGCATTCTTACTCTTTTTCTTTATGCAGATTACCAATATTTTTATTATTTTATTGAACTTTCCATGAATGTTCAAGGAAATGGTATACAACTGTTTTTCTTTCTTTCTTTTATCCCTCACTCCCCCCCAGTTTACAAATCACGGTTGACAACGTTAATATTCTATCTTCTGCATTCTTACCCTTTTTGTTTATGCAGATTAACAATCTTTTTATTATTGTATTGAAATTTCCATGAATGTTCAAGGAAATGGGATAAAAAAGTTTTTCTTTCTTTCTTTTATGCCCCACCCCCGCCAGCTTCCAAATCATGGTTGACAACATTAACATTCTATCTCCTGCATTCTTACTCTTTTTGTTTATGCAGATTACCAATCTTTTTATTATTTTATTGAACTTTCCATGAATGTTGAAGGAAATGGTATACAACAGTTTTTCTTTCATTCTTTTATCCCCCACCCCCCCAAGCTTCCAAATCATGGTTGACAACATTAATATTCTATCTTCTGCATTCTTACTCTTTTTCTCTATGCAGATTAAGAATCTATTTATTATTTTATTGAAATTTCAATGAATGTTCATAGAAATGTGACACAAGAGTTTTTCTTTCTTTCTTTTATCCCCCACCCCCCAAGCTTCCAAATCATGGTTCACAACACTAATCGTCTATCTTCAGCATTCTTACACTTTTTCTTTATGCATATTAACAATCTTTTTATTATTTTATTGAAATTTCCATGAATGTTTAAGGAAATGGGATACAACAGTTTTTCTTTCTTTCTTTTATCCCCCACCTCCCTCAGCTTCCAAATCATTGTTGACAACATTAATATTCTATCTTCTGCATTCTTACTCTTTTTCTTTATGCAGATTAACAAACTTTTTATTATTGTATTGAAATTTCCATGAATGTTCAAGGAAATGGGATACAACAGTTTTTCTTTCTTTCTTTTATCCCCCACCCCTGCCAGCTTCCAAATCATGGTTGACAACATGAACATTCTATCTCCTGCATTCTTACTCTTATTCTTTATGCAGATTAACAATCTTTTATTATTTTATTGAAATTTCCATGAATGTTCAAGGAAATGGGATACAACAGTTTTTCTTTCTTTCTTTCATCCCCCACCCTCCCAGCTTCCAAATCATGGTTGACAACATAATATTGTATCTTCTGCCTTCATACTCTTTTTCTTTATGCATTTAACAATCTTGTCATTATTTTATTGAAATTTCATGAATGTTCAAGGAAATGGGATACAACATTTTCTCGTTCTTTCTTTTATCCCCCACTCCCCAAGCTTCCAAATCATGGTTGACAACATTAATATTCTATCTTCTGCATTCTTACTCTTTTTCTTCATGCAGATTACCAATCTTTTTATTATTTTATTGAAATTTCCATGAATGTTCAAGGAAATGGTATACAACAGATTTTCTGTCTTTCTTTTATCCCCCACCCACCCCCACCTTCCAAATCATGGTTGACAAAATTAATATTTAATCTTCTGTATACTTACACATTTTCTTTATGTAAATAACAATCTATTTATTATTTTACTGAAATTTCCATGAATGTCCAAGGAAATGGGATACAACATTTTTTCTTTCTTTCTTTTATCCCCCACGCCCCCAGCTTCCAAATCGTGGTTGACAACATTAATATTCAATCTTCGGCATTCTTACACTTTTTCTTTATGCAGATTACCAATCTTTTTATTATTTTATAGAAATTTCCATGAATGTTCAAGGAAATGGTATACAACAGTTTTTCTTTCTTTCTTTTATCCCCCACCACCCCCCACCTTTCAAATCATGGTTGACAACATTAATATTCAATCTTCGGCATTCTTACACTTTTTCTTTATGTAAATAACAATCTATTTATTATTTTATTGAAATTTCCATGAATGTTCAAGGAAATGGGATACAACAGTTTTTCTTTCTTTCTTTCATCCCCCACCCACCCCAAGGTTCCAAATCATGGTTGACAACATAATATTCTATCTTCTGCCTTCATACTCTTTTTCTTTATGCAGATTCACAATCTTGTCATTATTTTATTGAAATTCCATGAATGTTCAAGGAAATGGGATACAACAGTTTTTCTTTCTTTCTTTTATCCAGCACCCCCGCCATCTTCCAAATCATGGTTGACAACATTAATATTCAATCTTCTGCATTCTTACACTTTTACTTTATGCAGATTAACAATCTTTTTCTTATTTTATTGAAATTTCCATGAATGTTCAAGGAAATGGGATACAACAGTTTTTCTTTCCTTCTTTTATCCCCCACACCCCCCAGGTTCCAAATCATGGTTGACAACATGAACATTCTATCTCCTGCATTCTTACTCTTTTTCTTTATGCAGATTAACAATCTTTTATTATTTTATTGAAATTTCCATGAATGTTCAAGGAAATGGTATACAACATTTTTTCTTTCTTTCTTTTATCCCCCACCACACCCCATCTTCCAAATCATGGTTGACAACATTAATATTCAATCTTCGGCATTCTTACACTTTTTCTTTATGTAAATAACAATCTATTTATTATTTTATTGAAATTTCCATGAATGTTCAAGGAAATGGGATACAACAGTTTTTCTTTCTTTCTTTCATCCCCCACCCCCCCCAGCTTCCAAATCATGGTTGACAACATAATATTCTATCTTCTGCCTTCATACTCTTTTTCTTTATGCAGATTCACAATCTTGTCATTATTTTATTGAAATTCCATGAATGTTCAAGGAAATGGGATACAACAATTTCTCTTTCTTTCTTTTATCCCCCACGCTCCAAGCTTCCAAATCATGGTTGACAACATTAATATTCTATCTTCTGCATTCTTATTCTTTTTCTTTATGCAGATTACCATTCTTTTTATTATTTTATTGAACTTTCAATGAATGTTCAAGGAAATGGTATACAACTGTTTTTCTTTCTTTCTTTTATCCCCCACTCCCCCCCAGTTTTCAAATCATGGTTGACAACATTAATATTCAATCTTCGGCATTCTTACACTTTTTCTTTATGCAGATGAACAATCGTTTTATTATTTTAATGAAATTTCCATGAATGTTCAAGGAAATGGAATACAACAGTTTTTCTTTCTTTCTTTTATCCCCCACCACCTCCCACCTTCCAAATCATGGTTGGCAACAGTAATATTCAATCTTCTGCATTCTTATACTTTTACTTTATGCAGATTAACAATCTTTTTATTATTTTATTAAAATTTCCATGAATGTTCAAGGAAATTGGATACAACAGTTTTTCTTTCTTTCTTTTATCCCCCACTTGCCCGCAGCTTCTAATTCATGGTTGACAACATTAATATTCTATCTTCTGCATTCTTACTCTTTTTCTTTATGCAGATTAACTATCTTTTTATTATTTTATTGAAATTTCCATGAATGTTCAAGGAAATGGGATACAACAGTTTTTCTTACATTCTTTTATCCCCCACCCCCCCCAGCTTCCAAATCATGGTTGACAACATTAATATTCTATCTTCTGCATTCTTACACTTTTTCTTTATGCAGACTAACAATCTTTTTATTATTTTATTGAAATTTCCATGAGTGTTCAAGGAAATGGGATACAACAGTTTTTCTTTCTTTCTTTTATCCCCCACCCCCCCGGCTTCCAAATCATGGTTGACAACATTAATATTCCATCTTCTGCATTCTTACTCTTTTTCTTTATGCAGATTAGCAATCTTTTTATTATTTTATTGAAATTTCCATGAATGTTCAAGGAAATGGGAGGCAACAGTTTTTCTTTCTTTCTTTTATCCCCCACTCCCCCAGCGTCAAAATCATGGTTGACAACACTAATATTCTATCTTCTGCATTCTTACTCTTTTTCTCTATGCAGATTAACAATCTTTTTATTATTTTATTGAAATTTCCATGAATGTTCAAGGAAATGGGATAAAAAAGTTTTTCTTTCTTTCTATTATCCTCCAGCGCCCCCAGCTTCCAAATCATGGTTGACAACATTAATATTCTATCTTCTGCATTCTTACTCTTTTTCTTTATGCAGATTAACAAACTTTTTATTATTTTATTGAAATTTCCATGAATGTTCAAGGACATGGGATACAACAGTTTTTCTTTCTTTCTTTTATCCAGCACCCCCGCCATCTTCCAAATCATGGTTGACAACATTAATATTCAATCTTCTGCATTCTTACACTTTTACTTTATGCAGATTAACAATCTTTTTCTTATTTTATTGAAATTTCCATGAATGTTCAAGGAAATGGGATACAACAGTTTTTCTTTCTTTCTTTTATCTCGCACCACCCCCCAGATTCCCAATCGTTGTTGACAACATTAACATGCAATCTTCTGCATTCTTAATCTTTTTCTTTATGCAGATTAACAATCTTTTTATTATTTTATTGAAATTTCCATGAATGTTCAAGGAAATGGGATAAAAAAGTTTTTCTTTCTTTCTTTTATCCTCCAGCGTCCCCAGCTTCCAAATCATGGTTGACAACATTAATATTCTATCTTCTGCATTCTTACTCTTTTTCTTTATGCAGATTAACAATCTTTTTATTATTTTATTGAAATTTCCATGAATGTTCAAGGAAATGGGATACAACAGTTTTTCTTTCTTTCTTTTATCCAGCACCCCCGCCATCTTCCAAATCATGGTTGACAACATTAATATTCAATCTTCTGCATTCTTACACTTTTACTTTATGCAGATTAACAATCTTTTTCTTATTTTATTGAAATTTCCATGAATGTTCAAGGAAATGGGATACAACAGTTTTTCTTTCTTTCTTTTATCTCGCACCACCCCCCAGATTCCCAATCGTTGTTGACAACATTAACATGCAATCTTCTGCATTCTTAATCTTTTTCTTTATGCAGATTAACAATCTTTTTATTATTTTATTGAAATTTCCATGAATGTTCAAGGAAATGGGATAAAAAAGTTTTTCTTTCTTTCTTTTATCCTCCAGCGTCCCCAGCTTCCAAATCATGGTTGACAACATTAATATTCTATCTTCTGCATTCTTACTCTTTTTCTTTATGCAGATTAACAATCTTTTTATTATTTTATTGAAATTTCCATGAATGTTCAAGGAAATGGGATACAACAGTTTTTCTTTCTTTCTTTTATCCAGCACCCCCGCCATCTTCCAAATCATGGTTGACAACATTAATATTCAATCTTCTGCATTCTTACACTTTTACTTTATGCAGATTAACAATCTTTTTCTTATTTTATTGAAATTTCCATGAATGTTCAAGGAAATGGGATACAACAGTTTTTCTTTCTTTCTTTTATCCCCCACAACCCCCCAGGTTCCAAATCATGGTTGACAACATGAACATTCTATCTCCTGCATTCTTACTCTTTTTCTTTATGCAGATTAACAATCTTTTATTATTTTATTGAAATTTCCATGAATGTTCAAGGAAATGGTATACAACATTTTTTCTTTCTTTCTTTTATCCCCCACCACACCCCACCTTCCAAATCATGGTTGACAACATTAATATTCAATCTTCGGCATTCTTACTCTTTTTCTTTATGCAGATTTACTATCTTTTTATTATTTTATTAAAATTTCCATGAATGTTCAAGGAAATTGGATACAACAGTTTTTCTTTCTTTCTTTTATCCCCCACTTGCCCGCAGCTTCTAATTCATGGTTGACAACATTAATATTCTATCTTCTGCATTCTTACTCTTTTTCTTTATGCAGATTAACTATCTTTTTATTATTTTATTGAAATTTCCATGAATGTTCAAGGAAATGGGATACAACAGTTTTTCTTACATTCTTTTATCCCCCACCCCCCCCAGCTTCCAAATCATGGTTGACAACATTAATATTCTATCTTCTGCATTCTTACACTTTTTCTTTATGCAGACTAACAATCTTTTTATTATTTTATTGAAATTTCCATGAGTGTTCAAGGAAATGGGATACAACAGTTTTTCTTTCTTTCTTTTATCCGCCACCCCCCCGGCTTCCAAATCATGGTTGACAACATTAATATTCCATCTTCTGCATTCTTACTCTTTTTCTTTATGCAGATTAGCAAACTTTTTATTATTTTATTGAAATTTCCATGAATGTTCAAGGAAATGGGAGGCAACAGTTTTTCTTTCTTTCTTTTATCCCCCACTCCCCCAGCGTCAAAATCATGGTTGACAACACTAATATTCTATCTTCTGCATTCTTACTCTTTTTCTTTATGCAGATTACCAATCTTTTTATTATTTTATTGAACTTTCCATGAATGTTCAAGGAAATGGTATAGAACTGTTTTTCTTTCTTTCTTTTATCCCCCACTCTCCCCCAGTTTACAAATCATGTTTGACAACATTAATATTCTATCTTCTGCATTCTTACTCTTTTTCTCTATGCAGATTAACAATCTTTTTATTATTTTATTGAAATTTCCATGAATGTTCAAGGAAATGGGATAAAAAAGTTTTTCTTTCTTTCTATTATCCTCCAGCGCCCCCAGCTTCCAAATCATGGTTGACAACATTAATATTCTATCTTCTGCATTCTTACTCTTTTTCTTTATGCAGATTAACAAACTTTTTATTATTTTATTGAAATTTCCATGAATGTTCAAGGACATGGGATACAACAGTTTTTCTTTCTTTCTTTTATCCAGCACCCCCGCCATCTTCCAAATCATGGTTGACAACATTAATATTCAATCTTCTGCATTCTTACACTTTTACTTTATGCAGATTAACAATCTTTTTCTTATTTTATTGAAATTTCCATGAATGTTCAAGGAAATGGGATACAACAGTTTTTCTTTCTTTCTTTTATCTCGCACCACCCCCCAGATTCCCAATCGTTGTTGACAACATTAACATGCAATCTTCTGCATTCTTAATCTTTTTCTTTATGCAGATTAACAATCTTTTTATTATTTTATTGAAATTTCCATGAATGTTCAAGGAAATGGGATAAAAAAGTTTTTCTTTCTTTCTTTTATCCTCCAGCGTCCCCAGCTTCCAAATCATGGTTGACAACATTAATATTCTATCTTCTGCATTCTTACTCTTTTTCTTTATGCAGATTAACAATCTTTTTATTATTTTATTGTAATTTCCATGAATGTTCAAGGAAATGGGATACAACAGTTTTTCTTTCTTTCTTTTATCCAGCACCCCCGCCATCTTCCAAATCATGGTTGACAACATTAATATTCAATCTTCTGCATTCTTACACTTTTACTTTATGCAGATTAACAATCTTTTTCTTATTTTATTGAAATTTCCATGAATGTTCAAGGAAATGGGATACAACAGTTTTTCTTTCTTTCTTTTATCTCGCACCACCCCCCAGATTCCCAATCGTTGTTGACAACATTAACATGCAATCTTCTGCATTCTTAATCTTTTTCTTTATGCAGATTAACAATCTTTTTATTATTTTATTGAAATTTCCATGAATGTTCAAGGAAATGGGATAAAAAAGTTTTTCTTTCTTTCTTTTATCCTCCAGCGTCCCCAGCTTCCAAATCATGGTTGACAACATTAATATTCTATCTTCTGCATTCTTACTCTTTTTCTTTATGCAGATTAACAATCTTTTTATTATTTTATTGAAATTTCCATGAATGTTCAAGGAAATGGGATACAACAGTTTTTCTTTCTTTCTTTTATCCAGCACCCCCGCCATCTTCCAAATCATGGTTGACAACATTAATATTCAATCTTCTGCATTCTTACACTTTTACTTTATGCAGATTAACAATCTTTTTCTTATTTTATTGAAATTTCCATGAATGTTCAAGGAAATGGGATACAACAGTTTTTCTTTCTTTCTTTTATCCCCCACAACCCCCCAGGTTCCAAATCATGGTTGACAACATGAACATTCTATCTCCTGCATTCTTACTCTTTTTCTTTATGCAGATTAACAATCTTTTATTATTTTATTGAAATTTCCATGAATGTTCAAGGAAATGGTATACAACATTTTTTCTTTCTTTCTTTTATCCCCCACCACACCCCACCTTCCAAATCATGGTTGACAACATTAATATTCAATCTTCGGCATTCTTACTCTTTTTCTTTATGCAGATTAACTATCTTTTTATTATTTTATTGTAATTTCCATGAATGTTCAAGGAAATGGGATACAACAGTTTTTCTTACATTCTTTTATCCCCCACCCCCCCCAGCTTCCAAATCATGGTTGACAACATTAATATTCTATCTTCTGCATTCTTACACTTTTTCTTTATGCAGACTAACAATCTTTTTATTATTTTATTGAAATTTCCATGAATGTTCAAGGAAATGTGATACAACATTATTTCTTTCTTTTTTTTATCCCCCACGCCCCCAGCTTCCAAATCGTGGTTGACAATATTAATATTCAATGTTCTGCATTCTTACACTTTTTCTTTATGCAGATTAACAATTTTTTATTATTTTATTGAAATTGCCATGAATGTTCAAGGAAATTGGATACAACAGTTTTTCTTTCTTTCTTTTATCCCCCACTTGCCCGCAGCTTCTAATTCATGGTTGACAACATTAATATTCTATCTTCTGCATTCTTACTCTTTTTCTTTATGCAGATTAACTATCTTTTTATTATTTTATTGAAATTTCCATGAATGTTCAAGGAAATGGGATACAACAGTTTTTCTTACATTCTTTTATCCCCCACCCCCCCCAGCTTCCAAATCATGGTTGACAACATTAATATTCTATCTTCTGCATTCTTACACTTTTTCTTTATGCAGACTAACAATCTTTTTATTATTTTATTGAAATTTCCATGAGTGTTCAAGGAAATGGGATACAACAGTTTTTCTTTCTTTCTTTTATCCGCCACCCCCCCGGCTTCCAAATCATGGTTGACAACATTAATATTCCATCTTCTGCATTCTTACTCTTTTTCTTTATGCAGATTAGCAAACTTTTTATTATTTTATTGAAATTTCCATGAATGTTCAAGGAAATGGGAGGCAACAGTTTTTCTTTCTTTCTTTCATCCCCCTACCCCCCCAGCTTCCAAATCATGGTGGACAACATTAATATTCCATCTTCTGCATTCTTACTCTTTTTCTTTAGGCAGATTAACAATCTTTTATTATTTTATTGAAATTTCCATGAAAGTTCAAGGAAATGGGATACAACAGTTTTTCTTTCTTTCTTTTATCCCCCAACATCCCCCAGCTTCCCAATCATGGTTGACAACATTAATATTCTATCTTCTGCCTTCATATTCTTTTTCTTTATGCAGATTAACAATCTTGTCATTTTTTTTTGAAATTTCATGAATGTTCAAGGAATTGGGATACAACAATTTCTCTTTCTTTCCTTTATCCCCCACCCCCCAAGCTTCCAAATCATGGTTGACAAGATTAATATTCTATCTTCTGCATTCTTACACTTTTTCTTTATGCAGATTAATAATCTATTTATTATTTTATTGAAATTTCCATGAAAGTTCAAGGAAATGGGATACAACAGTTTTTCTTTCTTTCTTTTATCCCCCATACCCCCCAGCTTCCAAATCATGGTTGCCAACATTAATAATCTATCTTCTGCATTCTAACTCTTTCTTTACGCAGGTTAACAATCTTTCTGTTATTTTATTGAAATTTCCATGAATGTTCAAGGAAATGGGATACGACACTTTTTCTTTCTTTCTATCATCCCCCACCCCCCAGCTTCCAAATCATGGTTGAAAACATTAATATTCTATCTTCAACATTCTTACTCTTTTTCTTTATGCAGATTAACAATCTTTTTATTATTTTATTGAAATTTTATGAATGTTCAAGGACTTGGGATACAACAATTTCTCTTTCTTTCTTTTATCCCCCATCCCCCAAGCTTCCAAATCATGCTTGACAAGATTAATATTCTATCTTCTGCATTCTTACACTTTTTCTTTATGCAGATTAACAATCTATTTATTATTTTATTGAAATTTCAATGAATGTTCAAGGAAATGGGATACAACAGTTTTTCTTTCTTTCTTTCATCCCCCACCCCCCCCCAGCTTCCAAATCATGGTTGACAACATAATATTCTAACTTCTGCCTTCATACTCTTTTTCTTTATGCAGATTCACAATCTTGTTATTATTTTATTGAAATTTCATGAATGTTCAAGGAAATGGGATACAACAAATTTCTCTTTCTTTGTTTTATCCCCCACGCTGCAAGCTTCCAAATCATGGTTGACAACATTAATAATCTATGTTCTGCATTCTTACTCTTTTTCTTTATGCAGATTACCAATATTTTTATTATTTTATTGAACTTTCCATGAATGTTCAAGGAAATGGTATACAACTGTTTTTCTTTCTTTCTTTTATCCCTCACTCCCCCCCAGTTTACAAATCACGGTTGACAACGTTAATATTCTATCTTCTGCATTCTTACCCTTTTTGTTTATGCAGATTAACAATCTTTTTATTATTGTATTGAAATTTCCTTGAATGTTCAAGGAAATGGGATAAAAAAGTTTTTCTTTCTTTCTTTTATGCCCCACCCCCGCCAGCTTCCAAATCATGGTTGACAACATTAACATTCTATCTCCTGCATTCTTACTCTTTTTGTTTATGCAGATTACCAATCTTTTTATTATTTTATTGAACTTTCCATGAATGTTGAAGGAAATGGTATACAACAGTTTTTCTTTCATTCTTTTATCCCCCACCCCCCCAAGCTTCCAAATCATGGTTGACAACATTAATATTCTATCTTCTGCATTCTTACTCTTTTTCTCTATGCAGATTAAGAATCTATTTATTATTTTATTGAAATTTCAATGAATGTTCATAGAAATGTGACACAAGAGTTTTTCTTTCTTTCTTTTATCCCCCACCCCCCAAGCTTCCAAATCATGGTTCACAACACTAATCGTCTATCTTCAGCATTCTTACACTTTTTCTTTATGCATATTAACAATCTTTTTATTATTTTATTGAAATTTCCATGAATGTTTAAGGAAATGGGATACAACAGTTTTTCTTTCTTTCTTTTATCCCCCACCTCCCCCAGCTTCCAAATCATTGTTGACAACATTAATATTCTATCTTCTGCATTCTTACTCTTTTTCTTTATGCAGATTAACAAACTTTTTATTATTGTATTGAAATTTCCATGAATGTTCAAGGAAATGGGATACAACAGTTTTTCTTTCTTTCTTTTATCCCCCACCCCTGCCAGCTTCCAAATCATGGTTGACAACATGAACATTCTATCTCCTGCATTCTTACTCTTATTCTTTATGCAGATTAACAATCTTTTATTATTTTATTGAAATTTCCATGAATGTTCAAGGAAATGGGATACAACAGTTTTTCTTTCTTTCTTTCATCCCCCACCCTCCCAGCTTCCAAATCATGGTTGACAACATAATATTGTATCTTCTGCCTTCATACTCTTTTTCTTTATGCATTTAACAATCTTGTCATTATTTTATTGAAATTTCATGAATGTTCAAGGAAATGGGATACAACATTTTCTCGTTCTTTCTTTTATCCCCCACTCCCCAAGCTTCCAAATCATGGTTGACAACATTAATATTCTATCTTCTGCATTCTTACTCTTTTTCTTCATGCAGATTACCAATCTTTTTATTATTTTATTGAAATTTCCATGAATGTTCAAGGAAATGGTATACAACAGATTTTCTGTCTTTCTTTTATCCCCCACCCACCCCCACCTTCCAAATCATGGTTGACAAAATTAATATTTAATCTTCTGTATACTTACACATTTTCTTTATGTAAATAACAATCTATTTATTATTTTACTGAAATTTCCATGAATGTCCAAGGAAATGGGATACAACATTTTTTCTTTCTTTCTTTTATCCCCCACGCCCCCAGCTTCCAAATCGTGGTTGACAACATTAATATTCAATCTTCGGCATTCTTACACTTTTTCTTTATGCAGATTACCAATCTTTTTATTATTTTATAGAAATTTCCATGAATGTTCAAGGAAATGGTATACAACAGTTTTTCTTTCTTTCTTTTATCCCCCACCAACCCCACCTTTCAAATCATGGTTGACAACATTAATATTCAATCTTCGGCATTCTTACACTTTTTCTTTATGTAAATAACAATCTATTTATTATTTTATTGAAATTTCCATGAATGTTCAAGGAAATGGGATACAACAGTTTTTCTTTCTTTCTTTCATCCCCCACCCACCCCCAGGTTCCAAATCATGGTTGACAACATAATATTCTATCTTCTGCCTTCATACTCTTTTTCTTTATGCAGATTCACAATCTTGTCATTATTTTATTGAAATTCCATGAATGTTCAAGGAAATGGGATACAACAATTTCTCTTTCTTTCTTTTATCCCCCACGCTCCAAGCTTCCAAATCATGGTTGACAATATTAATATTCTATCTTCTGCATTCTTATTCTTTTTCTTTATGCAGATTACCATTCTTTTTATTATTTTATTGAACTTTCCATGAATGTTCAAGGAAATGGTATACAACTGTTTTTCTTTCTTTCTTTTATCCCCCACTCCCCCCCAGTTTACAAATCATGGTTGACAACATTAATATTCTATCTTCTGCATTCTTACTCTTTTTCTTTATGCAGATTAACAATCTTTTTATTATTTTATTGAAATTTCCATGAATGTTCCAGTAAATGGGATACAGCCGTTTTTCTTTCTTTCTTTTATCCTCCAGCGACCCCAGCTTCCAAATCATGGTTGACAACATTAATATTCTATCTTCTGCATTCTTACTCTTTTTCTTTATGCAGATTAACAATCTTTTTATTATTTTATTGAAATTTCCATGAATGTTCCAGGAAATGGGATACAACAGTTTTTCTTTCTTTCTTTTATCCAGCACCCCTGCCATCTTCCAAATCATGGTTGACAACATTAATATTCAATCTTCTGCATTCTTACACTTTTACTTTATGCAGATTAACAATCTTTTTCTTATTTTATTGAAAATTCGATGAATGTTCTAGGAAATGGGATACAACATTTTTTCTTTCTTTCTTTTATCCTCCAGCGCCCCCAGCTTCTAAATCATGGTTGACAACATTAATATACTATCTTCTGCATTCTTACCCTTTTTCTTTATGCAGATTAACAATCTTTTTATTATTTTATTGAAATTTCCATGAATGTTCAAGGAAATGGGATACAACAGTTTTTCTTTCTTTCTTTCATCCCCCACCCCCCCCAGCTTCCAAATCATGGTTGACAACATAATATTCTATCTTCTGCCTTCATACTCTTTTTCTTTATGCATTTAACAATCTTGTCATTATTTTATTGAAATTTCATGAATGTTCAAGGAAATGGGATAAATCATTTTCTCTTTCTTTCTTGTATCACCCACTCCCCATGCTTCCAAATCATGGTTGACAACATTAATATTCTATATTCTGCATTCTTACTCTTTTTCTTTATGCAGATTAACAATCTTTTTATTATTTTATTAAAATATCCATGAATGTACAAGGAAATTGGATACAACGGTTTTTCTCTCTTTCTTTTATCTCCCACTTGCCCGCAGCATCTAATTCATGGTTGACAACATTAATATTCTATCTTCTGCATTCTTACTCTCTTTCTTTATGCAGATTAACAATATTTTTATTATTTTATTGAAATTTCCATGAATGTTCAAGGAAATGGGATACAACAGTTTTTCTTTCTTTCTTTTATCTCGCACCACCCCCCAGATTCCCAATCGTTGTTGACAACATTAACATGCAATCTTCTGCATTCTTAATCTTTTTCTTTATGCAGATTAACAATCTTTTTATTATTTTATTGAAATTTCCATGAATGTTCAAGGAAATGGGATAAAAAAGTTTTTCTTTCTTTCTTTTATCCTCCAGCGTCCCCAGCTTCCAAATCATGGTTGACAACATTATTATTCTATCTTCTGCATTCTTACTCTTTTTCTTTATGCAGATTAACAATCTTTTTATTATTTTATTGAAATTTCCATGAATGTTCAAGGAAATGGGATACAACAGTTTTTCTTTCTTTCTTTTATCCAGCACCCCCGCCATCTTCCAAATCATGGTTGACAACATTAATATTCAATCTTCTGCATTCTTACACTTTTTCTTTATGCATATTAACAATCTTTTTCTTATTTTATTGAAATTTCCATGAATGTTCAAGGAAATGGGATACAACAGTTTTTCTTTCTTTCTTTTATCCCCCACAACCCCCCAGCTTCCAAAACATGGTTGACAACATTAATATTCAATCTTCTGCATTCTTACTCTTTTTCTTTATGCAGATTAACAATCTTTTTATTATTGTATTGAAATTTCCATGAATGTTCAAGGAAATGGGATACAACAGTTTTTCTTTCTTTCTTTTATCCCCCACAACCCCCCAGCTTCCAAAACATTTTTGACAACATTAATATTCTATCTTCTGCATTCTTACTCTTTTTCTTTATGCAGATTAACAATCTTTTTATTATTGTATTGAAATTTCCATGAATGTTCAAGGAAATGGGATACAACAGTTTTTCTTTCTTTCTTTTATCCCCCACCCCCGCCATCTTCCAAATCATGGTTGACAACATTAACATTCTATCTCCTGCATTCTTACTCTTTTTGTTTATGCAGATTACCAATCTTTTTATTATTTTATTGAACTTTCCATGAATGTTGAAGGAAATGGTATACAACAGTTTTTCTTTCATTCTTTTATCCCCCACCCCCCCAAGCTTCCAAATCATGGTTGACAACATTAATATTCTATCTTCTGCATTCTTACTCTTTTTCTCTATGCAGATTAAGAATCTATTTATTATTTTATTGAAATTTCAATGAATGTTCATAGAAATGTGACACAAGAGTTTTTCTTTCTTTCTTTTATCCCCCACCCCCCAAGCTTCCAAATCATGGTTCACAACACTAATCGTCTATCTTCAGCATTCTTACACTTTTTCTTTATGCATATTAACAATCTTTTTATTATTTTATTGAAATTTCCATGAATGTTTAAGGAAATGGGATACAACAGTTTTTCTTTCTTTCTTTTATCCCCCACCTCCCCCAGCTTCCAAATCATTGTTGACAACATTAATATTCTATCTTCTGCATTCTTACTCTTTTTCTTTATGCAGATTAACAAACTTTTTATTATTGTATTGAAATTTCCATGAATGTTCAAGGAAATGGGATACAACAGTTTTTCTTTCTTTCTTTTATCCCCCACCCCTGCCAGCTTCCAAATCATGGTTGACAACATGAACATTCTATCTCCTGCATTCTTACTCTTATTCTTTATGCAGATTAACAATCTTTTATTATTTTATTGAAATTTCCATGAATGTTCAAGGAAATGGGATACAACAGTTTTTCTTTCTTTCTTTCATCCCCCACCCTCCCAGCTTCCAAATCATGGTTGACAACATAATATTGTATCTTCTGCCTTCATACTCTTTTTCTTTATGCATTTAACAATCTTGTCATTATTTTATTGAAATTTCATGAATGTTCAAGGAAATGGGATACAACATTTTCTCGTTCTTTCTTTTATCCCCCACTCCCCAAGCTTCCAAATCATGGTTGACAACATTAATATTCTATCTTCTGCATTCTTACTCTTTTTCTTCATGCAGATTACCAATCTTTTTATTATTTTATTGAAATTTCCATGAATGTTCAAGGAAATGGTATACAACAGATTTTCTGTCTTTCTTTTATCCCCCACCCACCCCCACCTTCCAAATCATGGTTGACAAAATTAATATTTAATCTTCTGTATACTTACACATTTTCTTTATGTAAATAACAATCTATTTATTATTTTACTGAAATTTCCATGAATGTCCAAGGAAATGGGATACAACATTTTTTCTTTCTTTCTTTTATCCCCCACTCCCCCAGCTTCCAAATCGTGGTTGACAACATTAATATTCAATCTTCGGCATTCTTACACTTTTTCTTTATGCAGATTACCAATCTTTTTATTATTTTATAGAAATTTCCATGAATGTTCAAGGAAATGGTATACAACAGTTTTTCTTTCTTTCTTTTATCCCCCACCACCCCCCACCTTTCAAATCATGGTTGACAACATTAATATTCAATCTTCGGCATTCTTACACTTTTTCTTTATGTAAATAACAATCTATTTATTATTTTATTGAAATTTCCATGAATGTTCAAGGAAATGGGATACAACAGTTTTTCTTTCTTTCTTTCATCCCCCACCCACCCCCAGGTTCCAAATCATGGTTGACAACATAATATTCTATCTTCTGCCTTCATACTCTTTTTCTTTATGCAGATTCACAATCTTGTCATTATTTTATTGAAATTCCATGAATGTTCAAGGAAATGGGATACAACAATTTCTCTTTCTTTCTTTTATCCCCCACGCTCCAAGCTTCCAAATCATGGTTGACAATATTAATATTCTATCTTCTGCATTCTTATTCTTTTTCTTTATGCAGATTACCATTCTTTTTATTATTTTATTGAACTTTCCATGAATGTTCAAGGAAATGGTATACAACTGTTTTTCTTTCTTTCTTTTATCCCCCACTCCCCCCCAGTTTACAAATCATGGTTGACAACATTAATATTCTATCTTCTGCATTCTTACTCTTTTTCTTTATGCAGATTAACAATCTTTTTATTATTTTATTGAAATTTCCATGAATGTTCCAGTTAATGGGATACAGCCGTTTTTCTTTCTTTCTTTTATCCTCCAGCGACCCCAGCTTCCAAATCATGGTTGACAACATTAATATTCTATCTTCTGCATTCTTACTCTTTTTCTTTATGCAGATTAACAATCTTTTTATTATTTTATTGAAATTTCCATGAATGTTCCAGGAAATGGGATACAACAGTTTTTCTTTCTTTCTTTTATCCAGCACCCCTGCCATCTTCCAAATCATGGTTGACAACATTAATATTCAATCTTCTGCATTCTTACACTTTTACTTTATGCAGATTAACAATCTTTTTCTTATTTTATTGAAAATTCCATGAATGTTCTAGGAAATGGGATACAACATTTTTTCTTTCTTTCTTTTATCCTCCAGCGCCCCCAGCTTCTAAATCATGGTTGACAACATTAATATACTATCTTCTGCATTCTTACCCTTTTTCTTTATGCAGATTAACAATCTTTTTATTATTTTATTGAAATTTCCATGAATGTTCAAGGAAATGGGATACAACAGTTTTTCTTTCTTTCTTTCATCCCCCACCCCCCCCAGCTTCCAAATCATGGTTGACAACATAATATTCTATCTTCTGCCTTCATACTCTTTTTCTTTATGCATTTAACAATCTTGTCATTATTTTATTGAAATTTCATGAATGTTCAAGGAAATGGGATAAATCATTTTCTCTTTCTTTCTTGTATCACCCACTCCCCATGCTTCCAAATCATGGTTGACAACATTAATATTCTATATTCTGCATTCTTACTCTTTTTCTTTATGCAGATTAACAATCTTTTTATTATTTTATTAAAATATCCATGAATGTACAAGGAAATTGGATACAACGGTTTTTCTCTCTTTCTTTTATCTCCCACTTGCCCGCAGCATCTAATTCATGGTTGACAACATTAATATTCTATCTTCTGCATTCTTACTCTCTTTCTTTATGCAGATTAACAATATTTTTATTATTTTATTGAAATTTCCATGAATGTTCAAGGAAATGGGATACAACAGTTTTTCTTTCTTTCTTTTATCTCGCACCACCCCCCAGATTCCCAATCGTTGTTGACAACATTAACATGCAATCTTCTGCATTCTTAATCTTTTTCTTTATGCAGATTAACAATCTTTTTATTATTTTATTGAAATTTCCATGAATGTTCAAGGAAATGGGATAAAAAAGTTTTTCTTTCTTTCTTTTATCCTCCAGCGTCCCCAGCTTCCAAATCATGGTTGACAACATTAATATTCTATCTTCTGCATTCTTACTCTTTTTCTTTATGCAGATTAACAATCTTTTTATTATTTTATTGAAATTTCCATGAATGTTCAAGGAAATGGGATACAACAGTTTTTCTTTCTTTCTTTTATCCAGCACCCCCGCCATCTTCCAAATCATGGTTGACAACATTAATATTCAATCTTCTGCATTCTTACACTTTTACTTTATGCAGATTAACAATCTTTTTCTTATTTTATTGAAATTTCCATGAATGTTCAAGGAAATGGGATACAACAGTTTTTCTTTCTTTCTTTTATCTCGCACCACCCCCCAGATTCCCAATCGTTGTTGACAACATTAACATGCAATCTTCTGCATTCTTAATCTTTTTCTTTATGCAGATTAACAATCTTTTTATTATTTTATTGAAATTTCCATGAATGTTCAAGGAAATGGGATAAAAAAGTTTTTCTTTCTTTCTTTTATCCTCCAGCGTCCCCAGCTTCCAAATCATGGTTGACAACATTAATATTCTATCTTCTGCATTCTTACTCTTTTTCTTTATGCAGATTAACAATCTTTTTATTATTTTATTGAAATTTCCATGAATGTTCAAGGAAATGGGATACAACAGTTTTTCTTTCTTTCTTTTATCCAGCACCCCCGCCATCTTCCAAATCATGGTTGACAACATTAATATTCAATCTTCTGCATTCTTACACTTTTACTTTATGCAGATTAACAATCTTTTTCTTATTTTATTGAAATTTCCATGAATGTTCAAGGAAATGGGATACAACAGTTTTTCTTTCTTTCTTTTATCCCCCACAACCCCCCAGGTTCCAAATCATGGTTGACAACATGAACATTCTATCTCCTGCATTCTTACTCTTTTTCTTTATGCAGATTAACAATCTTTTATTATTTTATTGAAATTTCCATGAATGTTCAAGGAAATGGTATACAACATTTTTTCTTTCTTTCTTTTATCCCCCACCACACCCCACCTTCCAAATCATGGTTGACAACATTAATATTCAATCTTCGGCATTCTTACTCTTTTTCTTTATGCAGATTAACTATCTTTTTATTATTTTATTGTAATTTCCATGAATGTTCAAGGAAATGGGATACAACAGTTTTTCTTACATTCTTTTATCCCCCACCCCCCCCAGCTTCCAAATCATGGTTGACAACATTAATATTCTATCTTCTGCATTCTTACACTTTTTCTTTATGCAGACTAACAATCTTTTTATTATTTTATTGAAATTTCCATGAATGTTCAAGGAAATGTGAAACAACATTATTTCTTTCTTTTTTTTATCCCCCACGCCCCCAGCTTCCAAATCGTGGTTGACAATATTAATATTCAATGTTCTGCATTCTTACACTTTTTCTTTATGCAGATTAACAATTTTTTATTATTTTATTGAAATTTCCATGAAAGTTCAAGGAAATGGGATACAACAGTTTTTCTTTCTTTCTTTTATCCCCCAACATCCCCCAGCTTCCCAATCATGGTTGACAACATTAATATTCTATCTTCTGCCTTCATATTCTTTTTCTTTATGCAGATTAACAATCTTGTCATTTTTTTTTTAAATTTCATGAATGTTCAAGGAATTGGGATACAACAATTTCTCTTTCTTTCCTTTATCCCCCACCCCCCAAGCTTCCAAATCATGGTTGACAAGATTAATATTCTATCTTCTGCATTCTTACACTTTTTCTTTATGCAGATTAATAATCTATTTATTATTTTATTGAAATTTCCATGAAAGTTCAAGGAAATGGGATACAACAGTTTTTCTTTCTTTCTTTTATCCCCCATACCCCCCAGCTTCCAAATCATGGTTGCCAACACTAATAATCTATCTTCTGCATTCTAACTCTTTCTTTACGCAGGTTAACAATCTTTCTGTTATTTTATTGAAATTTCCATGAATGTTCAAGGAAATGGGATACGACACTTTTTCTTTCTTTCTATTATCCCCCACCCCCCAGCTTCCAAATCATGGTTGAAAACATTAATATTCTATCTTCAACTTTCTTACTCTTTTTCTTTATGCAGATTAACAATCTTTTTATTATTTTATTGAAATTTTATGAATGTTCAAGGAATTGGGATACAACAATTTCTCTTTCTTTCTTTTATCCCCCATCCCCCAAGCTTCCAAATCATGCTTGACAAGATTAATATTCTATCTTCTGCTTTCTTACACTTTTTCTTTATGCAGATTAACAATCTATTTATTATTTTATTGAAATTTCAATGAATGTTCAGGGAAATGGGATACAACAGTTTTTCTTTCTTTCTTTCATCCCCCACCCCCCCCAGCTTCCAAATCATGGTTGACAACATAATATTCTAACTTCTGCCTTCATACTCTTTTTCTTTATGCAGATTCACAATCTTGTTATTATTTTATTGAAATTTCATGAATGTTCAAGGAAATGGGATACAACAAATTTCTCTTTCTTTGTTTTATCCCCCACGCTGCAAGCTTCCAAATCATGGTTGACAACATTAATAATCTATGTTCTGCATTCTTACTCTTTTTCTTTATGCAGATTACCAATATTTTTATTATTTTATTGAACTTTCCATGAATGTTCAAGGAAATGGTATACAACTGTTTTTCTTTCTTTCTTTTATCCCTCACTCCCCCCCAGTTTACAAATCACGGTTGACAACGTTAATATTCTATCTTCTGCATTCTTACCCTTTTTGTTTATGCAGATTAACAATCTTTTTATTATTGTATTGAAATTTCCATGAATGTTCAAGGAAATGGGATAAAAAAGTTTTTCTTTCTTTCTTTTATGCCCCACCCCCGCCAGCTTCCAAATCATGGTTGACAACATTAACATTCTATCTCCTGCATTCTTACTCTTTTTGTTTATGCAGATTACCAATCTTTTTATTATTTTATTGAACTTTCCATGAATGTTGAAGGAAATGGTATACAACAGTTTTTCTTTCATTCTTTTATCCCCCACCCCCCCAAGCTTCCAAATCATGGTTGACAACATTAATATTCTATCTTCTGCATTCTTACTCTTTTTCTCTATGCAGATTAAGAATCTATTTATTATTTTATTGAAATTTCAATGAATGTTCATAGAAATGTGACACAAGAGTTTTTCTTTCTTTCTTTTATCCCCCACCCCCCAAGCTTCCAAATCATGGTTCACAACACTAATCGTCTATCTTCAGCATTCTTACACTTTTTCTTTATGCATATTAACAATCTTTTTATTATTTTATTGAAATTTCCATGAATGTTTAAGGAAATGGGATACAACAGTTTTTCTTTCTTTCTTTTATCCCCCACCTCCCCAAGCTTCCAAATCATGGTTGACAACATTAATATTCTATCTTCTGCATTCTTACTCTTTTTCTTTATGCAGATTAACAAACTTTTTATTATTGTATTGAAATTTCCATGAATGTTCAAGGAAATGGGATACAACAGTTTTTCTTTCTTTCTTTTATCCCCCACCCCTGCCAGCTTCCAAATCATGGTTGACAACATGAACATTCTATCTCCTGCATTCTTACTCTTATTCTTTATGCAGATTAACAATCTTTTATTATTTTATTGAAATTTCCATGAATGTTCAAGGAAATGGGATACAACAGTTTTTCTTTCTTTCTTTCATCCCCCACCCTCCCAGCTTCCAAATCATGGTTGACAACATAATATTGTATCTTCTGCCTTCATACTCTTTTTCTTTATGCATTTAACAATCTTGTCATTATTTTATTGAAATTTCATGAATGTTCAAGGAAATGGGATACAACATTTTCTCGTTCTTTCTTTTATCCCCCACTCCCCAAGCTTCCAAATCATGGTTGACAACATTAATATTCTATCTTCTGCATTCTTACTCTTTTTCTTCATGCAGATTACCAATCTTTTTATTATTTTATTGAAATTTCCATGAATGTTCAAGGAAATGGTATACAACAGATTTTCTGTCTTTCTTTTATCCCCCACCCACCCCCACCTTCCAAATCATGGTTGACAAAATTAATATTTAATCTTCTGTATACTTACACATTTTCTTTATGTAAATAACAATCTATTTATTATTTTACTGAAATTTCCATGAATGTCCAAGGAAATGGGATACAACATTTTTTCTTTCTTTCTTTTATCCCCCACGCCCCCAGCTTCCAAATCGTGGTTGACAACATTAATATTCAATCTTCGGCATTCTTACACTTTTTCTTTATGCAGATTACCAATCTTTTTATTATTTTATAGAAATTTCCATGAATGTTCAAGGAAATGGTATACAACAGTTTTTCTTTCTTTCTTTTATCCCCCACCACCCCCCACCTTTCAAATCATGGTTGACAACATTAATATTCAATCTTCGGCATTCTTACACTTTTTCTTTATGTAAATAACAATCTATTTATTATTTTATTGAAATTTCCATGAATGTTCAAGGAAATGGGATACAACAGTTTTTCTTTCTTTCTTTCATCCCCCACCCACCCCCAGGTTCCAAATCATGGTTGACAACATAATATTCTATCTTCTGCCTTCATACTCTTTTTCTTTATGCAGATTCACAATCTTGTCATTATTTTATTGAAATTCCATGAATGTTCAAGGAAATGGGATACAACAATTTCTCTTTCTTTCTTTTATCCCCCACGCTCCAAGCTTCCAAATCATGGTTGACAATATTAATATTCTATCTTCTGCATTCTTATTCTTTTTCTTTATGCAGATTACCATTCTTTTTATTATTTTATTGAACTTTCCATGAATGTTCAAGGAAATGGTATACAACTGTTTTTCTTTCTTTCTTTTATCCCCCACTCCCCCCCAGTTTACAAATCATGGTTGACAACATTAATATTCTATCTTCTGCATTCTTACTCTTTTTCTTTATGCAGATTAACAATCTTTTTATTATTTTATTGAAATTTCCATGAATGTTCCAGTAAATGGGATACAGCCGTTTTTCTTTCTTTCTTTTATCCTCCAGCGACCCCAGCTTCCAAATCATGGTTGACAACATTAATATTCTATCTTCTGCATTCTTACTCTTTTTCTTTATGCAGATTAACAATCTTTTTATTATTTTATTGAAATTTCCATGAATGTTCCAGGAAATGGGATACAACAGTTTTTCTTTCTTTCTTTTATCCAGCACCCCTGCCATCTTCCAAATCATGGTTGACAACATTAATATTCAATCTTCTGCATTCTTACACTTTTACTTTATGCAGATTAACAATCTTTTTCTTATTTTATTGAAAATTCCATGAATGTTCTAGGAAATGGGATACAACATTTTTTCTTTCTTTCTTTTATCCTCCAGCGCCCCCAGCTTCTAAATCATGGTTGACAACATTAATATACTATCTTCTGCATTCTTACCCTTTTTCTTTATGCAGATTAACAATCTTTTTATTATTTTATTGAAATTTCCATGAATGTTCAAGGAAATGGGATACAACAGTTTTTCTTTCTTTCTTTCATCCCCCACCCCCCCCAGCTTCCAAATCTTGGTTGACAACATAATATTCTATCTTCTGCCTTCATACTCTTTTTCTTTATGCATTTAACAATCTTGTCATTATTTTATTGAAATTTCATGAATGTTCAAGGAAATGGGATAAATCATTTTCTCTTTCTTTCTTGTATCACCCACTCCCCATGCTTCCAAATCATGGTTGACAACATTAATATTCAATCTTCTGCATTCTTACACTTTTACTTTATGCAGATTAACAATCTTTTTCTTATTTTATTGAAAATTCCATGAATGTTCAAGGAAATGGGATACAACAGTTTTTCTTTCTTTCTTTTATCCCCCACAACCCCCCAGCTTCCAAAACATGGTTGACAACATTAATATTCTATCTTCTGCATTCTTACTCTTTTTCTTTATGCAGATTAACAATCTTTTTATTATTGTATTGAAATTTCCATGAATGTTCAAGGAAATGGGATACAACAGTTTTTCTTTCTTTCTTTTATCCCCCACCCCCGCCAGCTTCCAAATCATGGTTGACAACATGAACATTCTATCTCCTGCATTCTTACTCTTTTTCTTTATGCAGATTAACAATCATTTATTATTTTATTGAAATTTCCATGAATGTTCAAGGAAATGGTATACAACATTTTTTCTTTCTTTCTTTTATCCCCCACCACTCCCCACCTTCCAAATCATGGTTGACAACATTAATATTCAATCTTCGGCATTCTTACACTTTTTCTTTATGTAAATAACAATCTATTTATTATTTTATTGAAATTTCCATGAATGTTCAAGGAAATGGGATAGAACAGTTTTTCTTTCTTTCTTTTATCTTCCAGCGCCCCCAGCTTCCAAATCATGGTTGACAACATTAATATACTATCTTCTGCATTCTTACTCTTTTTCTTTATGCAGATTAACAATCTTTTTATTATTTTATTGAAATTTCCATGAATATTCAAGGAAATGGTATACAACAGTTTTTCTTTCTTTCTTTCATCCCCCACCCCCCCCCCCAGCTTCCAAATCATGGTTGACAACATAATATTCTATCTTCTGCCTTCATACTCTTTTTCTTTATGCATTTAACAATCTTGCCATTATTTTTTTGAAATTTCATGAATGTTCAAGGAAATGGGATACAACATTTTCTCTTTCTTTCTTGTATCCCCCACTCCCCATGCTTCCAAATCATGGTTGACAACATTAATATTCAATCTTCTGCATTCTTACACTTTTAATTTATGCAGATTAACAATCTTTTTCTTATTTTATTGAAAATTCCATGAATGTTCCAGTAAATGGGATACAACAGTTTTTCTTTCTTTCTTTTATCTTCCTGCGCCCCCAGCTTCCAAACAATGGTTGACAACATTAATATACTATCTTCTGCATTCTTACTCTTTTTCTTTATGCATCTTACCAATCTTTTTAATATTTTATTGAAATTTCCATGAATGTTCAAGGAAATGGTATACAACAGTTTCTCTTTCTTTCTTTTATCCCCCACCACCCCTACCTTCCAAATCATGGTTGACAACATTAATATTCAATCTTCTGCATTCTTACACTTTTACTTTATGCAGAGTAACAATCTATTTATTATTTTATTAATATTTCCATGAATGTTCAAGGAAATTGGATACAACGGTTTTTCTTTCTTTCTTTTATCCCCCACTGGCCCGCAGCTTCTAAATCATGGTTGAGAACATTAATATTCTATCTTCTGCATTCTTACTCTTATTCTTTATGCAGATTAACTATCTTTTTATTATTTTATTGAAATTTCCATGAATGTTCAAGGAAATGTGATACAACATTATTTCTTTCTTTCTTTCATCCCCCACGCACCCAGCTTCCAAATCGTGGTTGACAATATTAATATTCAATGTTCTGCATTCTTACACTTTTTCTTTATGCAGATTAACAATCTTTTTATTATTTTATTGAAATTTCCATCAATGTTCAAGGAAATGATACAACAGTTTTTCTTTCTTTCTTTCATCCCCCTACCGCCACAGCTTCCAAATCATGGTTGACAACATTAATATTCCATCCTCTGCATTCTTACACTTTTTCTCTATGCAGATTGACAATCTTTTATTATTTTATTGAAATTTCCATGAGTGTTCAAGGAAATGGGATACAACAGTTTTTCTTTCTTTCTTTTATCCCCCAGCCCCCGGCTTCCAAATCATGGTTGACAACATTAATATTCCATCTTCTGCATTCTTACTCTTTTTCCTTATGCAGATTAGCAATCTTTTTATTATTTTATTGAAATTTCCATGAATGTTCAAGGAAATGGGAGGCAACAGTTTTTCTTTCTTTCTTTTATCCCCCACCCCCCCAGCGTCAAAATCATGGTTGACAACACTAATATTCTATCTTCTGCATTCTTACCCTTTTTGTTTATGCAGATTAACAATCTTTTTATTATTGTATTGAAATTTCCAAGAATGTTCAAGGAAATGGGATAAAAAAGGTTTTCTTTCTTTCTTTTATCCTCCAGCGCCCCCAGCTTCCAAATCATGGTTGACAACATTAATATTCTATCTTCTGCATTCTTACTCTTTTTCTTTATGCAGATTAACAATCTTTTTATTATTTTATTGAAATTTCCATGAATATTCAAGGAAATGGGATACAGCCGTTTTTCTTTCTTTCTTTTATCCAGCACCCCCGCCATCTTGCAAATCATGGTTGACAATATTAATATTCAATCTTCTGCATTCTTACACTTTTACTTTATGCAGATTAACAATCTTTTTCTTATTTTATTGAAATTTCCATGAATATTCAAGGAAATGGGATACAAGAGTTTTTCTTTCTTTCTTTTATCCCCCACAACCCCCCAGCTTCCAAAACATGGTTTACAACATTAATATTCTATCTTCTGCATTCTTACTCTTTTTCTTTATGCAGATTAACAATCTTTTTATTATTGTATTGAAATTTCCATGAATGTTCAAGGAAATGGGATACAAGAGTTTTTCTTTCTTTCTTTCATCCCCCACCCACCCCCAGCTTCCAAATCATGTTTGACAACATAATATTCTTTCTTCTGCCTTCATATTCTTTTTCTCTATGCAGATTAACAATCTTGTCATTATTTTTTTGAAATTTCATGAATGTTCAAGGAATTGGGATACAACAATTTCTCTTTCTTTCTTTTATCCCCCACCCCCCAAGCTTCCAAATCATGGTTGACAAGATTAATATTCTATCTTCTGCATTCTTACACTTTTTCTTTATGCAGATTAACAATCTATTTATTATTTTATTGAAACTTCCATGAATGTTCAAGGAAATGGGAAACAACAATTTCTCTTTCTTTCTTTTATCCCCCATCCCCCAAGCTTCCAAATCATGCTTGACAAGATTAATATTCTATCTTCTGCATTCTTACACTTTTTCTTTATGCAGATTAACAATCTATTTATTATTTTATTGAAACTTCCATGAATGTTCAAGGAAATGGGATACAACAATTTCTCTTTCTTTCTTTTATCCCCCACCCCCCAAGCTTCCAAATCATGGTTGACAAGATTAATATTCTATCTTCTGCCTTCATACTCTTTTTCTTTATGCAGATTCACAATCTTGTCATTATTTTATTGAAATTTCATGAATGTTCAAGGAAATGGGATACAACAATTTCTCTTTCTTTGTTTTATCCCCCACGCTGCAAGCTTCCAAATCATGGTTGACAACATTAATAATCTATGTTCTGCATTCTTACTCTTTTTCTTTATGCAGATTACCAATATTTTTATTATTTTATTGAACTTTCCATGAATGTTCAAGGAAATGGTATACATCTGTTTTTCTTTCTTTCTTTTATCCCTCACTCCCCCCCAGTTTACAAATCACGGTTGACAACATTAATATTCTATCTTCTGCATTCTTACCCTTTTTGTTTATGCAGATTAACAATCTTTTTATTATTGTATTGAAATTTCCATGAATGTTCAAGGAAATGGGATAAAAAAGTTTTTCTTTCTTTCTTTTATGCCCCACCCCCGCCAGCTTCCAAATCATGGTTGACAACATTAACATTCTATCTCCTGCATTCTTACTCTTTTTGTTTATGCAGATTACCAATCTTTTTATTATTTTATTGAACTTTCCATGAATGTTCAAGGAAATGGTATACAACAGTTTTTCTTTCATTCTTTTATCCCCAACCCCCCCAAGCTTCCAAATCATGGTTGACAACATTATTATTCTATCTTCTGCATTCTTACTCTTTTTCTCTATGCAGATTAAGAATCTCTTTATTATTTTATTGAAATTTCAATGAATGTTCATAGAAATGTGACACAAGAGTTTTTCTTTCTTTCTTTTATCCCCCACCCCCCAAGCTTCCAAATCATGGTTCACAACACTAATCGTCTATCTTCAGCATTCTTACACTTTTTCTTTATGCATATTAACAATCTTTTTATTATTTTATTGAAATTTCCATGAATGTTCAAGGAAATGGGATACAACAGTTTTTCTTTCTTTCTTTTATCCCCCACCTCCCCCAGCTTCCAAATCATGGTTGACAACATTAATATTCTATCTTCTGCATTCTTACTGTTTTTCTTTATGCAGATTAACAAACTTTTTATTATTGTATTGAAATTTCCATGAATGTTCAAGGAAATGGGATACAACAGTTTTTCTTTCTTTCTTTCATCCCCCACCCTCCCAGCTTCCAAATCATGGTTGACAACATAATATTGTATCTTCTGCCTTCATACTCTTTTTCTTTATGCATTTAACAATCTTGTCATTATTTTATTGTAATTTCATGAATGTTCAAGGAAATGGGATACAACATTTTCTCGTTCTTTCTTTTATCCCCCACGCTCCAAGCTTCCAAATCATGGTTGACAATATTAATATTCTATCTTCTGCATTCTTACTCTTTTTCTTCATGCAGATTACCAATCTTTTTATTATTTTATTGAAATTTCCATGAATGTTCAAGGAAATGGTATACAACAGATTTTCTGTCTTTCTTTTATCCCCCACCCACCCCCACCTTCCAAATCATGGTTGACAAAATTAATATTTAATCTTCTGTATACTTACACATTTTCTTTATGTAAATAACAATCTATTTATTATTTTATTGAAATTTCCATGAATGTCCAAGGAAATGGGATACAACATTTTTTCTTTCTTTCTTTCATCCCCCACGCCCCCAGCTTCCAAATCGTGGTTGACAACATTAATATTCAAACTTCGGCATTCTTCCACTTTTTCTTTATGCAGATTACCAATCTTTTTATTATTTTATTGAAATTTCCATGAATGTTCGAGGAAATGGTATACAACAGTTTTTCTTTCTTTCTTTTATTCCCCACCACCCCCACCTTCCAAATCATGGTTGACAACATTAATATTCAGTCTTCGGCATTCTTACACTTTTTCTTTATGTAAATAACAATCTATTTATTATTTTATTGAAATTTCCATGAATGTTCAAGGAAATGGGATACAACAGTTTTTCTTTCTTTCTTTCATCCCCCACCCCCCCCCCAGCTTCCAAATCATGGTTGACAACATAATATTCTATCTTCTGCCTTCATACTCTTTTTCTTTATGCAGATTCACAATCTTGTCATTATTTTATTGAAATTCCATGAATGTTCAAGGAAATGGGATACAACAATTTCTCTTTCTTTCTTTTATCCCCCACGCTCCAAGCTTCCAAATCATGGTTGACAATATTAATATTCTATCTTCTGCATTCTTATTCTTTTTCATTATGCAGATTACCATTCTTTTTATTATTTTATTGAACTTTCCATGAATGTTCAAGGAAATGGTATACAACTGTTTTTCTTTCTTTCTTTTATCCCCCACTCCCCCCCAGTTTACAAATCATGGTTGACAACATTAATATTCTATCTTCTGCATTCTTACACTTTTTCTTTATGCAGATTAACAATCTTTTTATTATTTTATTGAAATTTCCATGAATGTTCCAGTAAATGGGATACAGCCGTTTTTCTTTCTTTCTTTTATCCTCCAGCGACCCCAGCTTCCAAATCATGGTTGACAACATTAATATTCTATCTTCTGCATTCTTACTCTTTTTCTTTATGCAGATAAACAATTTTTTATTATTTTATTGAAATTTCCATGAATGTTCAAGGAAATGGGATACAACAGTTTTTCTTTCTTTCTTTTATCCAGCACCGCCGCCATCTTCCAAATCATGGTTGACAACATTAATATTCAATCTTCTGCATTCTTACACTTTTTCTTTATGCATATTAACAATCTTTATCTTATTGTATTGAAATTTCCATGAATGTTCAAGGAAATGGGATACAACAGTTTTTCTTTCTTTCTTTTATCCCCCACCCCCGCCAGCTTCCAAATCATGGTTGACAACATGAACATTCTATCTCCTGCATTCTTACTCTTTTTCTTTATGCAGATTAACAATCTTTTATTATTTTTTTGAAATTTCCATGAATGTCCAAGGAAATGGGATACAACAGTTTTTCTTTCTTTCTTTCATCCCCCACCCCCCCAGCTTCCAAATCATGGTTGACAACATAATATTGTATCTTCTGCCTTCATACTCGTTTTCTTTATGCATTTAACAATCTTGTCATTATTTTATTGAAAGTTCATGAATGTTCAAGGGAATGGGATACAACATTTTCTCTTTCTTTCTTTTATCCCCCACTCCCCAAGCTTCCAAATCATGGTTGACAATATTAATATTCTATCTTCTGCATTCTTACTCTTTTTCTTTATGCAGATTACCAATCGTTTTATTATTTTATTTAAATATCCATGAATGTTCAAGGAAATGGTATACAACAGTTTTTCTTTCTTTCTTTTATCCCCAACCACCCCCCACCTTCCAAATCATGGTTGACAACCTTAATATTCAATCTTCTGTAATCTTACACTTTTTCTTTATGTAAATAACAATCTATTTATTATTTTATTGAAATTTCCATGAATGTCCAAGGAAATGGGATACAACATTTTTTCTTTCTTTCTTTCATCCCCCACGCCCCCAGCTTCCAAATCGTGGTTGACAACATTAATATTCAAGCTTCGGCATTCTTACACTTTTTCTTTATGCAGATGAACAATCTTTTTATTATTTTAATGAAATTTCCATGAATGTTCAAGGAAATGGAATACAACAGTTTTTCTTTCTTTCTTTTATCCCCCACCACCTCCCACCTTCCAAATCATGGTTGGCAACAGTAATATTCAATTTTCTGCATTCTTACACTTTTACTTTATGCAGATTAACAATCTTTTTATTATTTTATTAAAATTTCCATGAATGTTCAAGGAAATTGGATAGAACAGTTTTTCTTTCTTTCTTTTATCCCCCACTTGCCCGCAGCTTCTAATTCATGGTTGACAACATTAATATTCTATCTTCTGCATTCTTACTCTCTTTCTTTATGCAGATTAACAATCTTTTTATTATTTTATTGAAATTTCCATGAATGTTCAAGGAAATGGAATACAACAGTTTTTCTTTTTTTCTTTTATCCAGCACCCCCGCCATCTTCCAAATCATGGTTGACAACATTAATATTCAATCTTCTGCATTCTTACACTTTTACTTTATGGAGATTAACTACCTTTTTCTTATTTTATTGAAATTTCCATGAATGTTCAAGGAAATGGGATACAACAGTTTTTCTTTCTTTCTTTTATCCAGCACCCCCGCCATCTTCCAAATCATGGTTGACAACATTAATATTCCATCTTCTGCATTCTAACTCTTTTTCTTTATGCAGATTAACAATCTTTTATTATTTTATTGAAATTTCCATGAAAGTTCAAGGAAATGGGATACAACAGTTTTTCTTTCTTTCTTTTATCCCCCAACACCCCCCAGCTTCCCAATCATGGTTGATAACATTAATATTCTATCTTCTGCATTCTTACTCTTTTTCTCTATGCAGATTAACAATCTTTTTATTATTTTATTGAAATTTCCATGAATGTTCAAGTAAATGGGATACAACAGTTTTTCTTTCTTTCTTTTATCCTCCACCGGCCCCAGCTTCCAAATCATGGTTGACAAAATTAATATTCTATCTTCTGCATTCTTACTCTTTTTCTTTATGCAGATTAACAAACTTTTTATTATTTTATTGAAATTTCCATGAATGTTCAAGGAAATGGGATACAACAGTTTTTCTTTCTTTCTTTTATCCAGCACCCCCGCCATCTTCCAAATCATGGTTGACAACATTAATATTCAATCTTCTGCATTCTTACACTTTTACTTTATGCAGATTAACAATCTTTTTCTTATTTTATTGAAATTTCCATGAATGTTCTAGGAAATGGGATGCAACAGTTTTTCTTTCTTTCTTTCATCCCCCACCCCCCTCCAGCTTCCAAATCATGGTTGACAACATAATATTCTATCTTCTGCCTTCATACTCTTTTTCTTTATGCATTTAACAATCTTGTCAATATTTTATTGAAATTTCATGAATGTTCAAGGAAATGGGATACAACATTTTCTCTTTCTTTCTTGTATCCCCCACTCCCCATGCTTCCAAATCATGGTTGAAAACATTCATATTCAATCTTCTGCATTCTTATACTTTTTCTTTATGCAGATTAACAATCTTTTTATTATTTTATTGAAATTTCCATCAATGTTCAAGGAAATGATACAACAGTTTTTCTTTCTTTCTTTCATCCCCCTACCGCCACACCTTCCAAATCATGGTTGACAACATTAATATTCCATCTTCTGCATTCTTACACTTTTTCTCTATGCAGATTGACAATCTTTTTATTATTTTATTGAAATTTCCATGAGTTTTCAAGGAAATGGGATACAACAGTTTTTCTTTCTTTCTTTTATCCCCCACCCCCCCGGCTTCCAAATCATGGTTGACAACATTAATATTCCATCTTCTGCATTCTTACTCTTTTTCTTTATGCAGATTAGCAATCTTTTTATTATTTTATTGAAATTTCCATGAATGTTCAAGGAAATGGGATAAAAAATTTTTCTTTCTTTCTTTTATCCTCCAGCGCCCCAGCTTCCAAATCATGGTTGACAACATTAATATTCCATCTTCTGCATTCTTACTCTTTTTCTTTATGCAGATTAGCAATCTTTTTATTATTTTATTGAAATTTCCATGAATGTTCAAGGAAATGGGATAAAAAATTTTTCTTTCTTTCCTTTATCCTCCAGCGCCCCCAGCTTCCAAATCATGGTTGACAACATTAATATTCTATCTTCTGCATTCTTACTCTTTTTCTTTATGCAGATTAACAATCTTTTTATTATTTTATTGAAATTTCCATGAATGTTCAAGGAAATGGGATACAACAGTTTATCTTTCTTTCTTTTATGCAGCACCCCCGCCATCTTCCCAATCATGGTTGACAACATTAATATTCAATCTTCTGCATTCTTACAGTTTTACTTTATGCAGATTAACAATCTTTTTCTTATTTTATTGAAATTTCCATGAATGTTCAATTAAATGGGATACAACAGTTTTTCTTTCTTTCTTTTATCCTCCAGCGGCCCCAGCTTCCAAATCATGGTTGACAACATTAATATTCTATCTTCTGCATTCTTACTCTTTTTCTTTATGCAGATTAACAATCTTTTTATTATTTTATTGAAATTTCCATGAATGTTCAAGGAAATGGGATACAACAGTTTTTCTTTCTTTCTTTTATCCAGCACCACCGCCATCTTCCAAATCATGGTTGAAAACATTAATATTCAATCTTCTGCATTCTTACAGTTTTACTTTATGCAGATTAACAATCTTTTTCTTATTTTATTGAAATTTCCATGAATGTTCAATTAAATGGGATACAACAGTTTTTCTTTATTTCTTTTATCCCCCACAACCCCCCAGCTTCTAAAACATGGTTGACAACATTAATATTCTATCTTCTGCATTCTTACTCTTTTTCTTTATGCAGATTAACAATCTTTTTATTATTGTATTGAAATTTCCATGAATGTTCAAGGAAATGGGATACAACAGTTTTTCTTTCTTTCTTTTATCCCCCACCCCCGCCAGCTTCCAAATCATGGATGACAACATGAACATTCTATCTCCTGCATTCTTACTCTTTTTCTTTATGCAGATTAACAATCTTTTATTATTTTTTTGAAATTTCCATGAATGTTCCAGGAAATGGGATACAACAGTTTTTCTTTCTTTCTTTCATCCCCCACCCCCCCAGCTTCCAAATCATGGTTGACAACATAATATTGTATCTTCTGCCTTCATACTCTTTTTCTTTATGAATTTAACAATCTTGTCATTATTTTATTGAAATTTCATGAATGTTCAAGGAAATGGGATACAACATTTTTTCTTTCTTTCTTTTATTCTCCAGCGCCCCCAACTTCCAAATCATGGTTGACAACATTAATATTCTATCTTCTGCATTCTTACTCTTTTTCTCTATGCAG